>NC_090329.1:114829736-115142236 GCF_035084215.1 Heptranchias perlo | reverse complement strand
TTCCTATCCTTTATCTCAATCTATATGGATTCTGTTTCTCTACTTCTGTTAGTTATGTCCCTTTTTCTACTGCCATTATGTTATCTCTAATTAGTACACAGGGTCATTCCAGGCAGCCATGGGTAATCTCTGTAGTATCAGCCAGGCTACAGTACAGGCATGCATTTGTCAGGTCATTGACACCCCTTACAGGACAGCAGGCGAACTCAACATCTTTGGTATCACAGCAAGGCAGTAGCGAAATATGGCTATTCACATTTACAGGGTTGCTGGCTGGTCAAGGGATTGTGCTCTCTCTTGTTGGAAATGGTCATTGACTGACACTTGCGTGGCACAAATGTTACTTGCCACTTATCAGCCTAAGCCTGGTTGTTGTCCAGGTCTTGCTGCATGCGGGCATGGACTGCTTCATTATCTGATGAATTACGAATGGAACTGAACACTGTGCAATCATCAAGGAACAGTCCCATTTCTGACCTTACGATGGAGGGAAGGTCATTGATGAAGTAGCTGAAGATAGTTGGGCTTAAGATTGAGGAAGAAAGCTTAATGTTAGAGTAATGAATATTTGAACAGTCGCAAAATAAATCATGGGGCAATCCCGCACTCCCAATGGGAAGCTCCACTTAAAGGGAGAATGTGTTGTAGATGGGGCTATGACATTGTTACCCTGATTCTCAAACCTTCACTCTCTGATCGCATAGCTCCTTGCTGGCAGTGCAGGATTACGGAATGTGCTCTCAGATTGGCCTCCTTCTGTGCTGTAAACTTCTAAGGTTCTAAGTTCTATAATAAAATTAGTTGAAATCTCAAGTTATCCTGATTTTTAAGCATGCATGTTTATAGACCACTACACTACGGCTTTGTGAAAGGGAAATCGTGTTTGACTAATTTATTAGAGTTCTTTGAGGAAGTAACAAACAACGTGGATAAAGGGGATCCTGTGGATGTGGTGTACTTGGATTTCCAGAAGGCTTTTGACATGGTGCCACCTCAAAGGCTACGACACAAAATAAGAGCTCATTGTGTAGGGGGTAACATATTAGAATGGATAAAGGATTGGTTAGCTAACAGGAAACAGAGAGTAGGCATAAATGGGTCATTTTCAGGTTGGCAAGATGTAACGAGTGGAGTGCCACAGGGGTCAGTGCTTGGACCTCAACTATTTACAATCTATATCAATGACTAGGATGAAGGGACCGAATGTATGGTTGCTAAATTTGCTGATGACACCAATGTAGGTAGGAAAGTAAGTTGTGAAGAGGACATAAGGAATCTGCAAAGGGATATAGATAGGTTAAGTGAGTGGGCAAAAATTTGGCAGAAGGAGTATAATGTGGGAAAATGTGAACTTGTCCACTTTGGCAGGAGGAATAGAAAAGCAGCACATTATTTAAATGAAGAGAGATTGCAGAACTTTGAGGTACAGAGGGATCTGGGTGTCCTAGTACATGAATCACAAAAAGTTAGTATGCAGGTACAGCAAGTGATTAGGAAGGCAAATGGAATGTTGTCATTTATTGCAAGGGGAATGGAATATAAAAGTAGAGATGTTTTGCTACAGTTGTACAGGGCATTGGTGAGACCACATCTAGAATACTGTGTGCAGTTTTGGTCTCCTTATTTAAGAAAGGACATAATTGCTTTGGAGGCAGTTCAGAGAATGTTCACTCGACTGATTCCTGGGATGAGGGGTTTATCTTATGAGGAAAGGTTGGACAAGTTGAGCCTGTATACACTGGAGTTTAGAAGAATGAGAGGTGATCTTATTGAAACATATAAGATCCTGAGGGGATTAGAAGGGGTAGATGCTGAGGGGATGTTTTCCCTTGTGGGAGAGACTAGAACTGGGGGCCACAGTTTAAAAATAAGGGGTCTCCCATTTAAGACAGAGATGAGGAATTTTTTTTTCCCTCAGAGGGTGGTGAGTCTGCGGAACTCCCTTCCCCAGAGAGCGGTGGAGGCAGGATCATTGAATATTTTTAAGGCTGAGTTAGATAGATTCCTGATTAACAAGGGAGTCAAAGGTTATAGTAGGTAGACAGGAAAGTAGGGTTGAGGTCACAATCAGATCAGCCATGATTTTATCAAATGGCAGAGCAGGCTCGAGGGGCCAAATGGCCTACTCCTGCTCTTAATTCATATGTTCGTATGTTCATACTTCATTGACTGTGAAGCACTTTGGGACATTATATAAATGCAAGTTTTTTCTTTTTATTAAAATGGGTGGAAATGTAACAATTTTATGCCTAATTTATTGTAATGGTTCTATGACTGTGTTGTATATAAAGGTAAATATTCCATGGTTCCTCTTTTTTAGTCCTTAGTAAGGCACACATACAAAATCCCAATGCATTCCCAGCTTCCAAGCATATATGATCAATGGTTTACACATCTTCTCTACATGTGTGGTCATAATGTTTCTTGTCCTTCTGTGCATGTGCAACCTCTAGCCATGCTGTTGATTAACGGGTCTGAATCTTGGCATCTGCGTTCAATCCTGAAGTGTGAAAGAAAAACATGTGTGGGGATCAGAATAGTAAAGAGCAACTATCTGCAGCACAAAGATAAACTCGGCGATGACAAGCAAACTCTATCAGTCAGATTGTTCTAAATCGTTTGGGGCTTCGATAGTATTGGAAAAATGGAAATGTGAGGCAATAGTTGGTGAATAGATCAGTTTTGTGGGATTAGTGTAAGATTGTAAAAACTTACATTTATATAGCACTTTAACACATCCTCAGGACATCCCAAAGCACTTCACAGCCAACAGATTTCTTTGTTCTGAAATGTGGGCAGCACTGCATTTATTGCCCATTTCTCGTTGCCCTGGGAAGGTGGCGTTGGACTGCGTCCTTGAATCGTCGCTGTCCTTGCAATGGTGGAGCTCCCACTGTTTTTATGTGAAGATAAGTTGTATTACTTGAACTAAGCGAGTTCAATTATAATTACTGTTCTGTATGTTCACCTTAACAGTGAAATAAAGCAACTTATCGATTTGTATCAGGTTTCATCTCACCAAGAGTTTGCTTGGTCCCTCGTTGGAGAGATTGAAGAAGTACACACGCAAAAGGCACAAATATCTGGTTCAGGTCATGAGAGCTACTGTTGTAGGTCTCTGGCTTACATTCTTGTGCAATTAGATTTCGGCCCGTGTAAGTCAACTCCCGTAACAGTAAGAATCTCAGACCACTTATGGGGACAACATATGCCACTGAACCCAGAAAGTATCTATGGCGATCCTTTTAAAATTTATTTTTGGGATGTGGGCAATGTGAGTGAGGCCACATTTATTGCCCATCTTAAGTGTCCCTGAGAAGGTGATCAAGGAGAAGGATGGCCTTCTCCTTGATCAGCTGCTGTTCTTGTGTTGATGGTGCTCCTACAATGGTGTTAGGTAGGGAATGCCAGGATTCTGACTCAGCGACAATGAAGGAATGGCGGTTTGTACAAGTCAGGATGTTGTGTGGCTTTGATCAAGCAAACTGCTCTGTCTTGGATGGTGTTAAGCGTCTTGAGTGTTGCTGCAGCTGCACCCATCCAGGCGAGTGGTGAGAATTCCATCAGAGTCCTGACTTGAGCCTTGTAGATGGTAGAGAGGTTTTGAGGGGTCAGGAAGTGAATCCATTCTTCGCAGAGTACTCAGCTTCTGGCCTGCTGTTGTTGCCATGGTGTTGATATGACTTAGCCAGTTCCTGAATTTATAACACATGTATTCCATGAATGGCATTGAAATAGTTAAGGAGTAACTTAAAGAAAGCTAGAAGTCTTAGTAGACTCGATGTTTAGCTTGTCCAGCCAATGTGGCGTAGCGATCAACAAAACAAATATAATGTTGAGCTATATAGCCAAAGCAGTAGAATACAAGTCATGATCAAACTGTACAATGCTCTAATGAGACTACAGTTTGAGTATTGTGTCCAGTTCTGGTTACTGTGACACTGGTGAGACATTCAGACATTGGAGAGGGTGCAAAGAAGAGCCACAAGGCTGATCCCCAGTCTTAGGGGTCTGCGTTATGAGGAAAGACTGGAGAAATGTATGTTTCTCAGCCTGGAATGGAGGCATCTGAGGGGTGACCTTATAGAGGTATACAAAATTATAAATGGCATGGACAAAGTAAATCCAGGAAATTATTTTAAATTGAATTGTGAATTAAGAAAAAGGGTCACATTTATAATTTTGTATACCTCTATAAGGTCACCTCTCCGATGCCTCCATTCCAGGCTGAGAAACATAAATTTCTCCAGTCTTTCCTCATAACGCAGACCCCTAAGACTGGGGATCAGCCTTGCGGCTCTTCTAGTTAAAGATAAATTTAGGACTAATATCAGGAAGTTGTTCTTAACACAAGTGATTAACAAATGGAATGGAGTTCCAGATAGAATTAAGAACCAATTAGCTGCTGCAATGTGGGAGGTATTAGGGTCATTCTGGCCTTTTTTAAATCTGTAATTATCTTGTGATGACCCCCTGCTGTGCTGTAAAATTATATGAACAAATTGAGAACTTAGAAGTGACTTTAAGAGGTAAAATGGCCTCTATGGGGAGAAAGGGAAAGGGGCTCACTGGGATGAATATACAAAAATGAAGAAACTGTTTAAAAGGGTGATCAGAGGGACAAAGAGAGGTGTGGACAAAGGCATAAGAGCTGAGGCTAAGCATAACAGTAAAAAAATCTTTAAGCAGCACAACAGTAAGAGGGATAGTTAGAGAAGAGGTGAAAGCCATACAAGATGCGAATAGACTTAAAATTGAAGATAAGCACAAAATAGTAACTGTTCTGAATGAATACTTCCTCAGAGCATTCACAAGGGAAGATTAGAGCAATATGCCCTCTCCAGACAAAGATATTCCAAGTACAATCAATGACCACTATATATGAGATGGAAGTCCTAGGCAAGCTAAATGGGCTCAAAATAAATAAATCCCCAGAGATAGATGGTATTTATCCCAGAATGCTAAGAAAGACTAAGGGGGACATTTGTGAACCAATGACAATCATAGAGAGAGAGTCAATGGACATTGGCGAAGGACCAGAAGATTGAAAACAGGCCAGTGTAGTGCCCATTCAAAAGGGTGACAAAACAGACACAGGCAACTACAGACCATTAGTCTTATTTCTGTTCCTGTACAATAATGAGTAGTAAGCGTGAGGATTATCTGTACAAACAATAACCTCGTTAACAGCAGCCAGCATCAGTTCAGAAGGGGAAGATCCTGCTTGGCCAACTTCCTCGACTTCTTTGAAATCGACAGTTTCCTAGAAGTAAAGGGAATTAGGGGTTACGGGGAGTGGGCAGGAAATTGGACATGAATTTAGATTTGAGATTAGGATCAGATCAGCCATGATCTTATTGAATGGCGGAGCAGGCTCGAGGGGCCGATTGGCCTACTCTTGCTCCTATTTCTTATGTTCTTATGTTCTTAAATAACATACCAAATGGACTGTGGGAAACTTTACGACGGGAGTACCTTGACTTCCAAAAGGCTTTTGAGAAAGTTCTACATGAACGTCTATTGATTAAACTCAGAGCTGCAGGAATGGATAAGAAACAGGCTGAAGGGTAGGAAAGAATGAGTCCTCATTAAATGAGTCATATCAGAGTACTGAGTCAGGCGACTCAGGGCTTGGTGATGGGGCCACGACTGTTTCTAATTTACAGAAATGACCTGGATTCAGAAACTCAATAAAACTGGACAAGATAGAAGGTAATACCATACGAGGAGGAGCGGTAGAATCAGAGGAGGAAGCTCGGAAATTACAAAGTGGGTTGGACAAGATGTGTAAATGGACAGAATAATGGCAGATGAAATTTAATACAGACAAATGAAAAGTGCTATGCATAGAAAGGAAAAAAGGCAGCCTACTCCATAAATGGTGTTGAAATAGCTAAGAATCATAAAATCATAGGAATGGTTACAGCACAAAAGGAGGCCATTTGGCCCATCAAGCCTGCGCCGGCTCTTTGTAAGAGCAATCCAGTTAGTCCCATTCCCCTGCTCTTTCCCCGTAGCCCTGCAAATTTTTTCCCTTCAAGTATTTATCCAATTCCTGTTTGAAAGCCACGATTGAATCTGCTTCCACCACCCTTTCAGACAGCGCATTCCAGATCATAACTACTCGTTGCGTAAAAAAGTTTTTCCTCATGTCGCCTTTGGTTCTTTTGCCAATCACCTTAAATCTGTATCCTCTGTTACTCGACTCATCCGCCAATGGGAACAATTTCTCTTTATTTACTTTAAACCCTTCATGATTTTGAACACTTCTATCAAATCTCCTCTTAACCTTCTCGGCTCTAAGGAGAACAACCCCAGCCTCTCCAGTCTATCCACGTAACTGAAGTCCCTCATCCCTGGAACTATTCTAGTAAATCTTTTCTGCACCCTCTCTAAGGCCTTCACATCTTTCCTAAAATGCAGTACCCTGAATTGGACACAATACTCCAGTTGTGGCCGAACTAGTGTTTTATAAAGGTTCAACATAACTTCCTTGCTTTTGTATTCTGTGCCTCTATTTATAAAGCCCAGGATCCCTTATGCTTTTTAAACCGTTTTCTCAACCTGTTCTGCTATCTTCAAAGATTTGTGCACATACACTCTCAGATCTCTCTGTTCCTGCACCCACTTTAGAATTGTACCATTTAGTTTATATTGCCTCTCCTCGTTCTTCCTGCCAAAATGTATCACTTCGCACTTTTCTGTGTTAAATTTCATCTGCCATGTGTCCGCCCATTCCACCAGCCTGCCTATGTCCTCCTGAAATCTATCACTATCCCCCTCACTGTTTACTACATTTCCAAGTTTTGTGTCATCTGCAAATTTGGAAATTGTGCCCTGTACACCCAAGTCCAAGTTATTAATATATATCAAGAAAAGCAGTGGTCCTAGTACCAACCCCTGGGGAACACCACTGTAAACCTTCCTCCAGTCCAAAAAACAACTGTTCACCACTACTCTCTGCTTCCTGTCATTTAGCCAATTTCACATCCATGCTGCCATTCCCCCTTTTATTCCACGGGCTTCAATTTTGCTGACAAGCCTATTATGTGGCACTTTATCAAACACCTTTTGAAAGTCCATATACACAACATCAGCCGCATTGCCCTCATCAAACCTCTCTGTTACCTCATCAAAAACTCAATCAAGTTAGTCAAACACGATTTGCCTTTAACAAATCCATGCTGGCTTTCCTTTATTAATCCACACTTGTCCAAGTGACTATTAATTTTGTCCCGGATTATCGTTTCTAAAAGTTTTCCCACCACCGAGGTTAAACTGACTGGCCTGTAGTTGCTGGGTTATCCTTACATCCTTTTTTGAACAAGATTGTAACATTTGTATTTCTCCAGTCCTCTGGCACCACCCCTGTATTTAAGGAGGATTGGAAGATTATGGCCAGCATCTCTGCACCCTTACTTCCCTCAGCAACCTAGGATGCTTCCCATCCGGATTGGATGACTTATACACTTTAAGTACAGCTGGCCTTTCTAGTACCTCCTCTTTATCAATTTTTAGCCCATCCAGTATCTCAACTACCTCCTCTTTTACCGTGACATTGGCAGCATCTTCTTCCTTGGTAAAGACAGATGCAAAGTATTCATTTAGTACCTCAGCCATGCCCTCTGCCTCCATCGGTAGATCTCCATTTTGGTCCCTAATAGGCCCCACGCCTCCTTTTACTACCCGTTTACTGTTTACATGCCTATAGAAGATTTTTGGATTTCCTCTTACCAGTCTATTCTCATACTCTCTCTTTGCCCCTCTTATTTCCTTTTTCACTTCTCTGTAATTTCTATATTCAGCCTGGTTCTCACTTGTGTTATCAACCTAACATCTGTCATAAACTCCCTTTTTCTGCTTCATCTTTCTATCTCTTTCTTCATCCAGGGAGCTCTGGCTTTGGTTGCCCTACCTTTCCCCACTCATGGGAATGTACCTAGACTGTACCTGAACCATCTCCTCTTTAAAGGCCGCCCATTGTTCAATTAGAGTTTTGCCTGCCAATCTTTGATTCCAAATTACCTGGGCCAGATCCGTTCTCAACCCATTGAAATTGACCCTCATCCAATTTTTACTCTAGATTGCTCCTTGTCCTTTTCCATAACTAATCTAAACCTCATGATACTATGATCACTGTTCCCTAAATGTTCCCCCACTGACACTTGCTCCACTTGACCCACCTCATTCCCCTGAACTAGATCCAGCAATGCCTCCTTCCTCATTGAGCCAGAAACATAGTGATCAAGGAAGTTCTCCTTGACACACTTCAGAAATTCCTCCCCCCTTTGCCCTTTACACTATTACCACCCCAGTCTGTATTAGGATAATTGAAATCCCCCATTATCACTGCTCTATAGTTCTTGCACCTCTCTGTAATTTCCTTGCAAATTTGTTCCTCTATATCCTTCCCACTAATACACCCAGAAGTGTAATGGCACCTCTATTGTTTCTTAACTCTAACCAAATAGATTCTGTCTTTGACCCCTCCAGAACATCCTTTCTCTCCAGCACTGCAATATTCTCCTTAAATCAATACTGCCACCACCCCACCCCCTCCTTTCTTTCCTTCCTTATCTTTCCTGAACACCTTGTATTCAGGAATATTTAGTACCCAATCCTGCCCTTTTTTTGAGCCAGGTCTCCGTTATTGCCACAACATCATATTCCCTTGTGGCTATTTGCGCCTGCAGCTCACCAACGTTATTTACTTTGCTTCGTGCATGCACTATAAACCTATCTTAGACCTTGTATTCTCTCTTAGTCTGATCCCACCCAATACTGGACTATTTCTTACTCTAGTGCTATCTGTCTCTCCTAATCCTTTGTGCCCTTGTTTCTCCTTTCCATTGCTACATCCTGGTGCCCATACCCCTGCCAAATTAGTTTAACCACCCCCCCTCCCACAGCACTAGCGAATCTCCCCGCGAGTGTAGCTGAAAGAGACCTATGAGTGTTCGCAGACTCATCACTAACTTTGTCCAATCAATGCAGAGCAGTAATCCACAAAGCTAATAGGATATCGAACTGCAAAACCAAAACAGTAGAATATTAATCAGAGGAGGCAATGATCAAATTATACGGTGCTCTGATCAGACTGCACATTGAGTACTGTGTTTAGTTCTGGTCGCCAAAAAACAAGAGAGACATTCATGATCTGGAGGTAGTACAAAGAGCCACAAGGCTAATCGCCAGTGTCAAGGGGCCTGAGTTATGAGGAATACTCTGGGGCTTTTCAGCTTGAAAAAGACATGCGTAAAGGATGATCTTATAGAGATTTATAAAATTGTTAAGGATATAAAATAAGTTAACCCGCAATCTAACTTTAAGTTAAACTATGGGAGTAGATCTAGGAGACACAGGTTCAAACTAGTAAAAGGTAATTTTAGGACTGATAAGAGTGATCAACTTGCATAATAAATCCCAGATAGAGTAATGAAAGCAAAAACCCCTCGAATCATTCACGAAACAACTGAATGCTACAATGGGATGTTTGGAGATCTCTGGATGAGATAACTGGAAAAGAAAAAAAAGCTTGTTTTTTTTTATTCATTCATGGGATGTGGGCGTCGCTGGCGAGGCTGGCATTTATTGCCCATCCCTAATTGCCCTTGAGAAGGTGGTGGTGAGCCGCCTTCTTGAACCGCTGCAGTCCGTGTGGTGAAGGTTCTCCCACAATGCTGTTAGGAAGGGAGTTCCAGGATTTTGACCCAGCGAGGATGAAGGAACAGCGATATATTTCCAAGTCGGGATGGTGTGTGACTTGGAGGGGAACGTGCAGGTGGTGTTGTTCCCATGTGCCCGCTGCCCTTGTCCTTCTAGGTGGTAGAGGTCGCGGGTTTGGGAGGTGCTTTTCAATGGGATTGCAGTCGATGTCATTGACAAAAATATCTCAGAAAACCCAATAGACTAAATCTTAAAAGACTATTACAAAAGTAATCTTGGGAAGTTTCTAAAGGCTTCTACACACACTCTGTGCCTTGGAGATGAATTGTGAAATGCATAGACAATTTGCCTCTCTGTCACTAGAATGAATGGGGGTTGCGTGGAAAATC
Organism: Heptranchias perlo; assembly: GCF_035084215.1. NCBI lineage: Eukaryota > Metazoa > Chordata > Chondrichthyes > Hexanchiformes > Hexanchidae > Heptranchias > Heptranchias perlo. The sequence goes on along the minus strand of NC_090329.1, from coordinate 115,132,181 downwards.
CCCCACCTCAGCAAGACAACCCCCATTCCATTCCGATTATGACGTCAGCCGTTTTGTATCTTTCCGCAGTGACGACACTTCCGCACTTTCATCAGGATAGGTTGCACGCCCAGCGGCGGTTTGTGTGAGAGGGCGAGCCTTGTGACGTAAGAGCCTTTTTTTTAAAAAAAATCTCCCCCAGCACAAAGAGCGAGTCGGGAGAAATTAGAGGCTTAAATAATAAAGGAAGGGAGGGAGGGGACAGTCAAAGGAGATGTGAGTGCAAGCCTGCCGGCTTCTCAGGTAAGTGCGTGTTGCTTTTTATTTTGCATTTTAAAATAATGAGTTTGCAGTTTGATTTGAAGTTTGCCTTGAATGTTGTGGAGACAGAAGGACCTGCTGGGTGATGGGGGGAAGAGAGAGAGAGAGGGCTGTGATATGGGGGGGAGTGAGAGAGAGAGAGAGAGAGAGAGAGGCTGCAGCAGATTTCCCACATCAGGCAACACACACACAACATGCATTTGTCATCTGCACCGAGCGGATTTATATAGTGTGTGCATTTTTAAAATTTGGATTTTTTTTTTGTGAAAAATGTCATGTTTCTTTATGGTAGTTTGCATGTATTTTGTGAAGGGTTTTGCCAAAAGAGGATTTCTGTTGCTTTAGTTTGGGGGGAGAGATTGCAGCAGCAGTCTTGTATCCTAAAAGCTTTCAAATACCGTTATAAATAAATAAATAAATAAATAAAACCCAACACGGGTAGAAGGGTGGTGTCAGGCAGTAAACATATAAATAAGTCATACAGTTTTATTTATGTTGCTTGTGTTATTTTTCTCTCTCTCTCTTTCCTCGTCCTGCCAATGACCTCCTTATTTTAAGTATTCACTTTACTGCTGGCAACATATGTTGGTAACAAACACTGAGCTCCAGCCGCAGTGTGAAGTCTCCAGACTCGTGTTTGTGTACTTTGCAGTTTGATATTTATCTTTTTTTAAGGTGAATTTTTTTTATAACGATACATTGTTTCCCAACCCGCCAGTTATTACAAAAGACTGATTAATAATCTGGTGAACAGTGCGTCCGAAAGGAATCCGGGACAAGTCTTGCTTAGAATCACCCAGCTACTTTTTTGTTGAACAGGGTTTGTGCTGAAACGGCTGCTCCCTGTTTGATTTACTTTGAATTATTATTTTGAGCTTTTGTTTTTTCTCGTTTCGTTTTTTTCCTCCCACTAGTTTTAACCCAGTTTCTAGCCTACGTTTAAATGTGCACTTTCGTTTTGTAAAGCCATCCACGATCTGGTGGAGTTTGTTCGATGTAATGTTGACACTCGGATTAGAAATTGTTGATCCAAAGTATCCCCTTCTCCAAACTCTGCTCTCAAGCTCTCACTTCCGTCCACTATATCCCTTTTTAGAGATGTATTACTGGACTGAGATGGATTGTAACTGAATCAGCGCCGGGACATTGACGCCCCAGACTTCAGTAACTGGTTATTAGGGACCGTTTAGCGCTGTCACATTACACAGGTGCGGCTGTGGCAGTTTAACGCAACCTGAGATCTTTCATTCCTTCAGTGTGGGATTTGATGGGACTTTTTTTTCTCTGTAAGCAGTCTATCCACATGCTGCATGAACAAAGCCTTTATTATAGACTCAAACCCTTTTTGTGACCAGTCTTTCTGTATTGTATTCGTACTTTATAGAATACATGGGTTAAATGTTTCTATGTGAAATCTTTTTATTTGTGCTGAGGAAAAACAGCTCGTATAACATTTTTACAGGAGAGTTTCTGTGTACAGTGTTTCTATGTGGGACCCTACAGAAGGAATCTATACATTATCAATGTACACATAAATTATCCTCAGTGCGATCTCAATGAAATCGTTTGCCATGTGGCCTTTATGTATTTCTACTGGGAGCCTGAAACTTATGTAATAAAATTATTGTTTTCATAATTTGTAGTTTAGCTGCTGAACAGTTTTTTTTTTGCATTATTCGTAATATGACTATAGATCTACCTAGGTTGATATATATTATTTTCCCACAACATTGCTTACTAAAACTGCAAGGTTAAATCAGAACAAAAACAATATGAAATGTAGCAGGTTCTGGATGAGAGATGGTGACTACGTTGATATGCTGGGTACTATATAGTGGGACTTGGAAACTGTCTACATTTAGAAGACGAACCATCATACATTTCAAGAATCCCATATATATCTGCACCACAGTGCCTTCTCTTGACAGTTACAGTTTGAAAGTAAACTTGTACATTTTAATCAGTCAAAAAAAGGAGAAACAAAAGCAAAGACAATAAAATAAATGAATGAGAAGAATTCCACAGTAATTACAACACAGGAGCAGGGTGTTCATTCGGACCAGTCTATATTGATGTTTATCTTCCACACAATCAGTAGTTCTAATCCCATGTGCCTGCTCTGTCCTGATATCCCATTATTCCTCTTCCCTTCAACCACCTAGTTAACCTATTCTTAAATGTTGACATCGTCACTGCTTCAGTCACTCACTCATGTAATGCATTCCATTGCCTCACAATCCAGAGTGTAAAAGAAAAAGGTTTCTCCTGCTCTCTGTCCTAAATCTCTTGCATTTAATCATATATCCATGTCCCCTTGTTCTAGACCCCTCAAACACTGGAAACAGTTTGTTTCTATCTACTCCATCCCAACCCTTCATAATTTTGAGCACCTCTATCAAATCACTGCTTGTTCTAACAAAAACAGCCCTAATTTTACAAGTCTTTCTTTGTATTTCTATTTCCTCGTACCAGGCAGTATCCTAGTGAATGTGTGCTGTACCCTCTCTATTCCTATAGTGCAGTGCCCAAAGTTGCACGCAGTAATCCGACTTGGTCTTGCCAAGATTTTATGTTGATTCAGCATTACATCTTGAAATTGCGAAAGAAAGAAAAACTTTGAGAATGTATCAAGTGTAGTAGTTAAGGGTAAACTTGCAAAAATCCAGCACTGTTTCATTTTATGAAACCATGGAAGTTTACAGCACAGAACTAAGACATATGGCCCATTATGGTTTTCCTGCCCTTTTTCTAGAGAAATAAAGAAAAACTAATACACTACCCTGCCCTCTCCACATAGCCCTTTATCTTTCTCTGCTTCAAATATTTATCTACCCTTAAAAGATGAAGTGGTCACTGCCTCAGCTATTCCCTGTGGCATAGCATTCCAAGCTCCAATAACTCTCTGTTTAAAGAGTGGAATTGAGCAAGTTTAAATGGGTAACAGATCAAATTCAAGACATGTATTTTGTCAGTTTTGAAATCTTTCAGTGAGATTTTGGAACTGATTTGGTTTATTGTTTGTAGCAGTAGTATTGTCACATATCAAATCAGAACAATAGTCAAAGCTGATTTTAAAAACGTAATTTTAAATCTTAAATGAGCAACTGATTTGTGTGTTGACTTAAAAAAAAATCAGTTGTGGGTTGTTCAGTAAATTAGCTAGCAGACTGTTTTATCACTGGGACAGAGGGTTTCTATCTATTCCAGACTGCTGGTTTGAAAGTCTTAGTTCTCCATTTGCTGCAAGGATCCTAAAGGAGATGAGCGTGAACAGCTTCAACCAAGTTCCCGGTGAACCACAGATCTACAATACAAAACTGCCCATGATCGGCAGATGAGAGTATATAGGGCGAACAGATGTGACAAGAGGAAAAATTCACACTGGTGCTCTGCTGTGGTCTTTTGAGGCTGGGATTAAGACACAGTGCTGTGGCAGAGTACAAGGAACTTTGCTGTGAAGCTGGCTAGCCTGGGAGTGCATTATGGTAACACTGAGTATAAAGGGGAAAATAATCCCTGACATTCTCCTCTTGATACAAGAATGAAACAAAATAACCCGAAAATATATAAAATTAATGAATCCAGAATAAAGTGTGCTTGCTTTGATAACTCCCTATTATATAAAGCAGTCAGTTACCATGAAACCAGCAATCTGTGCCAGTTTAATGAACGATTCAATGTGGTCAAATAGATGATAAAATGGGTGTGGCTTTGACCGAACACTACAGAGGGCCTTCACTGACTGGAGCTGGTTTATAGTTTTATGAAGTATTGAAAGATGCAATAAACATACAGCATTTACAGTGAATGGCAGCACTATTCTTTTCTCTGAAATGGGAGGCAAGTGTTGTCCATCCATGAACTATTCTGCAATTAGTAATGATTGGCCTTGGTTGTAGTTATTTAATATAAATCTTCTGAAAGTTTGGAGTGTCACTGCTGGTTTTGCACATTTTTTTAACAAGATGAAGTGTTGTTTTGCAGCCTGATTGAGTGTTGTGGAATACAAAATTGATTTCTGATTTCCCCCCTCACCCCCCCTCAAAATAAGCATGCTATGAATGCTAACTCACTGCTATTGGAACGTAAGCAGGTAAGATTATATAACATCAGGTGCCAAATACTAGAGTTTTGTACAGTGTGGTAACCATAGGTAATATTATCTTTTGTGCATGTACAATATTTGTATGAGTAATCAGGCAGTTGGAGTACATTAAGCACAGAGCTCATGTCTGATATATCTCAGGAGCGTAGTTTGAATGATTTGTAATTTCCACCAACTCCTCAATTTGCATAAGATTACAAAATTAGTCATGTGTAATATACAGTGATGTTTTCATTCCTGATTTTAAAATGTCTCTGATGAGTATCTCCCATTGCCATCTATGACAGTGGTGATGAAACTGTGTCTTGATGTCTTGTGGCATTTACTGTATAAATATTATGGTCAAAGGAGGTACTGAGATTTTTGCCAGCAGGTAGTTTAATCATAACACCATAAACAAACATTTAAAGTAGTTGCCAGTGGTTCTGTGGGCTTTTTTTTTAAAGTAATGAATATCATGAATATTGGGGAAAGGGGAAGACAGAGACTGATTATTTTCCCCACCCCAATATCTCCTCCTCATCCCCCTGTTCTTAAGGCACTGATGGACATGGTTCCATAGAAGCTGGCAGGACTCCAGTACTTCACCCAGGGACCATTGTCATGTAGCGACTTAGCTGATGGGTGTCAGCAAAGTAGCATCAGAGCCCAAGTCCTATCCGATGCTCCCCTGATGTCCCCACACATGCACTTTCCAGTAGGAGCCACCGGATAACGATCAGTGATAAGTTAGGAAGCACAGTGAGTAGTGCAGACGGAGCAGGAAGTTACAAAGGGACATCGATAGATTAAATGAGTGGGCACAACGGTGGTAAATGGAGTTCAATGTGGAGACGTGTGAGGTCATCTACTTTGGATCCAAGAAAGACAAATCAGAATTTTTTCTAAACGGTGAGAAACTAGAAATTGTGGAGGAGTTAAGAGATTTGGGAAGTCCAAATACACAAATCACGAAAAGTTAGTGAACAGGTACAAAAACAATCAAAAAGGCTAATGGAATGATGGCCTTTATCTCAAGGGGGCTGGAATACAAAGGGGGGGAAGTTATGCTTCAGTTGTTCGGAGCCTTGGCCAGACCCCATCTGAAGTATTACATTCAGCTTTGGGCACTGCACCTCAAGAGGATATATTGGCTTTGGTTGGGGTGCAGCACAGATTCATCAGAATGATGCTGGGGGTTAAAGGGTTAAATTATGAGGACAGATTGCATAAACTTGGCTTCAATTCCCTTGAGTATAGAAGTTTGAGGGATGATCTAATTGGTGTTTAACATAATAAAATGATTTGATAGGGTAGACAAAGAGAACTATTTCCTCTGGTGAAGGAATCCAGAACAAGAGTGCATAATCTTAAAATTAGAGCTAGGCCATTCAGGAGCAGAATCAGAAAGCATTTTTTCACACATAGGGTAATGGAAATCTGGAACTCTCTCCTCCAAAAGGCTGGACACTGGGTTAATTGAAGCTTTCAAGACTGAGATTGATAAATTTTTATTAGGTAAGGGTGTCAAGGGATGTGGATCAAAGGCGGGTTAAAGGAGTTGAGGTACAGATCAACGTGATCTAATTGAATGGCAGAATAGGCTCGAGAGGCTGAAAGGCGTACTCCTATTCCTATGTTCCTATGATCAGGAGTGAGAGCCCAGCCAAGGGATGATGGCATTGACTGTAGCTCCCTAGCTGATGGCCTCATTGTTATCAGTGAACCCAGCACAGACTGAATTGAATCTGGGAAGTTCTGGTCTGTATGCCTTATTGCTGCATTTGTCAGTGCTTTTCCCCATCAGGGCAGCTATGGCACACTTAGTGGTTCTTTACCTCAGATTGTCACAGCCCATTTTGTAGATTTCTAACCTATATGGTTCTGAGTCACATAATTGAAAATATCTGGAGGTGGGAAGATGTTACCAAGTTATACCTAGCTTGGCACATCAACCTTTTTGCCGTACGATTACATTGCAAAGATTGGTTTTTACTTCAGAACGAGGATAAATATTTTAATTTCTTCACACTGAAGGGGGCTGAAAAGTCAGTTTATGAAATTAAAATCACAGTACCTTAGTTTTCAAAAACCTGCGTTTGTAATTTTAATCTTTATGGACCTAGAGTAGTCAAAATTTCCAATGTGAGTCACCTGCCAGAACTATTTGTAAACACCACATTGGTCCCAGGAGTTTTCAAAGCTGGAGTACTCTTGGAAATTGCAATCAGCAAAGCTTGAGTGGTTTGTAAGTACAGTGTAAACATACAGGCCAGCCTGCCCTCCTTCTGCAAGCTCACAATGTGACTGAATCACACCGTTATCTGAATATTTTTGTGATTAGAATATTCCATTCATTAACAAATTAAACTGTTCTTTAAATGTTCATAACATGGGTATGAATTGCCAGTATGCACCGAGCTCATTGTACAACAGTGAGTTGATGTCACTCAGAACAAGTCCCAGCTTGTTCCCATTATATTGTTTCGCCAAAATGCACGATGGGTACACAGCTGATCAGCTGTAAAAAGCAAAGGTGCATTTTGTTGCTTTTGGTTTCAACTGGTCAAAAATCAGCTGTTTTCTGCAGGACAGGATCTGGAGGACTGGCTGAGTCATGTGTACAGTGATGTGCAACTTTTTACAAAGTTACTTGAAAGCGTAACGCGCCACTTGCAACCTTGTTGAAACTCTTGCTATGACTTCTTGCTTCTGCTTTCCAGTCGAGTGAAGCAGGAGGCAGTAAGGATGACTACAGTCTCAACACGGAGGTTAAGTGGTTCCAAGTAATGTTTATCTAGATTTGTTTTTTTTTATTAAAAAAAACACATTCATAATTTTAAAATTTATGTTTGTTTGAAAAAGGTCCCCTTCCCCAGTGTGAGTTTTTGCAGTAATCAATGGGCCAGATTTATGTGCATACAGTACAACAGCTTCAAGCGAGGGGCAGATCCACAGTTAAACTCAAATGTCCAAAAGTTGCTCTCCGTTTTGCGCTACTCCGCCATTAACTTCACAAAAACAGCATCTCGCTGTCTGCCTCACCATTGAAGTGCATTGAATGGTGTGAAGTTGCTGTATTTTCGCAGTAGATACGAACTAAACTCGCCATGGAAAGTTAAGTCTTATCCATTTCAGCCTACGTACCCTATTAACAGTGAGATAAGCGTTAATTACTGCCAGTCAACCTCTCTGAGACTGAAGATTAACAATTACAACAACAACTTGCATTTTTATAGCACCTTTCACATAGTAATATGTCCCAAGGTGTTTCACAGGAGCAACTTATCAAACAAAATTTCACAACGCGCCACATAAGGAGGTATTAGGACAGCTTGGTCAAAGAGGTAGATTTTAAGGAGTGCCTTAAAGAAGGAGAGAGAGATGGAGAAGCAGAGAGGTTTAGGGAGGAAATTTCAGAGCTTAGGGCCTAGGCAGCTGAAGACATGGCCGCCAGTGGTGGAACGATTAAAATTGGGGATGCGCAAGAGACAAGAATTGGAGGAACACAGAGATCTCAGAGGGTTGTAGGGCTGGAGGAGGTTACAGAGATAGGGAGGGGCGAGGCCCTTAAGTGCGGAGTATCATTCCTTCAGGTTTTAATTGTTGTTGGAGATTTAAAAATTGTCAAATTTAATTTGTTTTTATTTTTCCTTTCAGTATCTTTTTCTCTCTCTCTCAATCCAATCTTTCTTTCCCTCTCTTTCTGTACCTAATTTGACATTGAATTCACCCATTCTAACTTACACTTCCTTCTCAGTCCTTGCGCTGCCAATTGGACCATTCCAATGCTCTTCTGGCCGACCTCCCATCTTCCACCCTCCTTAAACTTCAGCTCATCCAAAACTCTGCTGCCCGTATCCTAACTCACACCAAGTCCCGATCACCAATCGCCCCTGTACTCTTTGTCCTACATTGGTTCCCGGTCCGGCAACGCTCGATTTTAAAATTCACATCCTTGTTTTCAAATCCGTCCATGGCCTCGCTCCTCACTATCTCTATAACCTCCTCCAGCCCTACAACCCTCCGAGATCCCTGCGTTCCTCCAATTCTTGCCTCTTGCGTATCCCCGATTTTAATCTCTCCACCATTGGTGGCCGTGCCTTCAGCTGCCAAGGCCTTAAGGTCTGGAATTCCCTCCCTAAACCTCTCTACCGCTCTCTCCTCCTTTTAAGACACTCCTTAAAACCTACTTCTTTGACCAAGCTTTTGGTCATCTGTCCTAATATCTCCTTATGTGGCTCGGTGTCAAATTTTGTTTGATAACGTTCCTGTGAAGCGCCTTGGGATGTTTTACTACGTTAAAGGCGCTATATAAATACAAATTGTTGTTGTTGTTGCTGCTGCCCTGTTCACCCAGATGCCTGGTTTCACTCGGGTGCAGTTGATGTTATCAACTCGCACTTTCAGTAACGTGCCATGCAAAAAACTTCAAAACCTTAACATGCAAGAGCAAGCTAAAATTGGCAGCGGTGTCTAACTAACGGCAGACACCACTGCCAGTTTTAGCTACAGCTGTGTTTTCTGCTGGGAGAGAGCGGTAAGATTCATGCCTTTTTGTGCTGCACAGATGGAAGTAACTCTTGATTTGTCCAGAATTCTGTTAAAACTAGGGCATTGAATTTAATGCAACATAAATTGATACATATCGTGAGCAGTTACAAGAAATACTTTCTTTCCGCTCTCAGCCTTGTCTTCCCCCACCCCCCCACCCCCCCTCTCCCCCTCTCCCCTCTCCCCAGACTGGTACGTTAATTTTAATCACCTGCATGTATGGGCTAATAAATGAAAGTCAGCAAGGATTTGTTAAAGGAAGATCATGTTTGACTAACTTAATTGAGTTCTTTGATGAGGGTGCTGCAGTTGATGTTGTGTATATGGACTTTCAAAATGCATTTGATAAAGTACCACATAATAGACTTGTTAGCAAAATTTAAAGCCCATGGGATTAAAGGGACAGTGACAGCATGGATACAAAATTGGCTAGGGGACAAAGCAGAGAGTAGTGGTCTTTTTCAGACTGGAGGAAAGTATACAGTGGTGCTATAGTTGCTCGTAGTTAGTACGTGCTTTGCTTACCAGCACAGATGGAGGCCATTCAGCCCATTGTGCCTGTGCCGGCTCTTTGAAAGAGTTAACTAATTAGACCCACTCCCCTGCTTTTTCCCCATAGCCCTGCAAATATTTCCCCTTCAAGTATTTATCCAATTCGCTTTTGAAAGTTTTTACTGAATCTGCTTCCGCAGTGCATTCCAGATCATTTGAATCACCAGCATGTTTTTAAGTGCTGATGAGGGGTGAAAGATGGTAGTGTTGGGTGACAAGTCAGGAAATGTTGCACGTGACCTATTGTTTGCCCTTCTTAATAAGTTATTGTGTAATGTCGCATTTACACTAATCTTTTCATCACTAGGTGGTATATTGGGATATTTTAATTCTTGTTAATTTAAATTTCTACTAATATTTCATTTAACTACTGCACTCCAAGCTTGGCTATAACCTGCTGATTGTAACTGAAGTCTGTACCAAGCATACTTCAGTTGAAAATAAATCCTCCTGTAGAAGTACTACCCAGATGCTTTTATTATAGGGCTGCGGTCTTTTAAAGTCTAACTTGTTGCTTTTGTGCAACTACTGGTACAGGATGTGGGTTTAAGATAGGTGTAGCTGAGTTTCCAAGATGTAGGATTCAGTATGCGAAAGCTCATGTAAATCTCCACACAGTCGGCAGAATTTTTTTTTCTCTTTTTTTGAAACAAAAGTACTTTTTATTTCTATGTAGATCTCGGCCTGGTTGGAAGAATGTGTGCATGATGAGCACACTGAGGGCAGCTCACGCTAGGATGGGTCCTGACTACAAATGGCACCAAGCTAATGTTTTTGGTGGTTTTGTTGCTTCCTTTCTGCATGCACCAGGAGTATTTATTTTTCTAGTCACGTTTGAAACACTTGCATCTCAACAAGTTGAACTCTTGGTGCTCACAAGCCCCCTAAAAAAGCCTTTTTTGGATCTCACGGATGCTTAATGTCAGATCTGTTGATCAAAGCAGTTTGCTTCAGTGTAAGTTTGGTTAGACCATTTTTCTCCTGTATTTTTGCAAATAAATTGGGAATGTTTTTTCACTCACATGCAATTTCGTTCCACGTGAGTTTGTTTGCCAGTACTATAGAATGTGGAACTCGCTACCACAAGGAATAGTTGAGGCGACTAGCATAGATGCATTTAAGAAGAAGCCAGATAAACACATGAGGAAAAAAGGAATAGAAGGATATGCTGATAGGGTTAGATGAAGTAGAGAGGGAGGAGGCTCGTGTGGCGCATAAACGCCAGCATGGACCTGTTGGGCCGAATGGCCTGTTTCTGTGCTGTACATTCTATGTAATTCTATATACGAAACAAGTATGGCTTTGATGCATAAGACTTTTCTAGAAGGAGGGTCCGTTATCCCTTCCTGGAAGAAAGTATTTATATTGTGGAAAAACCTTTTTTGAGACTTTTTTAGGTGTCTCTAGATAAAGATGTTAACCTGTGAGCTAAGGAAAGATTGGATTGACCAGGGCTAAGTTTTACTCCTCGCTTTGATGCAAATGCATTTGAAATTTGGATATGAAATATTTTCTGCTTTTTGTTTCGTCAAAGTAAAACTCTTTTGAAAATCAACTCGTCAGTAAACCTTTTTTGAAGTGGCGTTTTGATGCAGTTGCTTTAAAAGTAGTTCTTCAAACATTGAATGATAATTACCTCTCTTTTTAAACAAGTAGGAATAATTTTTTCTGCTTTTAAAAACATTTTTCTTCACTTCCTTTTGCATGTATTGAACTACTGCCAAAGTGACAAAAATGTTATGGTGAGTTGAAGGATAATCCACTTCACAAACATTTTCTTTTTACAGATCTTTGAACAAATTCTTTGGAACACGGGAAAGTCCAGGACTGGAAAAACTCTATATCCCACCTGGTCGATCTTAAAAAAAAAAACTTAATATTCAAATGTATAATTCTCCCTTACATAATTCTCCACTACCTCCCTGGGCAGTCTGTTCCAGACAATCACCATCCTCTGCATAAAATCATTAAATCGAAACCATCTGTGCACCTTCCCTTCCCCAGTTCTAGTGTTTGCGGCAATCTTGATCACATCATCAGCTTCAATTTATCTATTCCCTTAAGAATCTTCACTACTTGAATGACATCTTCCCCTTAGCTTCCTCTTCTCCAGTGTAAACACTCCCAGGCTTTTCAACTTCTCCTCATAGCTTGCCCTTTTTGGCATTAGACAAAAAGTGATTGTACTTTTTTTTGTAAATGTACAATCGTGAGTCACACTGTGATGTTTGGAAGAACTGTGAGTGAGTGCTGCTGTGTGAACGTGGAGACTATTAACCAGTTTTGAAAAAACAAAACTTGCCTCAAAGTCTGATCTGGGAGCTGTGCATTTTTAGCAGATAAAACAACGATTTGATTCTACCAGAAAAAATATTCAGCGGATGGGGCTAAAGTCCGAGTCTTGCAATTGTGTAGACTTTTTATTCAGTGATCAATTCAAATGAAATGTCAGGTTAATAGTGATTTGTGAGATGGTGCCTGAAAGTAGCTTTCACATACAGTATTACATTAGCAAAATCTCTGAGCATTGGCTACAATAAATGACCATTTCAAGCGATGCAGTGCTGTAACCTCTTTTTTGCTAAATCTGGAAAAAGTGTAGTCCAAGTATTTGGGGATTCTTTTGCAGCTTGTACAGAATTATTTGTGAAAATCTGGGTTTAATGTGAACGCCATGAACACAAGCCGCCCACTGTATCTCGATGGAAGTCATTGATAACTTTTTTACTAGTTCTACAACTTATAAATGTGACCGGGATAGGCTGATAGACCATAGGGGGAGATACAAACGGTAACCCAGCAACATTTACTACAATAACGAGAAGCAGAATTGCGAAAAATGTTGTACGTCTTCATTTTTTTAAAAAGCCTGTTTTTCCCACTTGACTCACACAAACCTTTGTGGCCTTTCATCACCACAGCCTGAAACTAGGTACAAATTGCAAAAGATCTGAAAGGGCCTGTTGCAGGATAAAAAAAAATTGGAACTTGCAAGTGCCCTTTGCAGAGTAACAAATCGGCTCCATATTAAGAAACCTGTAGTTTCACTTTGATCAGTTTGTTGAATTACTGCTTAATAAACATTTCACTTACCAGAGCCTGCAGCTTTGCTGTTCAGTATTGTGTTCTATCTGTCCATATGCTCATCAACAGAGTTAGATCACTGTAGAACTTTATAGTTGATCAGCATTTAAAAGAACGGCAATTTTTTAAAAAATGCCAAATTTCAGCGTTGGAGATTTAAGAGGTCCAACTGGTTCCTTTGTATTGGTGCAAATTCTATGCTCCTAAATTCTGCCTTTTGGACATCCTGAGAGTATTTTTTGTGTTTATAGCTTTTTAAGAAATAATTTCTTGTATTTATACCATTAAATCCATTTAATCTGAAGGCCCTTTTTATGAAGATAATGATTTCATTAAAGTGTACAAATTTTAACAATTTTCTGAAAACTTTATTTTTAATACAACAACTTGCATTAATATAGCGCCTTTAACATAGTAAAATGCTCCAAGGTGCTTCACAGGAGTGTTATCAAACAAAATTAGATGCCGAACCACATAAGGAGATATTAGGACAGCTGACCATAAGCTTGGTCAAAGAGGTAGGTTTTAAGGAGTGTTTATAAAGGATGGAGTGGTTTAGGGAAGGAATTCCAGAGCTTAGGGCCTGGAAGTAGCTAATACAACTATTTCTTTGAATATTTGTGGCAAAAAAAAGTAGCTTTAAACCGTCAGCCTTGGCTCAGTGGCAGCACTCTCACCTCTGAGTCAGTAGGCTGTAGTGTCAAGCCCCACCCCAGGACGTGAACACATAATCTAGGCTGACACTTAAGTGCAGTACCGAGGGAGTGCCGCACTGCCTGAGGTGCAGTCTTTCAAATAAGACGTTAAACCGAGGCCCAGTCTTTCTCCCTCAACCAGCACCACCAAAACAGATTAGCTTGTCATTTATCTGAGTGCTGTTTGTGGGACCTTGCTGTGTGCAAATTGACTGCTGGATTTCCCCACATAACCACAGTGGCTACACTTCAGAAGTAATTCATTCACTGTGAAATGCCTTGGAATGCCCTGAGGAGATTTTTTTTTTAAAGTGCTGTCTAGATGCAAGTTCTTTCTTTCTAGTGGATAAATATTAAATGTTCGTGTTTAAAAATATAAATATGGACATTCTATAGATTAAGAAAATATTTTTTTCCTCATAGGCACTTAACTCTTTTCTCAACCATATATAACTTGGATTAAATTAATGATTAAATTAATAAGTATAGAATATGGACTGTTGTTTATTGAAAAGCTGCATGAAATGTATTACCATTCCCATGGCTATAGTGGTAAAATAGGGAAAAAAAAGTACTGGCACCCAGGGAATTAAAAATCTGGAACTTTGGTGTTGTGCCATATACTTACTGAAAGTATGAATTGTTCCATTACTAAAAGTGACCTTTTTCTAACTATCTTTTTGAAACATTTATAGTGGGTGGAGCAGGATAACTCGAGTGGCGGCACCCTCACCTCTGAATGCAATCAAAATTTGCAGACGTCATGCAGAAATTCAGGGCAAGGTTAACTGAAAAGTGTTGTATGTGACTTCAGGAGGACGTAGGTTAGCAGATTGAGCAGAGAGATGTCAGATGAAATTTAATAGAGAAATGTGAGGAGATAAATGTTGGGTGGAAAAGTGCGAGGAAATGAATGTTAAATGGTAAAACCTTAAAAGGAGAATAAATGGTAAAACCTTAAAAGGAGAATAAAAGCAGAGAGACTTGATGGTTCACTTAAGTGAGAGGGCAAGTTGATAAAACTGTGAGGGAATAAAAAGCATGTGTGATGCCAGGTTTTATAAATAGGGGCCTCGAGTACAAAAGCAAAGAAGTGATGCTCCATCTGTACAAATAGTTGGTTACACCAGTTAGAATATTAGGTATCCTGCTTTAGGAAGGATGTCGAGGCCACTGAGCGGGTGCAGAAAAGATTCACTAAGATAATACCTGGGATGAGAGGTATTAGTTATAAAGGGGAGATTATAGAAACTGGAGCTCTTCATTAGAACGGAGAAGGTTAAGAGAAGATCTGATGAGGTAAATAAAAGAAAGAAAGACTTGCATTTATACAGCACCTCAGGACGTCTCAAAATGTTTTACCGCCAATTAAGTACTTTTTTGAAGTGTAGTCAAACTATTTCATCCAGTTGGTCAGCCAGTGACCTGAAGGCATAAAATTAGGATGCTGAACAAAGGGAGAAGGATTGGAGAATTTTTTTTTTTTAAAACAGTGTTGTTAGAACATGAAATGCCTTGGCCAGAAACAGCAGTGGAAGCAGAATCGATAATACTGTAGATTTTAAAAAGGATGTAAATAAACATTTGAAAAACAAAATTTAAAAGGGTATGTGGAAGGGAACTAAGTGGACAGCTCTTTGAAAGAGCTAGCACCGGCACGGTGGGTCGAAGGGCTGCCACCTATGCTGCAAACATTCTATGGTTCTAGTTGGAACATATTCTGCTTGCTCTACATGTGTTTAGTCTGTTGGTGCAGCTGTGGCTCAGTGGTAGCACTCTTGTCTCTGAGTCAGAAGGTTGTGGGTTGAAGTCCCACGCCAGAGACTTGAGTATGTAATCTAAGCTGATGCTTTACTGCAGTACAGAGGGAATAGTGATCAGTAAATCAAGCCCCCTTCTGCCATCTCAGGTGGATGTAAAATATCCCACGGCACTATTCGAAGGGGAGTTCTCCTGGTGACCTGGCCAACATTTATCACTCGACCAACACCTAAAACAGATAATATGATCATTTATTTAATTGCTGTTTGTGGGGCCTTGCTTTGTGCGATTTGGCTGCCAAGTTTCCTACAATACAACAGTAACTACGCTTCAAAAGTACTTTATTGGTTGTTAAGCACTTTTGGACATCCTAAGGTCATGAAAGGCGCTATGTAAATACAAGTCTTTCTTTCAAATATAAGACTTCCAGTTTCTGATGCTGCTTTAAATCTGCCAGCGCAGTGAAGATATATTCTGTCAAGAATTGAGGTGACCAATGAAAAAGTGGGACACTCTTTGTTAGAACAGGAGATTATGGGGTGATTGGTAGAAGTGTTTAAAATTATGAGGGATGGGGGCAGAGTAGATAGACAGTGTTTGCAGCGATTGAGGGGTCTAGAACAAGTGAACATAGATATAAGATTAAATCTTATATAATTGCTTAAATATAAGTGATTTAGGACAGAGGGTAGGAGAAACATTTTTACACAGTGCATGCTATAGCCTCACAGTCCTCTATTAGAGTTAATGATTGAAGCAGAGACCATGCCAGCTTTTAAGAATAGGTTAGATAGGTGATTGAAGGGGAGTGGAACATGGGATTAGGATGACTGCTCGTGTGGAGGATCAACACTAACACAGACTGCTTGGGTCGAACGGCCAGTTTCTGTGTTGTAATTTCTATGTAAATAGCTACAGCTGCCATGTGTGATTTATAGCCTATAGAAATATAGCTTAGACTACTGCTTCAAGCCATACACTGAAGTTGCGTATCTGCTTTGATAATAAGAAATGTAAAACATCTTGGGGAGTGAAATTTCTCCTTTTTAAAGAAAATTGGAGAATTTCTGTTTTTAATGATGAATGAGTTGCTAACAAAACTGCAAATCAAATTGTACGTTTCTAAGCCACACCGTCCTGTGCCTTTATGTTATTTCATTAATTACGGACAGAAATGAGCATCCCCACATTTTTTTTTGTTTTTCCAGTCTCTCCTTAATAGATCTGGACAGTTCCTTCTCTCTCCAAATCCACATTGTTCAATTTAGGCCACATTCACGTATTCAGAAGCTGAAGACGCCACTAGTTAATATTTGAAGTGAGAGTCACCCTTTTTACTCGTCCTAAATTCAAAGCAAAGGAAGGCACCGGAGGGTGAAATATTTCTCCTATCCAATTGTCTCTGACAGCGGACTAAATTTTTAACTGTTAGAAATGAGCTCTTCAATTTTCCAACTAAAGCCTCTCAAGATTGCATTATTTAACATCACCTATTCGTTACAAAGACAGCAAATACAGGAAACGTACAGCAGGTCAATCCGCACCCGAAAGAGAACAATGCTTCAAATGGGACTGTTCCTTTAACAGTGCTGACGAAGGGTTCCACCCGAAACGTTAAAATTTGTTTTTTCTTTCAGTTGCTAACTGACCTGCCGATTGTTTCCAGTTCGTCTATTTTATTTCAAATTTCCAGCCTTCAGTATGTTTTTTTTTTGGGTCACTGCAAATTACATATCGCATACTTACTTCATGTTGCTGCTGCAGCCCTGACTTATCAAGAGTGTGGCAGCGCCAACCTCAACGGCAGCATGAATGGTAGGTGGACTGCCAACCATTAATTCTGGCTGCTGTTGGACTGAAGAGGGTCAGCCTACCGCTAAAGGCCAGCAAGGGTGATCTTGCGGTGGCCAACACGAGCATCTCCTGAGATGTTGGAGAAGGGAATGGGGTTCAGGCGTTTGTACTTCTTGCAAACAGCGCATAGCTCAGTTCACCACCTTCTGCATGTGCTTTATGTCTGTGTGTGTCACACAATATATCGCCATCCTCCCCCCAAAAATATAAAACCTCCCCTTTCAATGAAATAAAGTTGCTTCCCCAAAATAAATTCACTCTGCCCCTAAATTCAACCGGGGGAGGGGATTTTCTCAAAAAAAAACTATATCTGGGGGTGGGTTCATTTTGTGATATCAGCACAGGAAATGGGGTTTGTACACCCTGAAACTGCTTTCCTTTTACCAATACTGTAATAAAATGATGCAGTTTGTTTAAAAAATAATTTCTAGTAAATAACTATTAAAACTATTCACAGATCACGGCCCAGAATTTGCTGTCAAAATAACAGAGGCTGGCAGCGCTCACCGTTATTTATGCGCAAATCGCACAGCAACTTCAGGTGAGGGCCGATGCGCGGTTAAACGCGAAAATCCGAAAGTTGCTGTCCGAGTTGCGCCACTCTGTCGTTAGCTTCGCGAGAACAGCATCCCGCTGTGTGACTCACCATCGAACAGCGTGCAGTTCCTGTGCTTGTGTGGTCGATACGGCTAAACTCGCCACAGAAAGTTAGGGCTTGTCCATCTCAGTCCAAGTCCCCTTTTAACAGCGTGATAAGTGTTAATGACCACCAGTCAACCTCTCTGGTACTGAAAATTATCTATTACAAGTGTGGAGTCTCATTCCATCAGGTTTTAATTGTTGATGTCAAATTTAAATTTTTTTGTACTTGTTTTTTTTCTCTCTCTTAATCCAATCTTTTTTTTCTTTCTCTATCTGATTTGACATTGAATTCACTCATTCTAACTTACACTTCCTTGTTCAGTCCTTGTGCTGTTCATTTAACAATCCTTCAAGCTGGTTAAGGAGATACACGGTTGCTTGCCCTGTTTACTCAGGTCCCAGATGCCCTGTAGAGGGCGCTGCGCCGTTTCCCTCTCCCACTTCCAGCAACTTGTAGCGCAAAAATATCATGGAGATTAAACGGGCAAAGGCAAATCTAACTAACAGCGGGTGCCATTCGATGACCGGTTACAGCAAATTCTGGGCCAATATGTTGGGGGAATGGGAAACTATCACGGTAGTTAAAGGTTGCTATGAAATCTGCTTACTTGACTAACACATTCACTGAAGGACTGTTGTGCCCTCTAATGCCCCTGACACTGGTAGCAGAGCTGTAAGGTAAATGAGGTAGTGTTGTTGCCTGCAGCGGAGGCCCCTTATGGTAAGTGTCAATGCTGTTGCCGACGGGAGAGTCTGCCATCTTTCCTGGCAAATTG
Source organism: Heptranchias perlo (assembly GCF_035084215.1). Taxonomy (NCBI): domain Eukaryota; kingdom Metazoa; phylum Chordata; class Chondrichthyes; order Hexanchiformes; family Hexanchidae; genus Heptranchias; species Heptranchias perlo. The sequence continues at coordinate 115,113,879 of NC_090329.1, read as the reverse complement.
TGACTTTTAAACGAACGCACATGCACAGTGTTGCCCATTGCCTCGATGGTTCTGGATTCTGTTGGCAACATTATGGCCCAGCGGCGCTCTTAATTTTATTTGTCATTGCAACTGTTTACGACAGTAGCTTAACCGGTGAGTAAGGTTGGCCTGGAGTCTCCAGGAATTAAAGATTAATCTTCAGCTCACTGCTATAAGTAACCCTGGAAAAAAAATCATAGAGGCGATGGAAAGAAATTGTATGTTGTTTTTATTTATTTATTAGTTGCAAAAAATGTTGGCGATGGGAAGGAAAATTGGCTGTTTGACTGACAGTCAAGAATCATCCAATTGAGTAACAAAGAGTCTGTTCACTTTACAATTGGTGTGGGAAGGTGATGCGTTGCAAGGATGGACATGTTGGGCGACCATTGGCGGGAACATGGGGACAGGGTGGCTGGACGTGAGAGATCATGTGATGAAACCTCCAGCAATACGTCCAACCAGAGTTGGCAACCCTACCGGGGAGTGAAGTTGCTACATTGACAACATGTCACATGTTGGCAGCTTTGTTTCAAAAACTTGCAACTTAGCAACCGGCCCCTCTAAAAGTTTAACTGGCATTTGGTAAGTGTGGGTTTGTGCATGCATGCCGCACCGGACTTCATTTTGCCGAATCGAAGAGCAATGCAAAGCCAGCAGTATGACCACATTGCCAACTTTGCATCGCTGTAAGTAGATACCTGTCTCAACCTGTGCCTGCAGTGTAACTGCACCGGAAAATGGGCAGATTGTGCAGCACTGGCAGCCTCGGCTTACAGTGAAGTACTGCTCCTTGAAGTGGCTCGGCAATATAAAGCAGGTTAGTAGATCACAATAGACCAATGTGTCTGAAGCAAGTCATGGAAAGGTTACAGCACAGGAGGAGGCCATTCAGCTCTTAAAGTCCGTGCCGGCCCTCTGCAACAGCAATCCAGCTAGTCCCACTCCCACCCCTCCCCGTAGCCCTGCAAATTTTTTCCCTTCAAGTACTTATCCAATTCCATTTTGAAAGTCATGATTGAATCTGTCAGCACCACCCCCTCAGGCAATGCATTCCAGATCATGACCACTCGCTGCGTAAAAAAGTTTTTCCTCATGTCGCCTTTGGTTCTTCTGTCAATTGCCTTAAATCTATGTCCTCTGGTTCTTGACCACTTCTGCCAATGGGAACAGTTTCTCTCTATCTACTCTGTCTGGACCTTTCATGATTTTGAATACCTCTATCAAATCTCCTCGCAACCGTCTCTGCTCTAAGGAGAACAACCCCAGCTTTTCCAGTCTATCCATGTAACTGAAGTCCCTTATCCCTGGAACCTTTCTAGTAAACCTTTTCTGCACTCTCTCTAAGGCCTTCACATCCTTCCTAAAGTGCGGTGCCCAGAATTGGACACAATACTCCAGTTGTGGTTGAACCAGTGTTTTATAAAGGTTCATCATGACTTCCATACTTTTGTACTCTATGACTCTATTTATAGAGCCCAGGATCCCGTTTGCTTTTTTAACCGCTTTCTCAACCTGCCCTGCCACCTTCAAAGATTTGTGTACATATACTCCCAGATTTCTCCGTTCCTAAACCCCCTGTAGAATTGTACTCTCTAGTGTATATTGCCTCGCTTCATTCTTTCTACCAAAATGTATCACTTCACACTTTTCTGCGTTAAATTTCATCTGCCACATGTCCGCCCATTCCACCAGCCTGTCTATGTCCTCTTGAAGTCTATCACTATCCTCCTAACTGTTCACTACACTTCCAAGTTTTGTGTCATCTGCAAATTTTGAAATTGTGCCCTGTACACCCAAGTCCGAGTCATTAATATATATCAAAAAAAAAGCAGTGGTCCTAGTACTGACCCCCGGGGAACACCATTGTACACCTCCTTCCAGTCTGAAAAACAACCGTTCACCACTACTCTCTGTTTCCTGTCACTTAGCCAATTTTGTATTCATGCTGCCACTGCCCCTTTTATCCCATGGGCTTCAACTTTGATGACAAGCCTATTATGTGGCACTTTATCAAACACCTTTTGGAAGTCCATATACACCACATCAACCACATCACCCTTAACGACCCTCTCTGTTACCTCATCAAAAAACTTCACCAAGTTAGTTGAACACAATTTGCCTTTTACAAATCCGTGCTGGCTTTCCCTAATTAATCCACACTTGTGCAAGTGACTGTTAATTCTGTCCCAAATTGTTCACCACTGAGGTTAAACTGACTGGCCTGTAGTTGCTGGGTTTATCCTTAGACCCTTTTTTGAACAAGGGTGTAACATTTGCAATTCTCCAGTCCTCTGGCACCGCCCCCGTATCCAAGGATGATTGGAAGTAGCTCCGCAATTACTACCCTTACTTTCCTCAGCAACCTAGGCTGCATCCCATCCAGACCGGGTGACTTATCGACTTTAAGAACAGCTAGCCTTTCTAGTACTTCTCTTTTTCAGATTTTAGTCCATCCAATATCTCAACTACATCTTCCGTTACTGTGACTTTGGAAGCATCTTCCATGGTAAAGACAGATGCAAAGTACTCATTTAGTACCTCAGCCATGCCCACTGCCTCCATGAGTAGATCTCCTTTTTGGTCCCTAATGGGTCCCACCCCTCCTCTTGCTACCCGTTTATTGTTTATATGCCTGTAGCAGACTTTTGGATTCTGTTTTATGTTAGCTGCCAGTCTATTCTCATACTCTCTCTTTGCCCCTCTTATTTCCTTTTTCACTTTCCTTCTGAACTTTCTATATTTGGCCTGATTCTCACTTGTGTTATCAACCTGACATCTGTCCTACACCCCTTTTTTCTGCTTCATTTTACCCTCTATCTCTTTTGTCATCCAGGGAGCTCTGGCTTTAGTTGCCTTACCTTTCCCCCTCGTGGGAATGTACCTAGACTGCACCCGAACCATCTCCTCCTTAAAGGCCGCCCATTGTTCAATTACAGTTTTACCTGCCAATCTTTGATTCCAATTTACCCGGGCCAGATCCGTTCTCATCCCTCTGAAATTGGCCCTCCTCCAATTGAGTATTTTTACCCTAGAGTGGTCCATGTCCTTTTCCATAGCTATTCTAAACCTTATAATACTATGATCGCTGTTCCCTAAATGTTCCCCCACTGACACTTGCTCCACTTGACCCACCTCATTCCCCAGAACCAGATCCAGCAATGCCTCCTTCCCCGTTGGGCCAGAAACGTACTCGTCAAGAAAGTTCTTTCAAGAAAGTGTGTTCAAGCTGCCAATTCAGACACAATAGCAAGACTCTGGCGGATTCACCACACAGTATTTGCTGCAGCTAGCCCCACTTTCAGTGGCAGTGCTGTGAGGTAACGAAGTGATGCTACTGCCTCTGATGAGGCCAATCTCGAGGGATTTTCCCAACTGCCTCCAGCGCTGGTACTAACTGAGCAACGGTGAAAATGCTATTGCTGGCAGTGCCGGCTGCCATTTTCTCAGGGCTGAGCGCTCCTGAAAGGAACAGTGATGCATGTTGTCTCTCCACTAGTTCGTAAGGACCTGCCCCAGAATATCAGGGCAGACCTGCCAGCTGGAAACTGAAAGTCACAACATTAATCAGTTGCATGTGCATAGAAGATTATAAATGGAGCAGAGGGTTCTTGGTATGCAGATACACAGATTATTAAAGGTGGCAGCATAAATAGGTACAGCCATAAACAGGCAAACAGAATCCTCCATTTTGTATCCACAGGCGCAGAATACAAAAGCGCGTAGGTCATGTTAGACTTGTTTCAAGACCTTTGTTAAACTGCAGTTGAAGTATTGTTTGTGCAGTTTTGAGCATCCCATTGTAGGAAAGATATCAGAGCAATGGAAAAGGTGCAGCTTCACTAGGGTGTTACCAGGGACTAGGAGTTACAGTTATGGATAGAGGTTTGAGAAGTCAGGGCTCTTTTCACTAAAGCTGAGAAGATTAAGGGATGACTTGATCGAGATCTTCAAGATTACAAATGGTTAAGATAAGTGATGGATTGTTTCCACTGATCAGCGGCATGCGGGTACAAATTTAAACTAATTATGAAATGAATTAAAGGAGGTTAGAAAAAAATCATTAGAGGGCGGTTAGAATGTTGAATTTTCTGGCACAAGCTATTGTTGAAGCAGGGTCCCTTTTAGAAGGGCGTACAGTAATTGCTTGAAGAATGAGGAATACTAAAAGGGGTAAGGGTAGTGAGCAGGTGAGTGGGATTGGAATGGGTGGCTGGTGGAGAATTGGTCATCACTGGAGTTGTGGAATTTCCCCCCAACTCCGACACAATGTAAAACAGAGCAGCCTGCACTATGCTGCCAGCCAAGGCTTTTACAAACCCACTTCTACTCACCCCAAGGAAGTTCGGTTCACCACGAAAAGGCGCAAATTGCTAAGTGCTGCAGCGAAGGGCTTGCACACAGAAAGCAACTGAGCAACCCTGAGAAACTAGTCGCCCGGTCTCAAGACTGTCGTTGTGGATTAGCCGCCTGTTATAGAAACCGCCCGACCCGCAATGCCGGGGCAGTAAGTTGAAAATCTCCCTGCTCGTGTTTCCAATGATATCACAGTCTCCTTTCTCTCCCAGTCATATGATGAAGAGCATTTTAAATTGGAGGGGGGGGGCGGCACCCATTGGTTTGTGAACCATATATTCTGGTTTCGGGTGTGGGGGGGCGGGGGCTGGTACTGATGAAAATTGAGCAGACAGGGAAAAGTCCAGTTTTCTAACTGGGGCTAAAAGCAGACTGTACAATTACAAAATGTGCATTTGTGTGTCTGCTTATTATTTTAAATGCCTGGTCTGCTTTAGGACCAAGCAGACAGCGATTTTTAAAAAAAAAATCTTTATTCTTAGGATTCGTGCAATGCTGGTACGGGCAATTTTATGGCACAGCCCTAGTTGCAATGAGAAGGTGGTGGTGGTGGGCTTTCTGCTTGAACCGCTGCAGTCGTTGTGCTGATTGTGCTCCCACAATGTCAGGCAGGGAATTGCAGCAGACTCACTGTGACAATGAAGGGACAGCAGCAAATGTCCGAGTCAGGGTAGTGTGAGACTTGAAGGTGATAGTGTTCCCACGATATTGCTGCACTTGTCCTTCTCGGTGGTGGAGGTCGGGGGGCTCAGAGGTGCTGTTGAAATAACCCTGCTGAGTTGTTACGGTGCATCTTTCTGATGGTGCATTCTGCAGCCACCAGTGGTGGTGGAGAAGGTGGGTAGTGAGTTCAATGGCAGGGGCACCAATCAAACGGTCTGCTTTGTCTTGGACAGTGTCGATTTTGTGTTGTTACAATATCAGCCATCCAGGTGAGCAGTGAATATTCCTTTACACATAGACTTGAACCTTGTAGATGGTGGAGAGCCTTTGAGGGATCTGGCGGTGAGTCACTCATTGCAGAGCATCCAGCCTCCACTCTTCCCTTGATATGGCTGGTCCAGCTAAACTTCTGATCAGTGGTGAGTCCCCAGGATGTCGATGGTAGGGGACTCGCTGATGCTGTTGAAAGCGGTAGGGTCGTTTTCTTGCTGGAGATGATGGTTACCTGGCACTAAGGAGGCACAAATGTTACTTGCTACCTGTCAGCCCAAACTAGCTGCTGTAGGCTGGTGGGGGCTGCTTCATTCTGAATGTAGCTGAACACTGGAATCGTCGGTGAAAAGCCTCACCCCCGACAGAGGGAAGGTCATTGATGAAGCAGCTGAATTCGACTAGGCCAAGGAAACTTCCATGAGGAACTCTGGGGCTATGATGATTGGCCCTCAACAACTGCAGTCATCTTCCTGTGTGTCAGGTACGACTTCAACCACTGGAGGGTTTTCACTTTGACCCTCATTGACCTCAATTTTGCTAAGGATCCTTGGTGCCATACTCGTTTGAATGCTGCTCTGATATCGAGGACAGTTACTCTTGCCTCTGCACTTAGTGGGAGCATGAAGTACTCCTCATGAATTTAATAAATCTCCCAGCAGGTCTGAGATTTTTAAAATTTACTTTTCAGCCCTGTGAGATGTGCTGTTCCAGGTATCTCTGGCTATTAAAGCTGTTACATTTTCGAGAAGCAGTCCTGAATAGAAAATTTGGAACAATCTCTTAAGAGAAGCAAGGGAGGAAATAGCGGAGATTCTGACCATCATTTTCCAAGCCTCTCCAGCTACAGGCATGGTGCCGGAGGATTGCTAACGCTGTACCGCTGATGAAGAAGGGAGAAAGGGATAGTCCGAGTAATTACAGGCCAGTCAGCCTGACCTCGGTGGTGGGTAAATTATTGGAAAAAATTCTGAGGGACAGTATTAGTCGTCACTTAGAAAGGCACGGATTAATCACGGATAGTCAGCATGGATTTGTTAAGGGAAGGTCATGTCTGACTAACTTGATTGGATTTTTTGAGGAGGTAGCAGAGGTTCGATGAGGTAAGCGCGTTTGATGAAGTCTAAATGGATTTTAGCAAGGCTTTTGACAAGGTTCCACATGGCAGACTGGTCAGGAAAGTAAAAGCCCATGGGATCCAAGGGAATATCAATCGCCTGGTCAGGTGAACAGAAAAGTGGCAAATGGAATTCAATCTGGAGAAGTGTGAGGTAATGCATTTGGGGAGGGTAAACAAGGCAAGGAAATACACAATAAATGAGAGGAGACTGAGAGGTGTAGAGGAACATAGGGATCTTGGAGTGCATGTCCACAGATCACTGAAGGTAGCAGGACAGGTAGATAAGGTGGTTAAGAAGGCATATGGAATACTTTCCTTTATTAGCCGAGGCATAGAATATAAGAACAGGGAGGTTATACTAGAACTGTATAAAACACCGGTTAGGCCACAGCTTGAGTACTGTGTACAGTTCTGGTCACCACATTACTGGACAGCTGTGATTTCACTAGAGAGGATACTGAGGAGATTTACGAGGATGTTACCAGGGCTGGAGAATTTTAGCTATGAGGAAAGATTGGATAGGCTGGGGTTGTTTCCTTTGGAACAAAGGAGGCTGAGGGGAGATTTAATTGAGGTGAGGGGTCTAGATAGAATGGATAGGAAGGACCTAGTTCCCTTAGCAGAGGGGTCAATAACCAGGGGGTGTAGATTTAAAGTAATTGGTAGAAGGATTAGAGGGGAGCTGAGGAGAAACTTTTTCAACCAGAGGGTGGTGGGGGTCTGGAACTCACTGCCTGAAAAGGTGGTAGAGGCAGAAACCCTCAACTCATTTTAAAAAGTACCTGGATGTGCACTTGAAGTGCCGTAACCTACAGGGCTACGGACCAAGTGCTTGCAATTTTGATTAAGCTGGATAGTTCTTTCCCAGCCGGCACGAACACGATAGGCCAAATGGCCTCCTTCTGTGCTGTAACTTTCTATGATTCTATGAGAGGGGGCAGGTCCTGGAAAGGAGGCAGATCAAAAATTGGCATAGTGCCAGGAAGCAAAGGGTAATTACCGTTTTTTTTTACTCTAAGGCTGTTTCCAGTGAGGTTCCACAGGGCTCAGTACTATGTCCCTTGCTTTTTGTGGTATATATCAATGATTTGGACTTAATTATGCCCCCTACACTTAAGAAGTTTGCAGATGATACAAAAATTGGCCACGTGGTTGATAGTGAGGAGGGAAGCTGTAGTCTGCAGGTCAATGGATTGGTCAGGTGGACAGAAAATTGGCAAATGGAATTCAGTCTGAAGAAGTGTGAAGTAATGCATTCGATGAGATCCCTACCTTGAAATAGAAATTTCTGGTTTAAAAGAAAAGCACAAATTCTTTCTCAAACCTGCTGTGCAATCCTTAATCCTGCATTGAGATGTTGTCACCCATCCACAACTGAATGGTTTGGCAGACAATGCCTGTACTGACAACTGCAGTTGATACTAAGGCTGGCCCAAAACTAAATAAAACCACCTCATGATTACAGCATATGACACATTACATAATGCCCGTGGCCTGCACAGCAGTGTGATGCTGCTTTTTGTTTTGCCACAGAGCTACTTTTGACTGTCAAGAACTGCATCGTGCGACCAGATTTCATCGTGCCTCCGCTATTGACCCCAGTCAAGATCCGTCACAAAAGGAATAAAACTTAATCAGCTTTAAATTTGAAAATGCGACCTTCCCAACAAAGAAAGAACAATGTGACATGTAAAATTACCTCCGAATTAACAAAACTGCAGCTTCTGAATGGTTCATACACCATAAGGACCTGGCCCCAACTCCCAGTATGTCAATCAAATTGTTACCTGCAGCTACCGTATTCCTGTGTGACAGAACAGCTCACATGCATTACGTAATTAGTTCCATTCACTGGTGAGAACTAACGAGGAGGCAAAATTGATACAGTAATGACTTTCCTCCTCTTCAGCATGTTTTGTCAAGGAGATATGATACTGGGGACATCGAAAACCAGAATGTCAACCCTGCAGTTTTCTCTTGTTTCCAGTGACCACTGGGCCATATGTCTTGATATAATGCCGTTGCTATAATATGGGATCCAGCGAGAGGCACGTTAAATAATAGTGACTGACTCGCAGTAGCAGAGCTCAAGGACTTTTAGTTAATGGTACTTCAGCAGAAGCACCCACACAGTGTGCAGCACGTTTCACCTGATGTCCACTTGCCATCTGTGTGACATGCTTTGGTTTCCGAGGCTCTTGTGTTATAGTGGAGCTGGCACAGTGCTAATCTAGTGACTGCTGCCAGTGTGAATATGAAGGGGAAAATCCTCCTATAAGAAGGCTCCAGCATTAGCCCGGAGAGTTATAGGTCGTACCATGTTGTTGAGAGAGAGTGAAGGGAAGTACTTCTTTGCCTTTCTTGAATAGACTTCTTCACATGCGCGGGGGTGGAGCGGGTGGTGGACTGGTTTTTAATTTTTGGACGGCTTCCAAGAACGAAACCTTATCATTCTGAAATAGTGCTGAATCCTAGAGGATGACTGTCTGTCAAAGGGGAATAAAAGTACATTGTGGGCAGAAGCTTGGCATTGTTAATGAAAAGTAACAGTAAGAAAACTCCTACCTGCATATTTAAACTAATGAGGATGCTTAGGTCTGCTTTTCCTAACAATATTTCCAACAGTATTATGTTGGACCAACCATGAGGGAGACTGGAAAAACAGTCTAAATTGGAGCTCAAAAAGGAAATGGATTTCCTTGATGACTGTTCTGGTATAAATTTTACCAGTCAATCAAAATTTCCTTCACGGATTTCAGTTTTAGTATTGCACAGTTGACTGTTTTTCATTTTTAGAATTGAAAATCTACCAAGTGTTTTGTTATCAGTATGTTTCTTAGGATCTATCAGTGAGGAAATAGAAGCAAGAAGTGGGTAACTGCTTTTTAAAAATCTCTTTTACTGTCCTCTGGGACACACACCCTGTACTCGGGTTATGAGGTCAGCTGGGCACAGCTGTCTGTCTGCTCACAGTGCCTTTGTGTAAACCCCAATTGGTAGTTTCAGATATGCTGAGTCATCAGGAAATGAGTGCACGCACTCCAGGTTACGAAGGATAAGCTTAGGACAGATGTTGGGGAAATATTTCTTTTATCTAGAGGATGATCAACAGGTTACCAGGAAGGCGCCTGCAAGTCAGGTGGGGCATGGCTACATGCAGAGTAAAGCTCCTTCTCATCTACCCAGCAGTGAGCCTCAGACTCTGAGAAACGCCCATAGCTGCACCAATAAGTCATTTTCCATTTCCCGCACCAACCATTCTGTTGACCTCCCTGGACGTAGTTGCCAAAGTGCTAGGTTTGTGCTGTGGGTCTGTACCAGCTAAGAACTGGGTTGAAAGTCCCCAAAGTTATTTGGCATAGACCCTTGCAGTAGACAGGAAGTTTTCATTCCAACAACTTGGGCTGGATTTGAGACTAAGTCAAGGTGAAAGGCACGATGTCTAGCCCACTCTGCCACCCAGCATATTTTCCCACCTCCTGATTTTCTAACAACTGACAATGTAAAATACTTGGGCTATTTTTAACATGGTTTCTAAGAGTTGCCTTGAGTTGAGAGTCTTCCACTAAGACTGTGTGTGAAAATGGCCATCATGTTTCCCCAAAACATTCATCGATGTTTCCCAAGTGCTCTCATTATCTGATCATTTATTTATTATTGTAAGGTATGATTTAGATATTTTAAATGTCTCTATTGATTTGATATTGATCATCATATGTATGGGACACTGAACTCACTGAATATCCTGTTACCAGAGAAGACGCATTGAAATATTACTGCTGACATCCAATTTTGAAGTTCCTTGGCAGGTTTTGCCATGTTAAAGGTTGTATATAATTGCAGGCTGTTGTACTGGTGGGGGAAGGGTTGAACTGTACTAACATACGCTGGCTGCATTATTGCCTGGTAACCTACTGCAAATTCATTGCTTTACAACTTTTGATATATTTTTTAAAAATACAACCAACCCTGGAGCAATTTTAAGACCATCTGAATGCTGAAATGAGCATTTGAGGATTTGCTGTTCTTTAATCTCTCCATCAGATGGATCATTTGTAATCATTGCTAGGTATCCATTACTCTTGTTTTATCATTTAATATTTTCATTTCTCTACTGAAAAATATGATTTCTGATATTTTTGAAGGGGAATTGACATCTGAGATGTATCCATAAAGTTAACGTATTTGCATAGAAAAATAAACGTCTTAATTGACTGTGACCGTCATGTATTATCCCTCCTTGTCCTTCTTGACCTCTCTGGAGCTTTTGGCACAATCAATCACACCATCCTCCTCCAACGCCTCGCCTCCATTGTCCAGCTCAGTGGGACCGTCCTTGCCTGGTTCCACTCTTATTAATTCGATCATAGCCAGAGCATTTCTGGCAATGGTTTCTCCTCCCACTATCACCTCCTGGAGTCCCTCAAGGATCCAACCTCGACCCTTTCCTCTTCCTCATCTGCATGATGCCTCTTGTGACATCATCCAAAGTCACGGGGTCAGCTTCCATACCTCTAACTTTGCCTTGGTGTTGTCAAACTGCTTGACTGACATTCGTTCTTGGATGACAGTAACTTCCTCCAGCTGAACAATGGGATGACCAAAGCATTGTCTTCGGTCCCTGTCACAAACTCTGTATGCCAGCCAAGAACTGTATTCCCTTCCCTAACCACTGTGGCTGAACCATACTGTTTCCAACCTCAGTATCCTGTTCGACCCTGAATTGAACTCCTGACCCTATATGTGGTCAGGTTCCACATGTACGCTGTGGTCATGTGGTCAGGTTCCACATGTATGCTGACAACACTCAGCTCTACCTCTCTACCACCTCCCTCGACCACTCCACCATCTCTTAAATATTGCGAATACCGAAGCCCTCAGTCCCCGCCACAAACTCCATTCCCTAGCCACCTCCATTCCCACTCCCTGGCCACTGTCCGAGGCTGAACCAGACCGTTCACAACCTTGGCATCCTGAGCTGAGCTTCCGGCCACATATCCGCTCCATCACCAAGACCGTCTACATTCACCTCCGTAACATTGCCCATCTCCGCCCCGCTTCAGCTCATCTGCTGCTGAAACCCTCATCCATGCCTTTGTTACCTCTATACTTGATTCTTCCAATGCTTTCCTGGCCGGCCTCCCATCTTCCACCCTCCATAAACTTGAGCTCGTCCAAAACTCTGCTGTTTTTGGGAATGCCTCGATTTTAAAATTCTCATCCTTGTTTTCAAATCCATCCATGACCTCACCCCTACCTATCTCTGTAATCTCCTCCAGCCCTATAACCCTCCGAGATCTCTGCGGTCCTCCAATTATTGCCTCTTGCGCATCCCTGATTTTTAATCGCTGCACCACTGGTGGCCGTGCCTTTAGCTGCCTAGGTCCTAAGCTCTGGAATTCCCTCCCTAAACCTCTCCGCCTCTCTACCTCTCTCTCCTCCTTTAAGACGCTCCTTAAAACCTACCTCTTTGACTAAGCTTTTGGTCACCTGTTCTAATACCTCGTTATGTGGCTCGATGTCAAATTTTGTTTGATAATCGCTCCTGTGAAGCGCTTTGAGACGTTTTACTCTGTTAAAAGTGCTATATTTTTTTTTATTCGTTCGTGGGATGTGGGCGTCGCTGGCAAGGCCAGCATTTATTGCCCATCCCTAATTGCCCTTGAGAAGGTGGTGGTGAGCCGCCTTCTTGAACTGCTGCAGTCCGTGTGGTGAAGGTTCTCCCACTGTGCTGTTAGGAAGGGAGTTCCAGGATTTTGACCCAGCGACGATGAAGGAACGGCGATATATTTCCAAGTCGGGATGGTGTGTGACTTGGAGGGGAACATGTAGGTGGTGTTGTTCCCATGTGCCTGCTGCTCTTGTCCTTCTAGGTGGTAGAGGTCGCGGGTTTGGGAGGTGCTGTCGAAGAAGCCTTGGCGAGTTGCTGCAGTGCATCCTGTGGATGGTACACACTGCAGCCACTGTGCGCCGGTGGTGAAGGGAGTGAATGTTTAGGGTGGTGGATGGGGTGCCAATCAAGCAGGCTGCTTTATCTTGGACGGTGTCGTGCTTCTTGAGTGTTGTTGGAGCTGCACTCATCCAAGCAAGTGGAGAGTATTCCATCACACTCCTGACTTGTGCCTTGTAGATGGTGGAAAGGCTTTGGGGAGTCAGGAGGTGAGTCACTCGCCGCAGAATAAATTAAAGTTATTGTTGTTATATCCTCTCCACCACAACGACAGCCTACTGCTACCTCTGTATCATCACCTGTCTCCATCCTGACCTCAGCTCATCTACTGCTGAAAATCTCATTCATGCCGTTACCACCTCCAGACTTTATTACTTCAATGCTCACTTGGCTGGCATCCATCTTCTACCCTCCACAAACTTCAGCTCATTCAAAACTCTGCTGCCCGCACCAAGTTATGCTCACCCATCATACACATCCTCGCTGATTTATGTTGACCCCTGGTCTCCCAATGCCACAACTTTATAATTCTCATCCTTATGTTTACAACAATCATGGCCTCACCCCTTCATATTGCTGCAACCTCCTCCAGCACTAACTCCCTCTGACTCTGGCCTCTTGTTCATCTCCCGCACTCTTCCTTCATTCCTCCTTTGGTGGCTGTGCCTTCAGCTGCCTCGGCCCCATACTCTGGAATACCCTCCCTAAACCTTCCCTCCTTTAAGACGTTCTTTAAAACCCACCTCTTTGACTAAGCTATTGGTCCCCTCTCCTAATATCATCTTCTTTGGCTTGGTCACTATTTGTTTCTTCTTTACACCTCTGTGTAGTGCCTTGGTATGTTTTTCTACATTAAAGGCGTTACATAAATTCATATTTAGCCATTGTTTCAACTATGAATTATCTGTGCTGTATTTTAGTGTTGAAGGCTCCTGAGATTCTCCTCAATTTGTTTTTGGTGCTTTTTTTTGTTCTTTCCAGTTATTATAGCTTGTTTCCTGGAAATTTGAGATGCTTATTTTTAAAACAAATAAAATTGAGGGTTTTAAATAAAAAAATCTAAAACAGCCATCGGGTTGAATGCTTTTACTGAGGGGGAAACATAAGAAATAGGGGCTGGAGTAGGCCAAGACAGCCCCTCGAGCCTGCTCCACCATTCAATCAGATCATGGCTGATCTTCGACCTCAACTCCACTTTCCCGCCCGATCCCCAAAGCCTGAACAATATTAACAGTCAGTCCTGATTCAGGCCATGCTGTACATGGAGACTATTTTAATATTCAACCTGCTACACATCATCTGAAAAATATCTCAAAGTCAGAAACCAGGCAATAGTAGACCTGTATAGAGCCTTTCCTACTGTGTACATCATATATCGAGACTTCAAAGATATTGGGTCTGTGTGCTTGGAGCCAAGAGGAAATCATAACCGGGCAAGGGGAAGCCTGATTTGGTCTAGTTTACAGGAATCTGGCCCGGTAACAGATTTTCAAGCCTGACAAATACATTAAATTATGTTTGCAGTTCCATGCACAAGGGGTGCCTTTTCTAAATAAAGAAGATAGTTCTGTACACCTTAGCAGCAATCCTTTTTCTCAGGAAGTTCCTGGAGTCCTTACCAGGAAGTCATGCAAAAGAGATGGCTTAGAAAATAGTCACTTTGACCGTGATTTAGCAGAACTTACAAGTTCAAAAGAACTTTCGAGGAGAAAAGTCGAGAAATCTGAGCCGAGCAAAACCCAAGGAGCTCACGTATTAAGGTCCTGAAATCAGTAAAAGATCTTTAGCATTCAGAACAAGTGGCGACCCCATTATAACGACCAAAAGCAAATGAGGTTGAGAATTAAAATCTGGAATTTGATGGAATGACATTGCAGTTGGCAAAAGTGAATGAACATGTTAATTTACCTCCTCAATGCTCTGGTGCAGTCCAAAATATTACAAAGATCACATTTCACTCCATGGTACTTGATGAAACTGAATATAATGTAAAATGATGAATGCTGGCATTGTGGATGAAAAGGAGGAAATTGCTGCCACATGTTGGACTGGCCAGTTATTTCTCTATTCTTGGATGCAATTTATATTCCGCTTGAAAATCTATTCATCGTTCTCAAAGAATTGCAGTTGGCAGTTGCGGAGTTTGGAGCTGGATTTTCTAAAAGAATGAGCTCAGTTACATCTCTTGTTTTCACAGCTCGCGATAAAAAGTTAATTCTCAAATCTGGGTAGAGGGGCTGAATTCATGTCTTTGCTAATTTTAGCAAAAAAAAAAGTTGATGTGATTTAAAAAGTGGCCCCACTTCATAATTTGCCTATACCTTTTTGCGAAAGTTAGGAATTTCACCCCAGAAGTCTAAAGTGTCTCCCAGCTCAGCTCAGTCTCGCTTCTAAGTCAGAAAGGTATGGATTCAAGCCTCATTCCAGGACTTAAGCACATAGCGTAGGCCGACTCTCTCCAGTGCAGTGCTGCAGTGTCAGAGGTGCTGTCCTTTGGATGAGACATGAAATAGAGACCCCCGTTACCTGTTCAAGTGGTCGTTGAAGATCCTATCGTACACTTTTGAAAAAGAGAGGGGGCACTTCTGGTGCCCTGGCCAACATTCTTCCCTTAACGTGCTGTATTTACATCATGACTGCATTATTGATGCAAGGTGAAACCAGAAAGCCTTTGACAAGGTACCACACAGGAGACTACTGGAGACGGTTAAGGGGTATGGAATTGGGAAGGGGTAACGCATATGATTTTAGAAACTGGTTAGAAGGGAGAAAACGGAGAGTAGGAGTTAAAGGCAATTTCCCAAGAGTGATTGGCAGTTGCTAACTGACATGGTTCTGTTCTGGGATCGCTTCTGTTCACTGTGTATATCAAGAGGTATAGAATATAAAAGTCATAATGTAATGTTGAATCTATATAAAACCTTAGTAAGGTCACGGTTGGAGAACTGCAGTTTTGAGCTCCACACTACAGGAAGGATGTTGAAGCAGTAGAAAGGGAATGACTCCGATTCACTAAGATGCTGCCTGGTATGAGGAAATACAAATATGAATATAAACTGGGGCTGTTCTCATTAGAACAGAGGAGATTATGGGTTGATTTGTTCGAGGTGTTTATAATTATGAAGAAATGGGATAGAGTAGATAGAAACAGACTGTCTCCAGTGGTCGAGGGGTCTAGAACAAGAGGACCTGGATGTAAGAGATTTAGGACAGAGAGCAGGAGAAACTTTACACAGGAATTAGTGATTGAAACAGAGAGCCTATGTGAACATTTAAGAATAGATTAGATAGATGATTAAGGAAAGGGGGATAAAGGGATATTGGAACAGGACAGGCACATAGGATTTGTCAGCCTTGGCACTCTTGCCTCTGAGTCAGAAGATCATGAGTTCAAACCTCACTCCAGAGACTTGAGCCCATTATCACTTCAGTGCAGTACTGTTGGGAGGTGCCGTCTTTCGGGTGAGAGGTTAAACCAAATGGTCTGCTCCCTCAGATGAATGTAAAAGATCCTATGATACTATTCAAAGAAGAGCAGGGGAGTTCTCCCGGTGTGCTGACCAATATTTATTCCTCAATCAAATCCTAAAGCATTTTATCTGGACATTATCTCTGCTGTTTGTGGGAGCTTGCTGTGCACAATTTGGCTGCAGCGTTTCCTACATTACATCAGAGACTATACTTCAAAAAAAGTACTTAATCGGCTATAAAGCACTTTGGGGCGTTCTGAGGTTGTGAAAGGCGCTATATAAATGCAAGTCTTTCTTTCTTGCTCATATGGAGGATAAACACCAACTCTGGTGGGTCTGAATAGCCTATTTCTGTGTTGTAATTTCTATGTAATTCAGTATAATTACAACATGACTATACCCTTAGAGGTGGTTATTGGCCTGGAGTTGAAAGCCCTGAATACTGACCTGATCCAATTCAATCCCTGCTTTCTTTCCCATTCTCTCAGATGATTTTTTTTCTCATTCATTTTAAAGTGACTAGCTGTTCTATATTTTGAATCTTATATGAGGGATGGGTACCTCTCTCAAAATGTAATGTGGTACTTAGTGTCAAGTGCTACCTTTTTAAATAATGATGATAATGTAGGTTGGGTGGCAAATGTCCAGTTTTCCTTGTTTTGATCCAGTTTTCAGTGGAATAGCTTTTTTTTCATCTAAAGTAGCACGTTTCACACTAAAATATCAAAACTGGACAAATTTGAGCTATTTCTGCAGCAGTAAAACCACCCGGGCCTTGAAATGAATTTTAGCATGGCTGCAAGTAGCATTGGAATGAATAGATCATTTATACCTGATGAATTTTGAGGCCACACAATAGTTGAAGAATTTTGCCTTGATACAAGGGGAAGCTAGATAAACACATGAGGGAGGAAGGAATGGAAGGATATGTTGATGGGGTTAGATGAGGAAGGGGAGGGGGAGGCTCGTGTGGAGCACAAACACCGGCATGGACCTATTGGGCCAAATGGCCTCTTTCTGTGCTGTACATTCTTTGTAATTTATAAATGTTCTCTTCCTAAACCACTCCCTGGCCTGGCTCTTCTGTCCAGTTTTGGACTTGATAAAAAAAAGTGACAGCCCTTGGTGCAGTCGATGTAATAGCATCGGCTGATATAAGAAACTGCATCGCCTGGCGTCTAGAAATCCCACTCACCCCCACGCACCACCCCTCCCAACCAGAATCTCCTACAGGTCAAACGTTTCAGATAGAAATACATTTTGAAAAGGAAATACTCAGTGGCAGAGCCTGAGAGCACCTCAATGGAAACCCCCTTATCTTGGGCCACAGCCTATGTTCGGTGAAGTGACGCTGGTGGTTGGAAAGTCTGATGGGCGTTAATAGGAACTATGAAATTAAGACTAGCGTAGCCTGCCAGTGCAAAAATCAGTGAGAAGATCTAGGTCAGGAGGCACAATACTTCACAGTAACACCTGCTCTGGTGTAAAGTGTGGTAATCGGCAGGAACTTGTGTGTTGAAGGGGCGGGCGATTTGCCTCTGTGGCCCTCAGCCTAGGCCATTTATGAGCGAAACCAGGAAGCACTTATTCACACAGTGGAAACCTGGAATTGCCCCTCCCAAAGGCTTTGGATGCAGGATCAGTTGAAATTTTCAAGACTGGCAGAGACAGATTTTTATTAGGTAAGGATATCAAGGGAAATGGATCAAAAGCGGATAAATGGAATTGAGGTACAGGTCAGCCATGATCGAATTGAATGGCGGAATGGGCACGAGGGGATGAATGGCCTACTCCTGTTCCCTTGTATCCACAGGGCAAATGCCCAATAATACTGTTTTGATTGTTAAAAGTAATTTTTAAAGTAGTATCCTAATTGCACAGCTTATCTTTTCAGTAGCTGTCCAGTGATTCCTGGTGTGGTAAGTCTCTGGTCTAAATGATGAGTGAGGAGGGTAGATTTTATTCCATTTGGTTACACCCGCTAATCAGGCATAACAATCAAAAATGAGTAAAAAAATAAAATTAAAACAGAAAAAGAAAGACTTGCACTTATGTAGCTCCTTTCACGACCTCAGGTCATCCCAAAGCATTTTACAGCCAATGAAGTACTTTTGAAGTGTAGTTACTGTTGTAATATAGGAACTGTGAACATGACCAGATAATCTGTTTTAGCAATGTCGGTTGAGGGATAAATATTAGCCAGGATAACGAGGAGAACTCACTTGCTCTTTGAAATAGTGCCATGGGATCTTTTACATCCACCTAAGATGGCAGACGGGGCCTCCAGTTTAACTTTTCACCCGAAAGACGGCACCTCTGACAGTGCAGCACTCCCTCAGTACTGCACTGGAGTGTCAGCCTAGATTGGGTGCTCAAGTCTCTGCAGTGGAACTTGAACCCATAACGTTCTGTCTCAGAGGCGTGAGTGCTACCACTGTATTACTCCAGATTATTGCCTCATCTAATTTTCTGATTGGTTTTTGTATTGGTGCCAAAGGTGCCCGTGGGTTTGCAGTTAAAATCAGCCCCCGATGACCTCACTTAGACATCCTCTGTGTAATACCCCGATGTGTACATAGGTATAACTATCAGGTGTCAACCTGAGTATATAAAATGGTTGTCCAGTCCGGCTGGGTGTGCCATTTACAGAAGTACATTTAAAGAAGCCCAGAGTAAGATTTGCAGCAGCGTTTTGAGGCTATTTATGGCCATTTTTCATGCTTACTTGTTGCTTTTCCTGTTTCCACTTGGGCTTTGTGCTAAGTGTCCTGGCCATTATTTTCTTAGTATGTCCATGACATTGGGACAATGGGTTTCCCTGCGGGAGTCCTACGTTTTACTTGGGTCTTTTGTAGGAAAAATGGGGCGAGCAAGGACAGTTGCCAGGCAGGTCACACTTCACCAGGGGCAGACTATGCCCCCTTTTTTTTTCTTTTTGTACCCTCCCACCAACATTTTAGAGTCGAGTTGCACCTACCTGACAGTGATGGGGTGGAACTGGCTACCCAGGTCCTGGGTCAGCGGACAGCCAGATGCAGAGCAAGGACACCTGACCTTCAACTAACATGCACCAAAAGACTGGCACAGTAATGGTCAGCTGAGCCCATCAGTCCTCTTGCTCCATCCAAGAATGGAGATGGTGCCCTGGAGTGGAAAGCAGGACTACCCTCTTTGCTACCATTTCGTTCTGTACCACCTCCACTTCGTAGAATCATACAGCACAAAAGGGGGCCATTTGGCCCATTGTGCCTGTGCCGGCTCTTTTGAAAGAGCTATCCAATTAGTCCCACTCTCCTGCTTTTTTTCCGTAGCCTTGGATGCCATTGAATGGGGTTGGAATGTTGTCCTTTTAAGAGGTATGATCATCATACTTCAGCCTATTGTTCTATAACTTCACACTCTCTCCAGAAGCAGTCCGAGTTTGGATGGACAAAATCTAGAACTGTACTGCTGCAAGTTCTCCACCGTATGAAAATTTCACAACTGCACTGTTACACTTTACTGTAATCCTAGCGATAGGCCTGGTAATGGAGTAGGATCAATTGGAGGGGATAGCAGCCTTTCGTATGGTTTAACAGGAACAGAAGAGTGCTTTGCAACCCTTCTGGCACATCCAAATAGTTTTTTTTTTGCTTTTGGCATTTCTTTATTCCATAATTAGGTCATAGAAACTATTGCATTGTTTAACACAGGCTGCGCCCAGATTTATGTCACGACGTGAATGTTTTCAATGATTAATGATATAATTACAAACCCTGACAACTCTTTAGGGGAGGACTGACTGTACTGCCTAATGCAGTATTTTCAATGACTTCAACTCAGAAAATATTTCAGCTTGATAACGACATTCAGTTGTAGATTGACTCCATTCCCCCAGAGGACACCTGACTAATGATCATGTAGTGCCTGTGCGAGGAAACATTCTTTATGTAAAGTCTTCATGTTGAGTACCGGCCGACTATTATTTAGAGTCAGCTACGCACTATGTAATGAATATCCTTGCAACTTACTGTGTATATTTTTAAGAAATTTGTCTCCTTTTATGTTGCTTACTTCATTCATGAGCCACTGGTAAGTACAACCAGATGAGGAGGAGAGCAAAGAGTCCACAACCACTCGGTATGTAAGAGTGTTAAGTAACACTGCTTTTTTTTTTAAGAAGTGTGTGTTTAAGATGCTTTTTCCTCTTTCCATTGATTCCACAAGGCCATGGCCCAACTGGCTGGGAGGGAGGATTGATGAGATGCTCCCAGGTTGCTGCCATTATCACTGATCTAGGTGTTATTAGGTGCATAAGACTAGTCAATGATTTCCCCCACTCCCTGTGGGGAAGGACCTGGGCTCCATTTGGTGTGACTATGGTTTTTCTTCCCCAATTTCCACTCCCGTAGGCTGCTTGGGCCGCGTGCCCTCCCCAGCCAAGAGGACGAGCCGGGGACCTGTCGGTCACCACCATACCCACAGCGTGGCCATCCATTCAAGAAATAACGAGAGTAGCCCAGGTTAACTAGTGCTGTAACTGTCCCTTCTTCTCTATAGGAAGCATTTGGCTGCCACTCACCATCATTCCTCACTCCTGCTTCCAAACTTCACCCCACTCCACCAGGAGGCAATATGCTTGAAGTAGAGTTGTTAGCCACGGGTCAATGGGTAGCACTCTCGCCTCTGTTCCGGAAAGTTGTGGGTTCAAGTCCCACTCCAGAGGCTGACACTGCAGTGCAGAACTGAGGGAGTGCTCCACTGTCGGAGGTGCCCTCTTTCAGATAAGACGTTAAACTGAGTCCCTGTCTGCCCTCTCAGGTGGACGTAAAAGATCCCATGGCACTATTCGAAGAAGAGGAGGGGAATGCTCACTGATGTCCAGTCTCAACCAACGTCACTAAAACAGATTATCACATTGCTATTTGTGGGACCTTGCTGTGTGCAAATTGGTCGCTGCATTTCCTACATTATAACAGTGCCTGCACTTCAAAAATACTTCATTGGCTGTAAAGCGCTTTGAGACGCCTGAGGTCGTGAAAGGTGCTAAATAAATGCAAGTCTGTCTTTCTTCCTTCCCTTCCTTCCTTTCCCTGCCTTCCTTCCTTTCCATCCTTTTTGAGGAATTTTGACTATGGGTCGCAGTCCTAACATTCCAAGGTGCTTCAACAATAGGTGTATTTTTCTTTTTAAAAACCAGTAGCTGCTTTAAGTTGTGTGGCACAAGCTTGTGCCGTGCTCTTTCTCTCCCTGTGCCGTGCCCTTTCTCTCCCTGGGTTGAGATGACAACAGTGCCTTTATGCTTCGTAGTCGGGGAGCTGGAACTTGCTCCCCTTTTAATTGCAGCTGGTGGAGGTGAAGGAGACCATTTCCCAGAATGGAATGTTTCTGCTTTGCACCAAGTGGCAGCATCATGGGCTAGAATGTCAGGCCCGGGACGGGACAGTTCTTGTAATCTTGACGCTGAATTACCCAGACAGTATCGTCTGACCCCAACAGTTGACCTCACTGCATTTGTGTGTGACCTTTGCCATCTATATTACTCTATACCTCTGGGGCTACCAGAACTACATTGCTAAATTCCTGGAAATTGATCAAGATTACTGACATTCAGCTATCGCAGGAACCATCTTACTGACCAATAAATAGAATTTAAATGAACAAGTACTTGTCTCTATTCCCTGTAATGGGGGTTAGGTGGTTTTGTTAAAATTAACCATCCCTGAACATCACGTATCCATTTGAGACTTCCTTTCAGCATGAGACCTTTATCTTTTCTTCCGCTTGAGTTGAGATTCAAGTGCAAGTCCCAGAGCTGTAGTTGTAATGCTTCATATGACCCAAACAGATCAGATGTACAAGTGATTTTGTTTGTTTTTTGTTCACTTATCTCTCATCTCTGCTGCACATTAGTAGTGGTCAATTGTATGCTCTGGCAAAGCAATTGTTTGCAATTATGATGGAATAACACGCCACATGGCAACCACATTCTTTAAAATAAAAACAGAAAATGCTGGAAATACTCAGCACGTCAAGCAGCACCTGTGGAGAAAGAAACCGAGTCAAATCTTTCAGGTCGATGATTTGGAGTGTTTTGCTTTTGATTTAATGTTCTTTAAAATGTTCCCTTGCAGTCTGTCTGAGTTTAGTGGCCATCCCAGTATGGCGATTTGGAGTGCAGGCATATCCATGCCTTCCCCGAACGTTCACACGGGCAAGTGCCGAGACTGCAAGGCTGAATAGAACAGTGGGCGTGTGCTGGAACACGGAGTCTGTTCAGACAGGAAGTATTCTTCCTGTGGAAAATTAAAGGAGGAGGGTTGAGGGAAAGTCCATAATGCATCCTGAAACAATGCCGACTGTTTCTCCCACTCTTGTCTTAAATTAGAACGTTCTATAATGTTGCACAACTTAGTTCTGTTGTAAATTGTCCGAGTTATTTTGTTATTGATCAGCTGGATGTGTGACAGACATGGAAACCCGTTACCTTCAGTCTCCAAACCAAACGACACATAAGTAGATTTTGTTTGTCTCCTCTGCAGTGCAAACTGCCTTACATTTGAGATGGACCTTACTAACCTAAGCTGGAGAATTTTAGGTGCATACTTGGAAGGCTCAAGAACCCCCCCGGTATTTACAGTAGTACTGCTGGAGTTTAGCAGCCTCAAGCGACGTAGCTTACAAGTACAGAGCTCAAGTAAGATTCATGCTGCATTGCCGGCTAGGACCAACCAATTGCTGAGACATTCTCTTAGAGGGTCATCTAAAACCAAGCGGAAATACTGGGTGTGAAATTCAACTTTGGGGAGGACACAAAATGGTTGGTTGAGGAATCATAGGAGTTATGGCACAGAAGGAGGCCATTCGGCCTATTGTGTCCGTGCCGGCCGAAAAAGAGCTATCCATCTTAATCCCACTTTCCAGCACTTGGTCCGTAGCCCTGTCGGTTACAGCACTTCAGGTGCACATCCAAGTACTTTTTAACTAAGTTGAGGGTTTCTGCCTCTACCACCCTTTCAGGCAGTGAGTTCCAGACCCCCACCACCCTCTGGGTGAAAAAAATTCTCCTCAGCTCCCCTCTAATCCTTCTACCAATTACTTTAAATCTATGCTATAGATCCTTCCCATCCGCTCTATCTAGTCCCATCATAATTTTATATATCTCAATTAAATCTCCCCTCAGCCTCCTTTATTCCAAAGAAAACAACCCCAGCCTATCCAATCTTTTCTCACAGCTAAAATTCTCCTGCCTCGTAAATCTCCTCTGTACCCTCTCTAGTGCAGTCACATCTTTCCTGTAATGTGGTGACCAGAACTGTACACAGTACTCAAGCTGTGGCCTGACCAGTGTTTTATATAGTTCTAGTATAACCTCCCTGCTCTTATATTCTATGCCTCATCTAATAAAGGAAAGTATCCCGTATGCCTTTTTAACCACCTTATCTACCTGTCCTGCTACCTTCAGGGATCTGTGGACATGCACTCCATGGTCTCTTTGTTCCTCTACACCTCTCAGCATCCTCCCATTTGTTGTGTACTCCCTTGCCTTGTTTGCCCTCCCCAAATGCATTACTTCACATACCTCAGGATTGAATTCCATTTGCTACTTTTCTGCCCACCTCCACTGATATCTTCCTGCAGCCTATGCCTTTCCTCCTCATTATCAACCACATGGCCAATTTTTGTATCATCTACGAGCTTCTTGATCAAGCCCCCCACATTCAAGTCCAAATCATTAATATATACCACAAAAAGCAAGGGACCCAGCACCGAGCCCTGCGGAACCCCACTGGAAACAACCCTCCAGTGGCAAAAATACCCGTCAACCATTATCCTTTACTTCCTGCCTCTGAGCCAATTTTGGATCCAACTAGCCACTTTCCCTTGCATCCCATGGGCTTTTACTTTTTTGACCAGTCTGCCAGGTGGGACCTTGTCAAAAGCCTTGTACATTCCATCAAATCCATGTACACTACATCAAATCCATGTATACTACATCAAACGCATTACCCTCACGACCCTCCTTGTTACCTCCTCAAAAAATTCAATCAAATTGGTCAGACACGACTTTCCCTTAACAAATCCATGCTGACTGTCCT
Source organism: Heptranchias perlo (assembly GCF_035084215.1). Classification (NCBI taxonomy): domain Eukaryota; kingdom Metazoa; phylum Chordata; class Chondrichthyes; order Hexanchiformes; family Hexanchidae; genus Heptranchias; species Heptranchias perlo. Next base: position 115,089,951 of record NC_090329.1, on the reverse strand, counting down.
TGATTAACCTGTGCCTTTCTAAATGACGATTTATGCTGTCCCTCAGAATTGATTCCAATAATTTGCCCACTATCAAGGTTAGACTGACTGGTCAATAATTACTCGGTCTATCTCTTTCTCCCTTTTTAAACAACGGTACAATGTTAGCAGTCCTCCAATCCTCCGGCACGATGCCTGTAGCCAGGGAGGATCGGAAAATGATAGTCAGAGCCTCCGCTATTTCCTCTCATGCTTCTCTTAACAGCATGGGATACATTTCATCTGGGCCTGGCGATTTATCTACTTTCAAAGATGCTAAACCCGGGATTGTCTGCCCGTTGTACACCCTGCCTCAATGGGAAGGAGAATCGGGCGGAGTGTTTAACAGCCAGCTGATCCACTGCCGCCCATTTAGAACCCCAGTCGAAGTTGCATTTTGCACCCTCAGTCTCCAGTCCACCAGGTTTTCTGGTCAGTTCTCATCAGCTTCCTGCAAACCTGCCTGGCTCAGATATCAAATTACTGAATCTTCCACAGAGGAATAATTTGCTCCCAGTTTCTCAAGCATGGAATCTCTACTCAACTCCCAAGACACCCCAAAAGAAAATGAATTCTGCTCTTACATGAGAACATAAGAAATAGTAGCAGGAGTTGGCCATACAGCCCCTCGTGCCTGCTCCGCCAGTCAATCAGATCATGGCTGATCTTCAATCTCAACTCCACTTTCCCGCCCGATCCCCATGTCCCTTGATTTCCCCTAGAGTCCAAAAATCTATCGATCTCAGCCTTGAATATACTTAACGACTCAGCATCCACAGCCCTCTGTGGTAGAGAATTCCAAATATTTACAACCCTCTGAGTGAAGAAATTCCTCCTCATCTCAGTCCTATATGATCGACCCCCTTATCATGCGATTATGCCCCCTAGTTGTAGACTCTCCAGCCAGGGGAAACAACTTCTCAGCATCTACCCTGTCAAGCCCCCTCAGAATCTTATGTTTCAATGAGATCACCATGCATTCCTCTAAACTCCAGAGTGAATAGGCTCAAACTACTCAATCTCTCCTCATAGGGCAACCCTCTCATCCCCAGGAATCAATCTAGTTCCAGTGAATTTGAGCCGAGGTTGCAAGGATTGCAAAGGCTTGTCCTTGCAAACTACCTACCCTATAAATCCCTTTATCATTTTTTAGACACCTCGATTAGATTACCCCTCAACCTTCTCTAATTGCCCTAGTTAGTTGCTAGCTACCTAATAAATAATATCACAGAGAAGTATTGTGTAAATGTAAGGTCAGAATATATGACTTTAAAATGGGGGATGAGTTCAGTCAGTGCACCATTGTCCAATTTATTCTCCACTTCACCCGAAGACCACACTTAGTCCAGACATCCCGTGTATGCAATGTCACAGTATGGATGCAGATATATAGGTGTGTATAATATAAATGTCTCTAATATAATCTACATGTGTGTATGTGTATATAGTATAGTATAATATCTATTTGTGTGTAGGTGTATATATTCTGTGTATAGGAGATAAAATAAATATCATCTCAGTCCACATCCCTTTATTTGATCATGTTGTCTGCTACTATCTACCATGCCATGTGCTATTCCTGTGAACCGTATTGCATAGATTTATATCGGAACACGGGTTACAATGTGTTTTGACGTTAATGTTGATAGGCTGAACAAGCATTGCGTTCTGTTTGTGAAACCCTCTAAACCCCAAGATGTGTTACAGCTTTACGATGTGCTCCAATTGATTAAATCCCATACGCAGTTCACTGCATTCCTATCCTTCAGAACTAGGAATGAAACCCATTAATCCAAATACAAGACTACTTATTGTATTTAAATGATATCTTTTTAAGAATGTCAAATTGTAGAGTGTACCGCATCTGCCAGCTTTCAAAACCACAGGGGTTTCTCCTTCTGAGTGCTCACCTGCTGCTGTGTGTTGATAGGTTATCTGGCTGAATAAATTCTCGATGCAGTCTGTAATTTTCTGTATAATGGCCATCTGAGACATTGGGGATGAACGATTTGAAGTCGCGTTTTCAAAACCGTGTGTAAATACAGATGCGTCTTTTCAATTTTTAAAGCAAGCTTCTGTTTCTCCCTTTTTCATCCTTCATTCCCTCCCCCCACCGTGCTCTACCCCACCTTCCTTCTCTGATATTCCCGCTCGCCACATTTTAAAATGGTGTAGGTATAGGCACACCAGTCAGGTACTGTTTGGAATTCCTGTCGCTTTACAGTGTTCGCGGTGCTGAAGTGAATTGTATCTGCAGAGCTGCTTTCAAATTGTGGCTGTGGCTCATTTTTACACTTGCATTGTAGATGCACAGTACTTATCTGCACTGCGAAGGGGATAGTTGGTCTACATTGCAGCAAACGGGCACAGTTACACGCACTTCTTAGGAGGGCGAGTAAGGGAAGAGAGAACACTAATTCCCTCTAAATGTGAACGGAAAATTTTGTGAGCTGCGTCAACACGAGAAGAGAAATAGAAATTTGACTAGGAAGGAAGAGAGCAACACCCCCTCCCCAAAAAATCTAAGAAGAAAATGTAAAATTGAGCAATAATCCCAATGGTTGCAGCGGAAATCTCCATCCCTCTCTTGTGGTAGCTGGAACTCAGTCTTTTTTCGTTTTTTCAATAATTGCCTATTCTAATCCCTCCGTACCCTGTTGATGAGGCTGAACCATATTGTATATACATGAGCACGGGGTGGGGGGGCCGGTGGGAGGGCTGTCCCCACCCTGATTTTGCAAAATGCAAGTGTTTGTCTTCAATGACAGAAGGAGAAAGTGCTGGAAACACTCAGCAGGTCAGTCAGTATCTGTGGAGAGAACCGATAAGTTAATGTTTCAAATGTGGACCATTTGTCAGAACTGGAAGAGATTATAGATGAACAGCTTTAAAAAGGAGCAGGACAAGGGGAACACACAGACACAGTTCCTGAACTAATAATCTCTCTCTCTGCGTGCGTGTAAAGTGCTTAAGTAGAAATGGGAGGCGTGATGAGAGAATTCAGAGAAATTTAAGGTGGAATCCCATGTGGAGGGAGTTCTTGGTGATGCTGTATTTCCTTTTCCTTTATTTTTTGGTGCCTAACAATCCTCCCCGTTCAGGCTGCAGACTTTTGTGTGCACGCTCTTTTTCTTGGTTGGGAGAGAATCCAGGCAGACAAGCTCCCCTTCGCTGCCAGCGCTGTTCTTGAGCTGGGCCTCTGGGAAGAGATGTCTGTGTGAGACAGCGATTTGGGGCATGCTTCTGACCTCTTGCAGTCAGAGTAAAAGACAAAAGTTTTAAAGATCTCAGGAGTACATTTGCAAACAGGGTTTTCCTCACAACCAGAACATTTATTGTGTCAGAATTTCAATCTTGCACTGTTGTTGGTTGAAACATAGATTGAGATCACTAATTGCTTCTAGTTACTGACTTAATTTTTTTTTTAAAAATGAACTCCTTGTTGAAATTTTACATGTCGTTTTCCCTGTTGTCAAGAGTGCTGGAGCAGGAACACTCTGCCCTGAGTAAGAGGAGAAGGGATTCTCTGTGGCCTGGGCTGCTCGCTGCTGGCAGTCATCCCGAGAGGGAGCTGCGGGTTATTTCTTTTGACAGCTGGGCACCTCACATCCCTCCACTTGCCTGATGGGTGCTGCACCAGATAAACCAGCTGAGATCTGCAACTCAGGGGGAGGAGGAAGTCTCCGTGTAAATGTCAGTTCGGCTTTGGATTTGAACCCTGACTTGATGGCACTGTCAACAAAAGAAGGAAATGAGAGCGAGGTGATTGCTGCACATATGACATATGATCCAATTAAGAAATGAGCCTGTGCCAGCACATTTCAAAGCACAGGGAAGACGGCAGGCTGATGGCTTGTGTCGAGATCAATGGTGGCACTATTTATGAGGAAACTGATTGGAGGCGTCAGTCAGCAGACTCGCTAATGGACTCACTCGCCCAGCTTGTTAAGCAATAAGGAGACTTTCTGCATAAAAGTCAGCCCCGCACCCCCTCCACCCCCCGCCTTTTAACTGTTCTGCTCATCCGAGCTTGACAGACAGTGAAATAAAACATTTGGCAAATGTCTTTCCCCATCTCCCCCCGCTCCTCCCCCCCCCCCCCCCCCCCCAATCTGATTTGCCCACTTGCGCTAAGGAATAAATGTAGAAACAACATGCCAGTAACGGAGCTGACTGGCATCTCTGTCCCATCAGAATGTGGGAGTGATTTTGAGTGTTTATGCTGTGGTCTTGGTTTCAGAATAGCGTCCGTAGGAAGCGGTGATTCTCACGAGTCTGCTTCTACAATGTGAGAGGCGATGGTCAGGGGATTCGATACAGCTCAGTTTTACTAGTAGTGTCTTGTGTGCTTGTGTGCGCATGCTTGTCGTCTTGTGCAAATATATATTTATATATGTGTAACACGTGTGTGTGCGTGTAACACGTGTGTGTGTGCGCGTGAGTGTAAGATAACACACACTAGTTAAAACTGGATCCAAATGCTTAAAAATGTTAAACGAAGAAGCGTCATTATTATAACTCAGTAGGGTTCCTCCTCTCTCATTTATGTGCCTTCTATCTTTATTAGAACTGATGTGTGACTCTATGCCAGTGACTTTATTTTAAACATTATTTTTCATGGCTTTTCAGACCAAGCTCTCGGTAGTTTTAAATCAGTTTTTTTTATACCTTCTCCACTTGGGACAAAGACTGCAGAATCAGCAATTGCCCAAAGCAGATTTCTTTGCTGATATGAAAACAGTTGGCTCAGGTAATAGTCAGGAAATAGTCGGGGCATGTAATAAGGGAACAGCTATAATTATGGGGGATTTTAACCATCATATTAACTGGACAAATCAAATTGGGCAGAGCAGCCTTGAGGAAAAGTTAATTGAGTGTATTAGGGATGGATTTCTTGAGCAGTATGTAACTGATCCTACAAGGGGGCAGGCAACCTTGGACCTGGTCCTGTGTAATGAGCCAGGATTAATTAATAATATCCTAGTTAAGGATCCCCTTGGAATGAGTGACCATAACATGGTTACATTCCATATCCAATTAGAGGGTGAGAAGGTTGGTTCTCAAACAAGGGTACTGAGCTTGAATAAAGGAGACTATGATGGTATGAGAGCGGAATTGATTAAAGTGGACTGGGAAAATAGATTAAAGGGTAAGACGGTACATGAGCAGTGGTGTTCATTTAAGGAGTTATTTTACAACTTTCAAAAAAAAAATATTCCACTGAGGAAAAAAGGGTGTAAACGAAATGACAGCCATCCGTGGCTAAGTAAATAAATTAAGGATAGTATCCGACTAAAAACAAGGACATATAAGGTAGCCAAACTTAGTGGGAGGATAGAAGATTGGGAAGTCTTCAAAAGACAGCAAAAAGTAACTAAAGGATTGATTAAGAAAGGGAAGATAGATTATGAAAATAAATTAGCAAAAAATATGAAAACAGAAAGCAAGAGTTTCTATAGTTATATAAAAAGAATAAGGGTGGCTAAGGCAAACGTAGGTCCCTTAGAGGATGAGAGCGGGAAATTAATGGTGGGAAACATGGAGATGGCAAAAATGCTGAACAAATATTTTGTTTCAGTCTTTACGGTAGAGGACACTAAGAATATCCCAACACTGGACAAACAGGGGGCTCTGGGGGGAGGAGCTTAATACGATTAAAATCACTAAGGAATTGGTACTCAGTAAATTAATGGGACTCAAGGCGGATAAATCCCCTGGACCTGATGGCTTACATCCTAGGGTCTTGAGGGAAGTGGCAGTAGGGATTGTGGATGTTTTGGTAATAATTTTCTGAAATTCTCTGGACTCGGCAAAGGTCCCGGCAGATTGGAAAACTGCTAATGTAACACCCTTATTTAAAAAGGGTAGTAGGCAGAAGGCTGGAAATTATAGACCAGTTAGCCTAACATCTGTGGTGGGTAAAATTTTGGAGTCTATTATTAAGGAGACAGTAGCGGAACATTTGGATAAACATAATTTAATAGGACAAAGTCAGAATGGCTTTATGAAGGGGAAGTCATGTCTGACAAATTTGGTTGAGTTCTTTGAGGACATAACGTACAGGGTGGATAAAGGGGAACCAGTGGACGTAGTGTATTTAGACTTCCAGAAGGCATTCGACAAGGTGCCACATAAAAGATTATTGCTCAAGATAAAGAATCACTGGATTGGGGGTAATATTCTGGCATGGGTGGAGGATTGGTTATCTAACAGGAAGCAGAGAGTTGGGATCAATGGTTCATTCTCGGACTGGCAACCAGTAGCCAGTGGTGTTCCGCAGGGGTCGGTGCTGGGTCCCCAACTCTTTACAATCCATATTAACGATTTGGAGGAGGGGACAGAGTGTAACATATCAAAGTTTGCAGATGATACAAAGCTGGGAGGGAAAGTAGAGAGTGAGGAGGACATAAAAAACCTACAAGGGCATATAGACAGGCTGGGTGAGTGGGTGGACATTTGGCAGATGCAGTACAATATTGGAAAATGTGAGGTTATGCACTTTGGCAGGAAAAATCAGAGAGCAAATTATTATCTTAATGGCGAGAAACTGGAAAGTACTGCAGTACAAAGGGATCTGGGGGTCCTAGTGCAAGAAAATCAAAAAGTTAGTTTGCAGGTGCAGCAGGTGATCAAGAAGGCCAACGGAATGTTAGCTTTTATTGCTAGGGAGATAGAATATAAAAACAGGGAGGTATTGCTGCAGTTATATAAGGTATTGGTGAGACCACACCTGGAATACTGCATACAGTTTTGGTGTCCATACTTAAGAAAAGACATACTTGCTCTCGAGGCAGTGCAAAGAAGGTTCACTCGGCTAATCCCGGGGATGAGGGGGTGGACATATGAGGAGAGGTTGAGTAGATTGGGACTCTACTCATTGGAGTTCAGAAGAATGAGAGGCGATCTTATTGAAACATATAAGATTGTGAAGGGGCTTGATCGGGTGGATGCGGTAAGGATGTTCCCAAGGATGGGTGAAACTAGAACTAGGGGGCATAATCTTAGAATAAGGGGCTGCTCTTTCAAAACTGAGATGAGGAGAAACTTCTTCACTCAGAGGGTAGTAGGTCTGTGGAATTTGCTGCCCCAGGAAGCTGTGGAAGCTACATCATTAAATAAATTTAAAACAGAAATAGACAGTTTCCTAGAAGTAAAGGGAATTAGGGGTTACGGGGAGCGGGCAGGAAATTGGACATGAATTTAGATTTGAGGTTAGGATCAGATCAGCCATGATCTTATTGAATGGCGGAGCAGGCTCGAGGGGCCGATTGGCCTACTCCTGCTCCTATTTCTTATGTTCTTAGGTGTGCTTAAAAGTTGCCATGTTTCTTTGATTATATTTTAATGTTACTATTTTGGAGGGGGTGGAGTGTAAGGGTTAAACTATCTCTCAGAAACCAATCATAACCTCCCTATATTTGGGTTTTTCCCCCGCCATGGGGATGAATCCCTCTGTATTTTCCGCAGTCCCTCACATCTACACAAGTAAGGAACCATCAGCATTCTAGGCCTCTGATAATGCAGCTTAGAGAAAAGCTCCCTTTTGATTTAATACCCTCACATTACATTGGAAGATCCCTTGTTTGCTCTCCGTCCCTCTTCACAGCAGTGTGGCTGAGATTGGGCCCACAGTGGTTTAGGAGATTAAACCTGTGTACAGAATACAATGCAACATAGGTGTCTTTAATCAGTACTCACTTTTTCACTCATTCACTCACTTGTGCGCACACACACATGCAGCCTCTCTTGAAAAGTAACTGTCAATATAAACTTTATCAGAATAAAGCTTTTGAAATTTTTATTTAAGAACATAAGAAATAGGAGCAGGAGTAGGCCATATGGCCCCACGAGTCTGCTGCACCATTCAATAAGATCATGGCTGATCTTCTACCTCAACTCCATTTTCCCGCCCGATCCCCATATCCCTTGATTCCCTTAGTGTCCAAAAATCTATCAATCTCAATCTTGAATATACTCAACGACTGAGCATCCACAGCCCTCGGGGGTAGAGAATTCCAAAGATTCACAACCCTCTGAGCGAAGAAATTTCTCCTCATCTCAGTCCTAAATGGCCGACCCTTTATCCTGAGACTATCCCCGCCCCCCCCCCCCCCCCCATTCTAGACTCTCCAGCCAGGGGAAAGAGCCTCTCGGCATCTGCCCTGCCAAGCCCTCTCAGAAACTTTATATGTTTCAATGAGATCACCTCTCATTCTTCTAAACTCCAGAGAGTATTGGCCCATTTTACTCAATCTCTCCTCACAGGTTCAGATAATGTTGGAAAACAACTGAGCAGAAACACTAAAGAAAAATATTCCAGCAGTTCAGCTGATTGAAATGTAACAATGCATCTTGGTCAGATGGCAGAATCTGCAATCACCTGACACAATCCCTGCTGTCGGCCAAAATATCAAGTGTAAGCCCAGGCTTTTGGGAGTGGCTGAGGCCTCCAAGTGAAAACGTTAATGAAAGCATTAAAAGACAACTCACTGGATACTTTGATTAAAAATCTTACACTGAACATTAGATATTTCAGCTAGTGAGGGGAAGAAAGGATGATGTTTCTTTTTCGGGAAGCATTTTGAGTGATTTTGTGGGGAAAAGATAACGCAGCACCAGGGAGCTATAACAAGCCATTGTTCAGATTAACATTGGAAACACTGTTAGAGTGCCACTAGTGGCATGACAGGTAGGCATGGACATTTTTACAGTGGAATTCCCATAGGAAAGGTTTACATTGCAGCTTTCAATGAAGTGCACACCCATGTAAGAATTTTAATATATAGATGTGTATGGTAAACAACATATTGAAAGAAGAAGCCCTAGTGGTACGATCCTGATTATCCACATATGCTGAGAGCAAATGCATCTATAGGTGTATCATGCAAACTGGGGGGGTTGAGCTTTATATTTGATTGACTTGCACAAACGTGTGGGGGAGGGGGGAGACAATGATCCCTGACGTGTGCGAGAATGTCTGATCAGGTTGTGGCCTTTTGGCTATCATGCCTATGTGCCAGTATCAGCTGGGCACCACACACGTAGCTCACCTCATGCATCCATTATTCTCTCATTCCTTGGCACAGCCCCTGGCAGCAATTCATACCAATGAAAAGAAAATGCCTTGCTAAGGAAGAGTTTGGCTATCAGTAGCGTATAATGTTCAGTTCTTTTGCTGCTTTGGATTTTATTGTTTCATCTTTGTGCCTGCTATATTGTTTTGAGTGGCGTTTGCAAAATTGATACTCCCCAAAGTCCTCAGTTAGTTTCTAAGATTTGTGATGCTTGAGTAAGAATGGTAATTGCACTTAAATGGCTTTCATTAATTTTAAGTGCATTTGGGAGCAAGTAATTTTAATCTTCTTTAACGACGTACTTTCAGCCACAGTTCAGCGTGCAAACAGTGGACGTGACTAAAACGGTGGGGTGAATTTTATTCTAGCAGCATGTGTCAGTGTGGAATAATGCTGCACTATGCTTCCCATTCTATGTGATGCTGCATTAACAAGCGCATTGGAATCTAGTGACTTTCCACGTCGGCAGACTGGTAGTTTGATATATAGAATCATAGAATCATAGAAGTTACAACATGGAAACAGGCCCTTCGGCCCAACATGTCCATGTCGCCCAGTTTATACCACTAAGCTATTGTGAAGGAAAAGCATCACACGGCAAGAACACGAGGTAATTTGGTCCCTGTGAAGAAATTTCTGGGGGACCAAAACAGGACAACCAATTTTATTTATAAACCTAACCTACAGGACCATATATAGAGAGCTGGAGAATATAGCTGTCAGCCATAGCTCAGTGGTAGATCTCTCTCCTCTGAGTCAAAAGGCCATGGGTTCAAGTCCTGAGCACAAATTTCAGGCTGACACTCAGTGTAGTACTGAGGGAGTGCTGCACTGTCAGGGTGGCGTCTTTTGGATGAGATGTTAAATGAGAGTCTGCCCTCAGGTGGACATAAAAGATGCCATAACACTATTTTGAAAAAGAATAGGGGAGTTCGCCCCAGTGTCCTGGCCAATATTTATCGCTCAACCAACATCACTAAAACAGATTATCTCATTGCTGTTTGCAGGATCTTGCTGTGCACAAATTGGCTGCTGCGTTTCCTACATTACAACAGTGACTACACTTCAAAGAAGATCTTTATTTGCTGTTAAGCGTTTGGGGCGTCTGAGGTCATGAAAGGCACTATATAAATGCAAGTCCTTTATTTCTTTCTTATATAGTCTGTCCAGGTGATGTGCTGTTCCTTTGGTAAATATGAATTGCCAAATGTGAGGTAGAAGTGTGTTTCTGGAAAGGGAAATTCAAATCTGTAATCGTTCGATATAGAATCATGCAGCACAGAAGGAGGCCATTCGGCTCATCGTATCTGTGCTAGGTCTTTGAAAGAGCTATCCAAGTAAATATAAATAGATAGATTTATATATATATAAAGTATTGAACAAGTTTTCACAGTGTGGGCAATTAATGAGGAATCAGTGGAAACTCATTGTCAATATTGTTTTTCTTTTTATACAGTATTTATAACATCTGTACTCGCCCTCACTGCATTCCTTCCACCCTGATTTTCAGCTTTCCCAGCCCACTCAGAGTAGTTACATTACTTGCTTCAGTGTCTATCCACTACCAGACAGCCTCTCATTGATGTCTCTCTGAGAGTCACAGGGAAGTGAAGCTATACCTGCCTCTCTCTGGTTCAGTGGGCTCCAGCTCCCACAGTTCTCTGCTGTCGACCACCACAGTCTGCATGTCTTCCATACGATGTACGTTCTTCTCTGATGTGAACGCATTATTTAATCTGTACCAGTTAATGTTAAAGTAAAACACCTTTTTTAATGGAAAATTATACTTCTAGCTTCTTGGAAGTTATACACACACCAAACTTCAGATAATGGCGTATGCACTGTTGATTTTTATTTCCATTTATATAAAAAAAATCTTGCTCTTCAAATTATAATTGCACTTGTATTCTATTACTAGGAATTGGTGCTGTGATGAAGTTCCCCGGTTTTTTTTTATTCATTCATGGGATGTGGGCGTTGCTGGCGAGGCCAGCATTTATTGCCCATCCCTAATTAGCCTTGAGAAGGTGGTGATGAGCCGCCTTCTTGAACCGCTGCAGTCCGTGTGGTGACGGTTCTCCCACAGTGCTGTTAGGAAGGGAGTTCCAGGATTTTGACCCAGCGACATTGAAGGAACGGCGATATATTTCCAAGTCGGGATGGTGTGTGACTTGGAGGGGAACGTGCAGGTGGTGCACTTTCCCCTCCAACTCTCATTCTGTCTCATTGAATCGAGGTATGGAGGAGAGAGGGCTCCAATTGGACAGGGTAGATGAAATCTTTCTGATTTGCCTTTTAGAGTACATAGATTATTCATATATCATTAGTGACTGTCATTTACTTTGTTTCATTTCCCATGTCTTGTCTGGGAACCTAATGAATGACTTTCTTTTTTTAAAAAAAATGGGGCTCAATCACCAGCTCGGTACAGATCCCTTCACACTTTTAGGAACACAACTGTTTAACAGCACAAAACATCTTCACACCACTAACTTCACGAGAAGCATGATGGTGTAAACAGGAAACAATGATGAGTCCCCACTGCTATGGATGTCAAGCTAATAAATTTCTAAATGCATTGTGTAGTTTCTCCATTCATGTTTATTCGTTGAATACTTGAGGTCACTGCTTGATTTTTCTTTTATATGAAAAATGATGCAGCTTTAGCACTACAAAAGTAAACAGTAAATGCTGTAATTTTAAAAGAGGCTCTGGCTTGTTTTTGGAACCATGATGTGGAGATGCCGGTGATGGACTGGGGTGGACAAATGTAAGGAGTCGTACAACACCAGGTTATAGTCCAACACCTGACGTCACTCACCTGATGAAGGAGCTAAGCTCCGAAAGCTTGTGATTTCAAATAAAGCTGTTGGACTATAACCTGGTGTTGTACGACTCCTTACGTTTGTTTTTGGAGGTATGAGCTTGTGGAGTTACAAACTTGCTGGGGGAGTTTTAACCCCCAAGAATGGGTGGGTTGGGGGCGGGTGGGAAGTTAAAATAATAGATGTCCGACTTCCCCAATCCCCCCCTCCCACCAACGATGTCCGACTTCCCCCACCTCCATCTGTGACCGCGCCTCCCGTTGCCAACCCCGAAGACTTCGATCTCTCCCTGGCTGCTTTCCCACCCGCCAGGCAGCCGGCCTGTCAAACTGGCTGGCTGTTGAACGCGAAACCTGTTGGAAAAGGTTTTAAAGACGTCCCAGCGTCAAAACCATCACCGACGTTCGGGAAACCCTGACTGCCGGATTCCAAAAATCCCACCCCGCTCTTTTCCCAGCTCCGAGTTAATACCCAGGCCGCTGACTTGGAAGTTGGTGCAGCTGCAAACTCATTCCATCCCAGTGCGACAGGAAAAAAAACACTCACTGACTCGAAGCTTTGGTTTCCATATTACACTTCAATGTGATGAGACTAAGAGATTAGCAGCCTTCCCCAGGATCAAACCAAGACCTGGCAAAATTATTTAATAATCCACTTACTCTTAACCTGTTGATATATTCGGGCAGCAATATTGTGGAAAAGAAACCTTTGATCGTAGATTTTTGCTGTCTCTTGTATTTAATGTGTAGGGTTTTTTTTGACTGAATGCTTTGCTGCTCAGCCAGGCTTACAGCACTTTGCCACTCTCTATTTGATCCGAGAAAGTATATCCTCTCCATCAGTTCACTGGATCGTGCAATGGGCCGCTGTTTAATAGATTGAGGAGTTTGACATTTGACACCTTTTTGAGATGTAATTATTCAGGTTTCTTATCAAAACCTGGCTGTTGACTCTTTATATGCCTTCAGTTGCTAGTGGAGCTTCCTCACTAAATAGTACACAATTTTACAACACCAAGTTATAGTCCAGCAATTTTATTTTAAATTCACAAGCTTTCGGAGGCTTCCTCCTTCGTCAGGTGAACGATGTGAAAATGAAATCCTCGAGATTTCATTTTCACATCGTTCACCTGACGAAGGAGGAAGCCTCCGAAAGCTTGTGAATTTAAAATAAAATTGCTGGACTATAACTTGGTGTTGTAAAATTGTTTCCAATTGTCAACCCCAGTCCATCACCGGCATCTCCACATCATGACTAAATAGTACATCTAACTGGCCTTCTGGATTCATATGTAAATCCGATGTCAAAGTGGTTACTATTGAAAAAAATTTTTGCCACTGTTGGCAGCAAACTGGTCTTGGATTCAGCTACAGGGTGAAAAGATTGGAACGCAAATGTTGTCCTTTACTAATAAGAATCAAACTAAATGTCACCTCAGTATTGCTGCTGATGCATTGTTTTTGAATGGAAGCCTGAATAAGAGTTGCTCCCAAAACAAAGATTCCAGTGGACCTTTTCAGGTGAAACAAGCAAGTTTAAGGAGAAAATGATGAGTCAGAACTTCGTCTTAGTTAATGGGAACTGTATATAACTCCTTTTTATGTACAGCAGTTAACGGCAGGGGAAAGATCCACTTTACCTTTTTACAAAACAAAGCAGGATGATTGGCATTCCTCTGAATAACTAGCGAGAGGCAGAGAAATTCCTCAACAGAAAACTGGAAAATGTCTCCCGTTCTCCATAACTAACGGCCTGCTAAAGGAAACCAGTGTCAGAAATTGCACACTTCAAAGCCACTTGCTGCTGCAATTTTGTTAGGTTGCTAATTATGGAGGGAAATCCAGTTTTATTTTAAACTAAAAGAAGATTTTCACCTTCTGGGTTTCCACCATTGCAAAAGTTTGCTCTTGGGGTAGAGGATGTCATACCTGAGATTGGGGTCCAAAACTAGGGTCTTAAATTTAAACAAGGCCAATTATGAAGGTATGAGGGGCAAGTTGGCTAAGGTAGATTGGGAAATTAGATTAAAAGATATGACGGTAGATAAGCAAAGGTGAACATTTAAAGAAATAATTCATAATTTTTTTTATTCATTCATGTGATGTGGACGTCGCTGGTGAGGCCAGCATTTCTTGCCCATCCCTAATTGCCCTTGAGAAGGTGGTGGTGAGCCGCCTTCTTGAACCGTATGGTGAAGGTTCTCCCACAGTGCTGTTCGGAAGGGAGTTCCAGGATTTTGACCCAGCGACAATGAAGGAACGGCGATATATTTCCAAGTCGGGATGTTGTGTGACTTGGAGGGGAACGTGCAGGTGGTGGTGTTCCCATGTGCCTGCTGCTCTTGTCCTTCTAGGTGGTAGAGGTCGCGGATTTGGGAGGTGCTGTCAAAGAAGCCTTGGCGAGTTGCTGCAGTGCATCCTGTGGATGGTACACACTGCAGCCACAGTGCGCCGGTGGTGAAGGGAGTGAATGTTTAGGGTGGTGGATGGGGTGTCAATCAAGTGGGCTGCTTTATCCTGGATGGTGTCGAGCTTCTTGAGTGTTGTTGGAGCTGCACTCATCCAGGCAAGTGGAGAGTATTCCATCGGATATACATTCCGTTGAGGAATAAAAATTCCACAGGAAAAGTGTTCCAACTGTGGCTAACTAGAGAAGTTAAGGATTGATTTAGATTAAAGGAAGAGGCTTACAATGCTACCAAAAAGAGTGGTAAGCCCGAGGATTGGGAGAGTTTTAGAAATCAGCAAAGGATGACCAAGAAATTGATAGAGGGAGAAAATTGAATATTAGAGTAAACTAGCAAGAAATATAAAAACAGATTGTAAGAGCTTCTACAAGTATATAAAAAGGAAGAGATTAGCAAAAGTAAACATGGGTCCCTTAGAGGCAGAGACAGGAGAAATTATATTGGTGTATAAGGAAATTATAGCGATGTTAATCAAATATTTCACTGTAGAAGACACAAAAAACATACCAGAAATAGTGAGGAACCAAGGGTCTAATGAGAGGGAGGAACTTAAAGTAATTAAGATTAGTAAAGAAAAAGTTTTAGAAAAATTAATGGCACTAAAAGCCAACAAATCCCTTGGACATCCTCGGGTTTCAAAAGAGGTGGTTGCAGAGATAGTGGATGCATTGGTTTTGATCTTCCAAAATTCCCTAGATTCTAGAACTGTCCCCATGGATTGGAAGGTAACAAATGTAACTCTGCTGTTCAAGAAAGGAGGGAGAGAGAAAACAGGGAACTACAGGCCAGTTAGCCTGACATCAATAGTAGGGAAAATGCTAGAAAATCATAATATGATTAGGCAGTCAACACGATTTTATGAAAGGGAAATCGTGTTTGACAAATCTATTAGAGTTTTTTGAAGGTGTAACTAGCAGGGTAGATAAGGGGGAACCAGTGGATGTAGTATATTTGGATTTTCAAAAGGCATTCGATAAGGTGCCACATAAGAGGTTGTTACCCAAGATTAGGGCTCATGGAATTGGTGGTAATATATTAGCATGGATTGAGGATTGGTTAACGGACAGAAAACAGAGAATAGAAATAAACAGGTCATTTTCAGGTTGGCAGGCTGTAACTAGTGGGGTACCGCAAGGATCAATGCTTGGGCCTCGGCTATCTGCAGTCTATATTAATGACTTGGATGGAGGGACCGAGTGTAATATATCCAAGTTTGCTGATGATACAAAGCTAGGTGGGAAAGTAAGCTGTGAGGAGGAGGCAAAGCGTCTGCAAAGAGATTATCAACAGGTTAAGTGAGTGGGCAAGAAGGTGGCAGGTGAAGTATAATGTGAGGTTATTCACTTTGGTAGGAAAAATAGAAAAAAGGAATATTTTTTAAATGATGAGAAACTATTAAATATTGGTAGTCAGAGGGATTTGGGTGTCTTTGTACAAGAAACACAGAAAGTTAACATGCAGGTACAGCAAGCAATTAGGAAGGCAGATGGTATGTTAGCAAGGGTGCATTGCAAGGGTGTTGAAGTATAAGATTAAGGAGTTCTTGCTGCAATTGTATAAGGCTTTGGTGAGACCACACCTGGAGTATTGTGTGCAATTTTGGTCTCCTTACCTAAGGAAGGATATTCTTTCCTTAGAGGGGGTGCAATGAAGATTCACTAGATTGATTCCTGGGATGAGTGGGTTGTCCTATGAGGAGAGATTGAGTAGAATGGGTCTATACTCTATGGAGTTTAGAAGAATGAGAGGTCATCTTATCAAAACATAAGATTCTAAGAGGGCTTGACAAGTTAGATGCTGAGAGGATGTTTCCCCTGGCTGGAGAGTCTAGAACTAGGGGACATGGTCTCAGGATAAGGGGTCGGACATTTAGGACTGAGATGAGGAGGAATTTCTTCACTCAGAGGGTCATGCATATTTGGAATTCTCCCCCCAGAGGACTGTGAATGCTCAGTTGTTGAGTATATTCAAGACTGAGATCAATAGATTTTTGGACACTAAGGGAATCAAGGGATATGGGGATCGGGCGGGAAAGTGGAGTTGAGGTCGAAGATCAGCCATGATCTTATTGAATGGCGGAGCAGGCTCGAGGGGTCGTATGGCCTACTCCTACTCCTGTTTCTTATGTAACTTCATTCCACACCCTCGCCATTAGCTTTTGCTGAAGTCCTGGTGATGACAGGGCCAGTGCACATGTGCTGCTTTCACACAAGTTACAAACCTGAGGGTGGTATTTACTAGCTGGTGAAATTTGCCTTTTCTGGCAGGCATAAGTTACCACTGCATCACGTAAGCTAAATCTTTACTAAGTTATGTATCTGTGAAACTTGATTGGTGCATTTGTTGGGCACACGGGATAATATCTATTAATGAAGTATGCTAAGTGAATCTAATTTTCAGATGTGCAGTAGGCTAATTAGAAATGAGGCATTTCCTTATAAATCCAGTTTTGTTTGTTTCAAGAGCACAGTGAGTTGAGAATTTTTCACGGTGGCACACAACTAGTCGCAGGGAGAAGGGAAGAAAGCAAGAATGCAGCTATGCCTTTTCTTGGGGGAGTGCGCCGTGGTATCTGAGGGGGTGGTGACACGAAGGAGGCGACACCCCAAAAGTTCTCAGCCTTTTCTCTGCTCCTGCAGCATTGGCAACTGATGCCTAATGATGGAAAACTCATTCCAGGGGAGAAAATTGCAGAGGGGTACCTCGGAAAAAGGTGCAAGTCAGGTAGGGATCGTTTTACGGAGTGGGGGTTGGGGAGGGAATGCACGTCAGCCCTAATGGTCCCCCAAACCTTCTGCCCCACACTTGGAGACAACGTGTGAGCTAAAGAATGTATTTACCTCTATTCACTAACATTGGCTGGACTGTGGAAGGGGAAGCTGCTTTTCACTCACAAACCTCAACAATTGGAGGAAATTATCCCTTGTATAGCTCAAGGACCTG
Source organism: Heptranchias perlo (assembly GCF_035084215.1). Lineage (NCBI taxonomy): Eukaryota > Metazoa > Chordata > Chondrichthyes > Hexanchiformes > Hexanchidae > Heptranchias > Heptranchias perlo. The sequence continues at coordinate 115,072,624 of NC_090329.1, read as the reverse complement.
ACACTTAAAATGTAAACTTTACTGTGCAATCTGCTTTACACCAGCTGTGCAGTGATATGTTTCCATGGTTAGGCCCAGTGGCCAAACAGGTTTCCACCATAATTGACCTGCTGACCACACCTGTGCGTAGGAGTCGCCCTCAGCATAGGGGTCGTCTTCGGTGTACTATAAGAACATAAGAAATAGGATACAGCCCCTCGAGCCTGCTCCGCCATTCAATAAGATCATGGCTGACCTTCTACCTTAACTCCACTTTCCCATCCGATCCCCATATCCCTTGATTCCCTTAGTGTCCAAATATTAATTGATCTCAGTCTTGAATATATTCAACGACTGAGCATCCACAGCCCTCTGGGATAGAGAATTCCAAAGATTCACAACCCTCTAAGTGAAAAAATGTTTTCCTCATCTCGGTCCTAAATGGCTGACCCCTTATCTTGAGACTATGACCCCTGGTTCTAGACTCTCCAGCCAGGGGAAACAATCATTCAGCATCTACCCTGTCAAGCCCTGTGAGAATTTTTTATGTTTCAATGAGATCACCTCTCATTCTTCTAAACTCTAGAGAATACAGACCTGGTCGACTCAATCTCTCCTCATATCCCGCCATCAATCTAGTGAACGTTCGTTGCACCCCCTCTATGGCAAGTATATCTTTCCTTAGATAAGGAGACCAAAACTGTACACAGTAGTCCAGTGTACAGTTCAGGGCTGTAGCCAGAGTTTTTTTTCAGAGCTGTCCTGTGGAACTGATGAGATGATATTAAGCGCCACTTTAACTGATTGCTGCTTCACTGTAAGGCTGGACATTCTTGATTTTAATAACTGTTTTTGGGGGGACCATATACTTTCCTTCCTCCTCCTGCACATGTTGACTTGTGTTGTGTGGCGGCTCTATGTTATCTCGTCATTTTTCACATGCCAGAGTGTCAGCAAGTTATTTGACCATTGAGGGCCTGACCTCGTCCTTGCAGATTTTCAGCAGTGTTCACTGGTCAGCAATCAGGACTGGGAATCCTGGCAGATTTTCCTAACACGGAGACCGATTTAAATGCACCTATTGCAACCCTGCCTTGGGTCAGCTAACTTAACACAAACTAAATGCTGATTTTATTTCCAGTGAGGAAGCTTCTAACACTAATTCAAATGCTCATTTAGTAGTAAAGGCAGCTACATTGACATTTTTTATATCATCGTGAAAAAAAAAACATAAGCAACTCCATTTTTTAAATTGCTGGCTTGTTAAATATCCTGTCACTTCTGCCTCCAGACTCCTTCAGTCAATAATGAAAATATTTAATATTTGCAATTTTAAAGGGGAAAAAAAAAGTTCCTTCCTGCTAGAAATGCTCCACAAGGGATTGATACAAAGCTTGTTACGGGGTCTTTCTCTGGTCTTTAATGACTTGATTATTCATTATACATTGTGTAGACAATACACAGCACATTGCTGTTTGTTCCACTGGCAAATACAGCCAAATAACACACGGGTGACAAGAGTAGTGATTCTATTCTGTCAGCTTATCTGTGGCACAAATGTGGCAATCATGATGCCTTTTGAAAATATCTAGGGTGCAGATTGTGAGTGGTGCCAGGCTGAATGTCAGATAAGTGGATGTCATGCAACGTCACGGAATCTTTCTGCAGGCGGTGGTGTTAAATAGTCACCGCTGTAATCAGCATAACTTGACAACCTGAACAAAAATTGCTTCAAGCTTCCTGCTTTCTCGCAGGTTCTAATATTCAAGTAAATCTTCTTTTGGACTCCCAGCTGCCTCAGCCTTGGTCCCTTTCTCTCATCTCTTGTATTTACTTTTCCTTCTGTACCAGCTTTGCTTAACTGGATCCTGTAAATATGTTTTCAACATATTGAGTCCATTTGCTTTGGATTTTGTTTCCTGGAAGTTTTGTCAATCAATTGTAAATTGGGTGTGTGTTTGTGAAGTTGGAAATTAATCATATTTAAAAGTAAGTGGATCTTGTGTCATCTCGATTTTTTTTTGTACATCGAGTTTGATGTGAAACATTTTTTCCTTCATGTGTTCCTACCTTGCTTCTGCCTCCTTCTTTCTATGAGTTTCTTTCTTTTATTTTTTATTTTAATGTTTTTTTGGTTTTATGAATCTTTCTTGACTCTATTTACTCAGTCAACCGCTTCATCCTCTCCAACATCTAGAGAACTATAAGCATTTACAGCACAGAAGGAGGCCATTTGTCCCATCATGTTTCTGTTGGCTCTTTACTAGACCAATCCCTAAACTAATCCCATTGCTCCAAGTTCTCCCCTAGAACTTGTATCTTCCTCTGTTTCAAATATTTATCCAGGTTTCCCTTTAAAAGGTGCAATGCCGTCCACCTCAACCACCCTCCGTGGCAAATGACTCCATGTTCCAACAACTGTGTAAAGACATTTCTCCTAATCTCTTTCCTCACTCTCTGTGGTGACTTTAAATTGATGATCCCTCATCACTGCCTCTCCAATCACATGAAATAGTCTTTCCCTATTCACTCTATCAACTTTAAAATCTTTTTCTCAACCTCCTCTTTAGTGTTTTCTGCTCCAACAACATCCTGCATGTTATATAGTGTCTTTAATGTTGTAAAACGTACCATGTGCTTCACAGGAGGGTTATCAAACAAAATTTGACACCGAGCCACATAAAGAGATATTAGGACAGGTGACCAAAAGCTTGTTCAAAGAGGTAGGTTTTAAGGAGCGTCTTAAAGGAGGAGAGAGAGGCAGTGAGGCCTAGGGAGGGAATTCCAAAGCTTAGGGCCTAGGCAGCTGAAGGCACGGCCGCCAATGGTGGAGCAATGAAAATCATGGATGTGCAAGAGGCCAAAATTGGAGGAGCGCAGGGATCTCAGAAGGTTATAGGGCTGGAGGAGGTTACAGAGATAGGGAGGGGTGAGGCCACGGAGAGATTTGAAAACAAGGATGAGAATTTTAAAATCAAAGCGTTGCTGGGCTGAGAGCCAGTTTAGATCAGTGAGGACAGGGGTGATGGGTGAACGGGACTTGGTGCGGGTGAGGATAGGGGCAGCAGAGTTTTGGATGAGCTCAAGTTTACTGAGGGTGCAAGGTGGGAGGCCAGCCAGGAGAATATTGGAATAGTCGCGTCTAGATGTGACAAAGGCATAGATGAGGGTTTCAGCAGCAGATGAAATAGCCCCAGTATCTCCAGTCTCTCTTTATAGTAGCTCGTCCTGGCGAATCTGTGCTGTATGCTCTCTATGGCTTTAGTGCCCTTTCTATAATAAGATGGAGATAAATGGGTTTGACCTAATAGCCATTACAGAGACATGGTTGCAAAATGACAAGGGTAGAAACTAAATATTCCAGGGTACATGATATTTAGAAAAGACAGGCAGAATGGAAAAGGAGGGGGTGTAGCCCTAACAATAAAGGATGACATAAGGACAGCGGTGAGAAAGGATCTTGGCTCGGAAGATCAGGAAGTAGAATCAATATGGGTGGAAATAAGAAATAACAAGGGGCAGGAAACATTGGTGGGAGTAGTTTATAGGCTCCCTAATAGAAGCAGTACCGTTTGTCAGAGTGTTAATCATGAAATAATGGGAGGTGGTAACAAAGGAAATGCAGTCATCATGGGGGACTTTAATCTGCTTATAGACTGGGCAAACCAAATTGGCAAAGGTAGTTTGAAAGACGAGCTCATGGAATGTATTTGAGATGGTTTCCTAGAGCAAAACGTCATGGAACCAATCAAGGAACAAACTATTTTAGACCTTGTAATATGTAATGAGATAGGGTTAATTAGTAATCTCACAGTAAAAGAACCTCTGGGGAAGAGTGATCATAATATGATAGAATTTCACATTCAGTTTGAAAGTAACGTACTTAAGTCAGAAACTAGAGTCTTAAACTTAAATAAAGCCAATTACATAAGTATGAGGGGGCGAGTTAGATTGGGAAATTAAATTAAAGGGTTTGACAGTTGAAAAGCAATGGCAAACATTTAAAGAAATATCTCAACATTCTCAACAAGTATACATTCCATTGAGAAATAAAAACTCCATGGGAAAAGTGATCCATCCGTGGCTAACTAAAGAAGTTAAGGAGAGTATCAGATTGAAAGAAGAGGCCTATAATGTTGCCATGAAGAGTAATAAGCCTGAGGATTGGGAGAGTTTTAGAAACCAACAAAGGATGACCAAAAAATTGATAAAAAGGGAGAAAATGGAATATGAAAGTAAACTAGCAAGAAATATAAAAGTGGATTGTAAGAGCTTCTACAAGTATGTAAAAAGGAAGAGAATAGCAAAAGTAAATGTTGGTCCCTTAGAGGCTGAGACAGGAGGAATTATAATGGTGAATCAGGAAATGGCAGATGCATTAAACAAATATTTTGTAACTGTCCTCAGAGTAGAAGACACAAAAAGCATACCAGAAATAGTGGGGATCCAAGGGGTAAATGAGAGTGAGGAACTTAAACAATTAATATCACTAGAGAAAAAGCACTGGACAAACTAATGGGACTAAAAGCCGACAAATGCCCTGGACCTGATGGCCTACATCCTAGGGTTCTAAAGGAGGTGGCTATAGAGATAGTGGATGCATTGGGTATGATCTTCCAAAATTCTCTAGATTCTGGAACGGTCCCAGTGGACTGGAAGGTAGCAAATGTTACCCTGCTATTCAAGAAGGGAGGGAGGGAGAGAGAAAACAGGGAACTACATGGCAGTTAGGCTGACATCGGTCGTCGGGAAAATGCTGGAATCCATTATTAAGGGCACTTAGAAAATCATAATATGGTTAGGCAGAGTCAACATGGTTTTATGAAAGGGAAATCGTGTTTGACAAACCTATTGGAGTTTTTTGAGGATGTAACTAAGCAGGGTGGATAAAGGGGAACCAGTGGATGTACTATATTTGGATTTTCAAAGGGCATTTGATAAGGTGCCACATAAAAGCTTGTGAATTTAAAATAAAATTGCTGGACTATAACTTGGTGTTGTAAAATTGTTTACAAACATAAAAGATTGTTACACAAGGTAAGGGCTCATGGGGTTGGGGTAATATATTAGCATGGATAAAGAATTGGTTGATGGATAGAAAACAGAGAGTAGGGATAAACAGGTCATTCTCAGGTTGGCAGACTGTAACTAGTGGGGTGCCACAAGGATCAGTGCTTGGGCCTCAGCTACTTATAATCTATATTAATAACTTAGATGAAGGGACCAAGCGTAAGGTATCCAAGTGTGCTGATGATACAAAGCTAGGTGGGAAAGTAAGCTGCGAGGAGGACACAGAGTCTACAAAGGGATATAGACAGGATAAGTGAGTGGGCAACACGGTGGCAGATGGAGTATAATGTGGGGAAATATGAGGTTATTCACTTTGATAGGAAGAATAGAAAAACAGAATATTTTTTAAATGGTGAGAAACTATTAAATGTTGTTGTTCAGAGAGACTTGGGGGTCCTTGTACAAGAAACACAAAAGGTTAGCATGCAGGTACAGTAGACAATTAGGAAAGCAAATGGCATGTTGGCCTTTATTGCAAGGGGGTTGGAGTACAAGAGTAAGGAAGTCTTACTACAGTTGTGCAGGGCTTTAGTGAGACCTCACCTGGAGTACTGTGTACAGTTTTGGTCTCCTTATCTAAGGAAGGATATACTTGCCTTGGAGGCGGTACAACCAAGGTTCACTAGTTTGATTCCTGGGATGAGAGGATTGTCCTATGAGGAGAGGTTGAGTAGAATGGGCCTATTCTCGATCGAATTTAGAAGAATTAGAGGTGATCTCATTGAAACATATAAGATTATGAGAGGGCTTGACCGGGTAGATGCTGAGAGATTGTTTCCCCTGGTTAAAGAGTCAAGAACTAGGAGACATAGTTCAGGATAAGGGGTTGGCCATTCAAGACTGAGATGAGGAGGAATTTCTTCATACAAAGGGTTATGAATCTTTGGAATTCTCTACCCCAGAGGGCTGTGGATGCTAAGTTGTTGAATATATTCAAGGCTGCGATAGATAGATAGATTTTTGGACTGTGGGGTAATCAAGGGATATGGAGTTCGGGCGGGAAAGTGGAGTTCAGGTCGAAAATCAGCCGTGATCTGATTGAATGGCGGTGCAGGCTCGAGGGGCCGTATGGCCTACTCCTGCTCCTTATGTTCTCATAAAGAAGCTGCATACAGCACTTTGAATGTGACCTAACCAGTACATATTTATCATTACTTTTTTTTACTTCTGCTCTTTATGCCTCTATTTTAAAATCCCAGATGGTGTGACCTTTTTTATTGCTTTTCAGGGAATTATGCCTTTGAAACCTTGGGTTTCGCTGTTCGTCTGCACCCTTCAGCATTTTACCTCCCACTTCACAACTCTTTACAATCTATATTAACGATTTGGAGGAGGGGACCGAGTGTAACATATCAAAGTTTGCAGATGATACAAAGATGGGAGGGAAAGTAGAGAGTGAGGAGGACATAAAAACCTACAAGAGGGTATAGACAGGCTGGGTGAGTGGGCAGAGATTTGGCAGATGCAATACAATATTGGAAAATGTGAGGTTATGCACTTTGGCAGGAAAAAACAGAAAGCAAGTTATTATCTTGATGGCAAGAGACTGGAAAGTACTGCAGTACAAAGGGATCTGGGGGTCCTAGTGCAAGAAAATCAAAAAGTTAGTATGCAGGTGCAGCAGGTGATCAAGAAGGCCAACGGAATGTTGGCGTTTATTGCTCGGGGGATAGAATATAAAAACAGGGAGGTATTGCTGCAGATATATAAGGTATTGGTGAGACCGCACCTGGAATACTGCATACAGTTTTGGTATCCATACTTAAGAAAAGACATACTTGCTCTCGAGGCAGTACAAAGAAGGTTCACTCGGTTAATCCCGGGGATGAGGGGGCGGACATATGAGGAGAGGTTGAGTAGATTGGGACTCTACTCATTGGAGTTCAGAAGAATGAGAGACGATCTTATTGAAACATATAAGATTGTGAAGGGGCTTGATCGGGTGGATGCGGTGAGGATGTTCCCAAGGATGGGTGAAACTAGAACTAGGGGGCATAATCTTAGAATAAGGGGCTGCTCCTTCAAAACTGAGATGAGGGGAAACTTCTTCACTCAGAGGGTGGTCGGTCTGTGGAATTTGCTGCCCCAGGAAGCTGTGGAAGCTACATCATTAAATAAATTTAAAACAGAAATAGACAGTTTCCTAGAAGTAAAGGGAATTAGGGGTTACGGGGAGCGGGCAGGAAATTGGACATGAATTTAGATTTGAGGTTAGGATCAGATCAGCCATGATCTTATTAAATGGTGGAGCAGGCTCGAAGGGCCGATTGGCCTACTCCTGCTCCTATTTCTTATGTTCTTCTGTTCTCCACATTAAATTGCATCTGCCGCTTGTCTGCCCATTCTACTAATCTGTCTTTCTTTTACAGTCGTTTGTCAAAGCCCCTACTTTTGTGTCAACTGCAGATTTTGAAATTGTGCTCACCAGGCCAAAGGCATGAGAATAAAAGTGGACCCAGAGCCTTCCTCTGCTGTCCACCTGATCTCTCTTGGTTCTGCCTTAATCCAACTCGCTATAGGCACAATATTACTGCCAGTGGCATCTCCTGCTTTGGTAACAGGGTCACCCCCAGTGTACACAGGTATGTACTATCCCCTTGACGACATTATCCCCAAGAGCAAGACTAATGTGCTCCACAGCTATGCTGATGACACCCAGCTCTACCTTGCTGCCTGCTCCATTTTCCTAAAGTTGGTTTCCATGCGCTAAATTGTCTGTCTGATTTCTAGTCCGTAACTTCATCACCTCACGGCATCATTTCTCCAGCGGCCTTCCGGCTGGTCCCTTTTGCATCCATTCTGCATTAGCTGCAACTCATCCAAACCATCACAGGCTGGATCCTCACCGGTCCTAAATCCCATCATTGGCCTCCTCCATGAGCTCCACGGGCTCTGTGTGCTCCAGCGAGTCGTTAATTCCTGTAGCTTCGCCCCCACTCTAAATGAATGATGTCCTTCTGCCTTGCATCCCTCCATACATACAGCTCCTCGCCCCTTGCCCCCACTCTGCTCCCTCATTGATGGCTGCTCTTCTGGTCACCATGCTTCTACCTTTTGGAAATATCTACCCAGTTCTCTCTGCCTGACTACCTCCCTCTCTGCTGTTGAATACCTCCTCGGTACCCTGACAGTTTCTTCATCCATCCTAACCTCTCCATTACACTCCCCCCGCCCGCCCCCAGTTCCTCAGTGTTCATCGGATCCCTTTTCCTCCTTATTGTAAAGTGCTCTGAGGAGTGCTGTGGTTTTTGCCTTGCTGTTTATTTCGGTTTTAGTTTAGAATGATTTCGATTGAAATGTGCCTCTGGACTGCAGTCATTGTGAAACGGGGCGCAGAGCAGGAACACGTCATTTATGGGAGGAGGGAAATGCGTTAAGGACAAAAAAAAACGGAATGCAAGATGACGGTGGGAGATGGGGAATAAATAAAGATTTTATTTTTAAAAAAGGCTGTAGTGTGTTTTGATTCACACACAGATAAATGGGTGGAGAGTTTTGTGATTGATGGCAGTAAGTGTCCTGGCTTCTTCCCTTTGTGTTTTGGTGGAATTGATTCTCGGATCTGGCTGGTCCACGCTCATCAGTTGATATCAGAAACATAGTCAACACTGGCCAATCGGCAAACTAGGAGGGAGTCTCCAGTCGCATGTTTTTACTGTGTTTAACATAAAGTATTCTACAGATGTGTACCAGGGCTGTAATCATTTCTGGCTGAACCCCTCCCACTTACTATCTTAAGAAAATAGCTTTCCAATCTTCATCAGGCTTTCCATCTTTTCTTGAAAGTCCTTGATCATTTTTACTACGTATTTTGCTGTACGCATCCAACGATTTACAAAAATCTATAGAGCAAAAGCTGTCGTGATACTTTGTAATGAAATTGTGAACTCTTACTAGTAACCTAGCAGTTCAATGCACAGCAGGTTAAAATGCTAAAGGAGTACACACACAACGGGGGTTATTGATGGAAGTGCTCCGAAACTTCTAAAACACATACTCTTCCCAAAAGTCTTTTTTTAATGACGTTACCTGAGATAACTCACTCCATTCACTACATCGTTTAACACGGTGGAAACACGAGGCAGGCATCTTGGAACTGGACAGAAACTGGGGGCTTGAAATCCATTGGTTGTATTGTTTTGACAGTTTCCCATGTGTAACTTGGGGATGTGTTTCCAGTGGAATGTGGGGATCCCTTTACTAATGGGAGCACCGACTGCGGTGAGCCGGAGTCAGTGACTGTGAGCTTGAGCTGTGTCAGCAGTATGATGTGGCTGTTCACTGTTGCTAGGTAATAGTCTGAATCTAACGGGTGTTGTACTTCCTCGTGTCTAGTGTTTGGGTCTAAGGCACTAATTCCATTGAAATGTGTGGAGGGTTCCATTTGCAAAAAAGTCTCAGCATGAGGAACACTGTAAAAACCTCCTCCACTGAGAATATGGTAATGTAGCCTTTACTCTAGAAAAGAGAAGACCGAGGGGTGACCTGATAGAGGTCTTTAAGAATATGAAAGGATTTGATAGGGTAGATGTGGAGAAGATGTTTCCACTTGTTTGGGGGGGGTGGTGGGAGAAGAGTCCAGAACTAGGGGCCATAAATATAAGATAGTCACCAATAAATCCAATAGGGAATTCAGGAGAAACTTCTCTACCCAGAGATAAAAACAGAAAATGCTGGAGAAGCTCAGCAAATCAGGCAGCATCTGTGGAGAAAGAAACAGAGTTAACGTTTCAGGTCAAAGACCTTTCATCAGAACAGAAAACAGCATTTTCTGTTTTTATTTCAGATTTCCAGCATCTGTAGTATTTTGCTTTATCTTTTCTCCGAGAGTGGTTGGATTGTAGAACTTGCTACCACAAGGTGTAATTGAGACAACTAGCTTGGATGCATTTAAGGAGAAGCTAGATAAGCACGTGAGGGAGAAAGGACTAGAAGGATATGCTGATGGAGTTAGATGAAGTAGGGAGGCAGGAGGCTCGTGTGGAGCATAAACACCAGCATGGACCTGTTGGGCTGAATGGCCTGTTCCTGTGCTGTACGTTCTATGTAACGTACTCATGCAAGTGCCGAGAAGGAAAGGAGAGTAATGGGCCAAAAATTGCTGGGAAAATAATGGCGAGTTCAGGCACCCGCCATTATTTTGTGAAAAAGACCAGCAATTTGTGGAAAGGAAGAGATTTGCCCTGAGTTGTGAATCGCCAAAAATTGCTGGACTTTTTGCACTGCTCCACTGTTAGCCTCGCAAAAACGGGAGCTTGTTGTCAACATCCCCATGAGTGTCAAGAAATTGCTGGATTTGCGCCATAAATACAAATGAATCTCGCCGCAGATGTTTAGGGCTCCTTTTTCATGTGGTAAGGACCCTATTAATGGCCGGATTTATGGTCCTGACATGGAACACAAGCTTGGAGGCCCAGAAAGTTGAAAGTGTGGAATCTCATTCCTGTAGGTAGTAGATTGTTCCTAAAGGTATTTTAAATTTAAAATGTTACATACTTTTTTTCTTTCTTTCCCTTTGTCTCTTTTTTTTCTATCTCAATCCAATCTTTCTTTCCCGTATACATTTCTCTTTCTGTATCTAATATGACTCTAATTCACCCTATTTCCTTCTCCGTCCTTCACTCTGTTTCTTTCTCTATCCTTAAATTTCATCGTTTAAGGAGATGGACCGTTGGACCCAATGATCGTCAGGCCCCAGATGCCTCACAATTTGGGCACAAAAATAATATGACCTAAAGGTTGAGAAAAAATTCCAATTCACGATGCTCGCTGCAAGATGCGTAAGACAGCTTAAGAGAGCGCAGACTGAGGGGGACTGGATGCCGCCAGACAGTCAAGGAGGACCAGGCAGGTAGTGCATCTCTCTCTCTAACCAGTATTCAGTTCTTAATACTGGGGTTGGGTGGGGGGGGGTCCTCTGGGGTGTGCAGCCAGAGCCAAGTCCACAGCACCATGGGTAGCTCAGCTGTACAGAGTGGGAGGAGAAAGGTCAGGAGATCGATAGTGATAGGGGATTCTGTAGTTAGAAGAACAGAGAGCCGTTTCTGCGGCCATAGATCAGATTCCAGGATGGTATGTTGCCTCCCTGGTGCCAGGGTCAAGGATGTCACCGAGCGGCTGCAGAACATTCTGGAGGGGGATTGTGAAAAGCCAGAGGTCGTGGTCCATATCTGTACCAATAACATAGGTAGAAAGAGGGAAGAGGTCTTGCAGGCAGATTTTAAGGAGTTAGGAAAGAGATTAATAAGCAGGACGTCAATAGTAGTAATCTCCGGATTATTCCCAGTACCGCGTGGTAGCGTGTATAGAAATAGGAGGATAGAGAAGATGAATGCGTGGCTGGAGAGATGGTGCAGGAGGGAGGGCTATAGATTCCTGGGGCATTGGGACCGGTTCTGGGGCAGGTGGGACCTGTACAAGCCAGATGGGTTGCACCACAACAGGGCCAGGACCAATATCCTCGCAGGGAGGTTTGCTAGTACTGTGGGGGACGGTTTAAACTAGCTTGGCAGGGGGATGGGAACCTGAGCGTAGATTCAGAAGGGAGAGAAGCAGAGCTGGAAATGGAAGGCAGAAAATTAGTGAGTGAGTTTGGAAGGCAGAGGAAACAAAGTTAGAAACTAGACAACAAAGGAGTTTGGCAGTGCTTATTGGTATATACCTCAATGCAAGCAGTATAGTGAATAAGGCAGATGAACTAAAGGCACAGATAGATACATGGAAGTATGATTTTTTTTTATTCGTTCATGGGATGTGGGCGTCGCTGACAAGACCAACATTTATTGCCCACCCCTAATTGCCCTTGAGAAGGTGGTGGTGAGCCGCATTCTTGAACCGCTGCAGTCCGTGTGGTGAAGGTTCTCCCACAGTGCTGTTAGGTAGGGTGTTCCAGGATTTTGACCCAGTGACGATGAAGGAACGGCGATATATTTACAAGTTGGGATGGTGTGTGACTTGGAGGGGAACGTGCAGGTGGTGATGTTCCCATGTGCCTGCTGCCCTTGTCCTTCCAGGTGGTAGAGGTCGCGGGTTTGGCAGGTGCTATCTCGGCTATTACAGAAACATGGCTTAAACAAGGGGCAGGCATGGCAGCTCAACATTCCTGGTTACAGGGTTTTCAGACGAGATAGAGAGGGGGATCAAAAAGGAGGGGTGGCAATATTGGTTAAAGAAACAATTAGGGCTGTGAGGAGGGATGGTAGTAGAATCATCAAATGAGGCCATATGGGTTGAGCTAAAGAACAAAAAAGGGGCAATCACGCTGCTGGGAGTGTACTATAGACCCCCCCAAACAGTCAAAGAGAGATAGAAGAGCAAATATGTAGGCAAATTTCTGAGAAGTGCAAAAAACATTAGGGCAGTAATAGGGGATTTCAACTACTCTAATATTAACTGGGATACAATCATTGCAAAAGATATAGAGGGTGCAGAATTCTTAAATTGCATTCAGGAGAACTTTTTTAGCCAGTACGTAGCAAACCCAACAAGAGGGGGGGCAGTTCTGAATTTAGTTTTAAGGAATGAAGCTGGGCAGGTGGAAGGAGTATCAGTGGGAGAGCATTTCGCTGGTAGTGATCATAATTCAGTTAGATTTAGCATAGTTATAGCGAAGGACAAAGATAGAACAGGAGTTAAAGTTCTCAGTTGGGGGAAAGGCCAATTTTACTAAGCTGAGAAGCAAAAAAGTGGACTGAAAACAGCTACTTGAAGATAAATCAGTGTTAGAGCAGTGGGAGGCATTGAAGGGGGGAGATTCAAGGGGTTCAGAGTAAACATGTTCCCACGAAGAAAAAGGGTAGGACTGCCAAATCTAGAGCCCCCTGGATGTCATGGAGCACAGGATGCACTGCAGCAACTCGCCAAGGCTTCTTCGACAGCACCTCTACCACCTAGAAGGACAAGAGCAGCAGGCATATGGGAACAACACCACCTGCACTTTCCCCTCCAAGTCACACACCATCCCGACTTGGAAATATATCGCCGTTCCTTCATCGTTGCTGGGTCAAAATCCTGGAACTCCCTTCTGAACAGCACAGTGGGAGAACCTTCACCACACGGACTGCAGCGGTTCAAGAAGGCGGCTCACCACCACCTTCTCAAGGGCAATTAGGGATGGGCAATAAATGCCAGCCTCGCCAGCGACGCCCACATCCCATGAACGAATAAAAAAAAATACAGGGTAAGATAAGGGAAGCTCATGTCAGACATCAAGAGCTCAATACTGCAGAAAGCCTAGAGGAGTACAGAAAGTACAGGGGTGAAATTAAAACGGAAATTAGGAAAGCAAGGAGAGGGCATGAAAAAATAAAGTAAATAAAGTAAAATTAAGGAAAACCCAATAATATTTTATAACTATATAAAGAGCAAAAGGATAACTAAGGAAAGAGTAGGGCCTATTAGAGACCATAAAGGTAACGTATGTGTGGAGGCGGAAGATGTGGGTATGATTCTTAATGAACACTTTGCGTCTGTCTTCACAAAAGAGAGGGACGATGCCGAGATTGTAGTTAAGGAGGAGTGTGAAATGTTGAATGGGATAAACATAGTGAGAGAGGAAGTATTAAGGAGATTGGCATCTTTGAAAGTAGATAAATCACCAGGCCCATGAAATGTATCCCAGGCTGTTAAGAGAAGCAAGGGAGGAAATAGCAGAGGCTCTGACCATCATTTTCCAATCCTCCCTGGCTACAGGTGTGGTGCCGGAGGATTGGAGGACTGCTAACATTGTACCGTTGCTTAAAAAGGGAGAAAGGGATAGACCAAATAATTACAGGTCAGTCAGTCTAACCTCGGTGGTGGGCAAATTATTGGAATCAATACTGAGGGACAGCATAAATCATCATTTAGAAAGGCACGGAGTAATCAAGGACAGTCAGCATGGATTTGTTAAAGGAAGGTCATGATTGACTAATTTGATTGAATTTTTTGAGGAGGTAACAAGGAGGGTCGATGAGGGTAGCGCATTTGATGTAGTGTACATGGATTTTAGCAAGGCTTTTGACAAGGACCCACATGGCAGGCTGGTGAAAAATGTAAAAGCCCATGGGATCCAAGGGAAAGTGGCTAGTTGGATCCAAAATTGGCTCAGTGGCAGGAAGCAAAGGATAATGGTCGACTGGTGTTTTTGCGACTGTAAGGCTGTTTCCAGTGGAGTCCCGCAAGGCTCAGTACCAGGTCCCTTGCTTTTTGTGGTATATATTAATGATTTGGACTTGAATGTGGGGGGCTTGATCAAGAAGTTTGTAGATGATACAAAAATTGGCCATGTGGTTGATAATGAGGAGGAAAGCTGTAGACTGCAGGGAGATATCAATGGATTGGTCAGGTGGGCAGAAAAGTGGCAAATGGAATTCAATCCAGAGAAGTGTGAGGTAATGCATTTGGGGAGGGCAAACAAGGCAAGGGAGTACACAATAAATGGGAGGATACTGAGAGGTGTAGAGGAACAAAGGGACCTTGGAGTGCATGTCCACAGATCCTTGAAGGTAGCAGGACAGGTAGATAAGGTGGTTAAAAAGGCACACAGGATGCTTTCCTTTATTAGTCTTGGCACAGAATATAAGAGCAGGGAGGTTATGCTAGAACTGTATAAAACATTGGTCAGGCCGCAGCTTGAGCACTGCGTACAGTTCTGGTCACCACATTACAGGAAAGATATGATTGCACTAGAGAGGGTACAGAGGAGATTTACGATGATGTTGCCAGGGCTGGAGAATTTTAGCTATGAGAAAAGATTGGATAGGCTGGGGTTGTTTTCTTTGGAACAAAGGAGGCTGAAGAGAGATTTAATTGAGGTATATAAAATTATGACAGAACTAGATAGAGTGGATAGGGAGGACCTATTTCCCTTAGCAGGGGGGTCAGTGACCAGGAGGCATAGATTTAAAGTAATTGGTAGAAGGATTAGAGGGGAGCTGAGGAGAATTTTTTTTCACCCAGAGGGTGGTGGAGGTCTGGAACTCACTGCCTGAAAGAGTGGTAGAGGCAGAAACCCTCAACTCATTTAAAAAGTACGTGGGTGAGCACTTGAAGTGCCGTAACCTACAGGGCTACGGACCAAGTGCTGGAAAGTGGGATTAAGATGGATCACTCTTTTTCGCCCGGCACGGACACGTTGGGGCCGAATGGCCTCCTTCTGTACCCTAACTTTCTATGCTCCGCTCCAACCATTTCTGGGCCATCAAATTCACAGATCGCTTGTGCAGTCAGGCAAAAAGTTAATATTGATGGGCCAAAAAATATTTGCATATCAATCTTTCCATGGGGAAAAAATAAGAGTGATGCTGTCAGGACCTGTGCTCGCCCTTTGAATCCTTCCCACGAGTCAATAATCTGCATTGTTTGAGAACGTGAAGTAGAATGGCAAGGAACTTGGGGGTTAAAATAAAGAGAATGGTTTCTTTTTGGTTGAGATTTTGTTTAATTAAATGAGCAAGAGCGGATAGAAAATATTCATGAGGTGGAACGAAATCAAAGGGAGCCTTGCCTGGCAAAAACAACCGATAAATATCCGAAGCAGTCAATGGAATCACGTTGCAGGATTGGTGCAGTTTGCTGCTTGTGTGATTCATCATCGTCGTGATGTGCCGTGTTTTTGTGAAGCTTAGTAGCGCTGAATGGAGCCAGGAACTAGCTGCAGTACATTAACCACCTCCCCCACAGCAAACGTCGAGATGGATTAGACAAGAGGGATGCAACGATTTGGCAGAAGTTTTTCTGGTTTATCGTTTCTTTCACTGCCCTTAATAATTAGGAGTCCAGAACAATTGCTTCAGACACATCTTCATTGGTCTGACAGTATTGAGTGGAATCTTAACTTAGGGACCTATTATTGAAAGTATGTTGTAAAGCTGGATTTATGGAAATGTTCTGTTTACAATGGTCTTTGTTTTCAATGTACTGCTCTAGTATAATTCTATTAATGACCGCTGGACCACACACACGACTCGTGACTACTGTACTTTATATAAAGTGAGCGTCATTATCTGTAGTCTTTTTAAAAATAGTTATAAAAATTATTTCAAGTTTTCATAGAATCATGCAGCATAGAAGGAGGCCATTCATCGCGTCGTGCCTGTGCTGGCTCTTTGAAAGATCTATCCAATTAGTCCCACTCCCCTGGCTCCTTCCCCGTAGCCCTGCAAATTTTTCCCTTCAAGTATTTATCCAATTCCCTTTTGAAAGTTACAATTGAATCTGCTTCCACCACCCTTTCGGGCAGTGTATTCCAGATCATAACATCTCGCTGCTTAAAAATAGGTTGTTATTACTGGGTGCCCTAGTTTGGGGATATTATGGCTTGCAATACAGCCTCACTGCAGAACCCATGGGCAGATTATGAAAACCTATGCCTTGTTTAATCTGCCCTTCATACACCCTGCAAGAGACCTGTGAAGGTAAAGAATTGCCCTGGAAGTGAGGGTGACACTGTTGAATGAATTTTGCGTGACTGAACATTGCACGGGATCTGTCAGCTCTTCCTACACTGATGCAATAAAGAACTCTCGGCTGGATAAAGATCCTGGAAGGAGAAAGGTATTGCAAAGCTCGGCCAGCTTGTTCGCATAAGTGAAGTCTTGGCATTTCAGCAATTTAATGGACAAATTCCACCTTCCTCCAAGGGGCATCCACGCTTCACAAACTTCAGCAAGAGCCAAGCCTCTGGAGCTGCTCGTCGTGATGCCCCTTAATGTAGCTCTGCCCTGTACACTGCTTTCGCCTCTATATTGACAGAACTCACAAAGTCTAAATGGTCTATGGGAAGGAGATCATGGTGACCAAATAACAGAAGAGGAATGGAAGAAAAAGTGGGAACCAACTCTCACAATCACCAAGTATGTGAAGGACAGCTGAAACTCATACATCAAACATTCCCTACCTCCACGTAAGCCGAATTAGATTCTGCCCCTCCCTGTTGGTTGAGTACTGGAGAGGATGTGACCAGGGTTGGTATACTTGGACACAGCTTCTGGACCTGTCCCCCACCTCCCGAATCCAACCATTTTAGGAAGCAACCCAGCGTAACTTAAAGGCCGTGAACAGCATTGATGGCCCCTCAGGTTCACTCCCTTGCATACTGGGCCTGTCCTCACAATTGCAAGGACTGCCTGAGTTGGAAAGATTAATACAACTGTCATTGCCTCACCCCCTGTGGCAAAACCTTCCTCCTCACACCATAAACATGGATTAGATACGTTGAGACGTGCTAGTCAAAGCATCTGATATACGGCCTCTGCATAGAACTAGGCAAATAATGAGCAATCTGGATTCCCTCCCTGGAGGCCGATATAGCAGATCCCCTCTCGGACACCTCACAATGCACCCCTGCAGAGGGAGAGCCGTGTTGATTCAAATGGAACTACATTACCAATGGTCCCAGTTATATAGTGTCCAGGTATCATCATTTTATCACTGTCCCTCCCACACCGTCTGCAAATCCCCTACTTTAAAAGTTCCTTCCTATACTATTAACATCTCTATAACCCTCGATCCCCTTTCACAAACTGTACGCAACTGAACTGATGTGAAAAGCTTAGTAGTGACTATCTATACACATTGTCCAAATTAGAATCATAGAAAGGTTACAGTATGGGAGGAGGCCATTCGGCCCATCGAGTCTGCGCCGGCTCTATGCAAGAGCAATCCAGCTAGTCCCACTCCCTCGCCCTTTCCCCGTAGCTCTGCAAATTTTTTCCTTTCAAGTATTTATCCAGTTCCCTTTTGAAAGCCACGATTGAATCTGTCTCCACCACCCCCTCGGGCAGTGCATTCCAGATCCTAACCACTCGCTGTGTTAAAAAAAGTAATGGCGTTTAAAAAAAGAAAGTTTTCCCTAACTTTGTGTTTGTGTGTTTGATGTTTTTGAATAAGTAGGACCCCTGGGTGATGCCGTGGTTGGTACGTACGGTATTGTTTTAGTTGTAGGACATGGGTTCACCTCTCTGATTTCCCCATGTGCTGAGCCTTGGGGGGTAATTTTAGCCCAGAGCCGGGAAGGGGGTAGAGGAGGTTGAATTGCAGACGGGAAACCCGGAAATACAGATTTCCTGGACGTCCTTACGATTTTGACCTAAGGACGTCTTTTTTTTTTTTGGTTTGCCGTCCGACTGGCCAGCCTGATTGACAGGCTGATCTCAGTTGGACAGGGGCAAAGCAAGGAAGAGGATGTGAAAACGTAAGTCTTCAGGTAAGTCATTGTATGGATGGGGGGCATGGGGGCACCGGTGGGCATGGAGGCACCGGTGGGCATGGGGATCAGGTGGGGAAGAGAGTCAGTCGTCAGAGGAGTCAGTCGTGGGGGGAAGGATTGGGGGTCAGTAACCGGGAGAGGGGGAGAGATCAGGAGTCATCGCGGGGGTCCACGATCGTTGGTGGGGATCGGGGGTCACGCGGGGGGTCTGCGATCGTTGGTGGGGATCGGGGGTCACGTGGGGGGTCTGCGATCGTTGGGGGGGGATCGGGGGTCACGCGGGGGTCCACGATCGTTGGTGGGGATCGGGGGTCACGCGGGGGGTCCGTGATCGTTGGTGGGGATCGGGGGTCACGCGGGGGGTCTGCGATTGTTGGGGGAGGATCGGGGGTCATCGCGGGGGGTCTGCGATCGTTGGGGGGGGGGGATCGGAGATCGAGGGGGTGGGGGTTGCTGCAGGTAGGGTTGTTGGGCCTGGGGGAAGCACTCCTGCTCCTCCAGGCCCATAAGCAGCACCAGAAAGGCACTTACTCCAAACTTCGGGCCTTCTTGCTGCCTTTCGCGTGGAGTGAAGGAGAAGGCCTGGGAATCTCGTCCCCCAGGTGTTGAAATCGAAAAACCTTTGAAAATGGAGGCCTGCAGCCTCCTTGAAAGGTTTTAGTAACCAACCCGCCTCCTGGGAGCAGGTTGGTTACCTGCCCCTCGTCCCGCTCCGGTGAAAACCGGAAATGGGCAGGTTGGGGGCGAGTCTGAAATTGATGCGATTTTCAGTCCTCCCTCGCCCTTCCCCCACCCCAACCCACCAGTTTTTCAAAGTTAAAATTCTGCCCTTGATCTCAGCCTTGCCATAATGAGGTGCTCTCAAACACCTCTTGGTGACCAATGACAAAGTGACATTGGTAGACCAAGCTGTCCACTGTCTCTTGGCCTGGAGTGACAGACAGCGTAAAAGACCAGAGAGAGAGAGAGAGAGGACGGAAAGAAAACATAATTGTATTTCTTTTTAAAAGAGAAAAAGTGTCTGAGCTTCTACAGTATTCCCTACTGGGAAGACTTGTCATTTTCCAGTTATTTCATACCTGATGTTTGACCATCTCCCCACTAGTACATAGTGACTTGCGTGTCAGAATTCTGGATATTACTGTACTCAACCAATCTCATAATTTGACGTACATGGTGAATCATTAATGAAGCTTCCTTCTGCCAAATTCCGACCATGCAGCTCTACAGCCACAGTAAGAGAGTAACAGCAGTTGACTGAACCTCCTGTTTTTTGTTCTGTGGTGTTTTGTTTCATCATCCATCCTTCTCTCAATGCAAATGCTTCAGCTCTGCTTGTCGTGTCCTGAGACATCACCAGTATATAGAGAAGAACCCGGGGGGGATTTTCAGGGATATAACTCATGTCCTACCTCATGTTTGAAATACAGCAACTTAATAAACTCGATGCTCTGTCATCAGGGCTGCTGCTAGTCAGATTCTAATTTGGGCTTTATTTTGGTTTTACGTATTGATTTTTGCATTTTTATTTGGCACCTGTGGCACAGAAAGGAGCCATGTAGTGGAGTTGATGGAACTGACAGGTATTTGCTAATTTGTAGTGTGAATTCCATTGCATAATAAATGTGATATCACTGGCTGAAGAATCGGCATTTAAAAATAGCTACTCTCAGTGAGACGGTGCATCATTAGTATTAAGTGTGGGTTTCTATGGTGGATATTTATAAATTATAGAATTATATAAATTATATAAATTATAGAATTTAATACAGTTGGGTTAGATGACATGTGCTTGCCTCTGGTACATTTTCTAGAAATGCCACTCATTAAAGTTCATGTCATTAGACGAACAGCGTTATAGTGCATGGGATGCAGGCAACAGTATTTCAGTGTGTGTGCATAGCATATGCGTATAGTATAATATAGTACAAAAATAAATAGGGTATATTTTTTGTACTATCTGGAAGTTGGCGATTTATTCTACATTTGACAATCCAGCATGTCTTGGGGTCCTACATCACTCACTACTGACCTGTAATGTCAAAAGTAAGGATTGCTGTCAAAAAGAAAAATGAATTCATACTGTGACCCATAATCCAATCTGGGGGTTCAGCTGGTGACCAGGCTCTTAGGGTTCATCATGACTTGATGCCCTTTGAATCTTTAATTGGAATACTGCCATCCACCATAGAGAATGTGACGGACATTATAATTCGCTGTTATAATTCACCTAGTGTTCTGCAAGGTTCTGTTATCACCCAAGCATTTGAGTTGCTTTTTAGTTGACTCTCGTCACTTAAAAAGTGGCTGCTATCGATCCACTATCAGATCTTGAACCTACTTGATTCAAAACAGTAAGGAAAAGATGTAGAGAGGAAGAGTGACTGAGAAAATGGAGAAAAGTGGCAAGGTCAAAAGCCTTGCTCTTTTTTCTGATATTCATTCTCGAGGCGGGTGTCGCTGGCGAGGCTGGAGTTTATTGTCCACCCCTAGTAGCCCTGAGGTTTGATACAAATGAGCAGCTTGCTGTGCCACTTCAGAAGGCAGTTAAGAGTCAACCACGTTGGTGTAGGACTGAAGTCACGTGTAAGCCAGACCGGGTAAGGGCGGCAGGTTTCCTTCCCTAAAGGACATCAGTGAAATAATTGGGTTTTTACAACAAGCGGAAAGCTTCATGGTGGCTTTTTCTGATATCAGCTTTTATTTTCCAGAGTTTTTTTTAAACTGAATGGAAATTCTCAATTTCCATAGTGGGATTTGAACTCGCATTCTCTGGATTATTAGTCCAGGTCTCTGGATTACTAGTCCAGTAACATAACCACTACAGTAACGTATTCACAGTAACTAATTAGGTCAAAAATAATCCAAAGGCAAAGTGCAAATATTTTGTAAGACAAATGGAATTGGTGAAATCTGAGACATGCAAAAGTCAGTTGAAGATAACTAAAGGTATTAGAGGAGACAAGAGGTAATAATAGGTGGATTGTAGAAGCAATAGGGGTCTAAATTTTTGCTAGTTACTAGTAGGGAATGTGTTAAGCAGCAACTGCAGCTTACAGTTATATAACACCTTTTAATGTAGCAAAACATCCCAAGGCATTTCACAGTTAAACATCAGATCTGAGCAGGAAGCAAATCCGAGGCGGTGGCTGAAGACCGATGAAATAGAGTTTACGGAGGCTGTTGAAGTTGAAGAGAAATGTGGTGTGATGGAGTGATTTGCCCATAATGCGGAGCCAAGGTGGCTGAAGGCTGCGCCATCGATGTAGGGCAAAAGGAGCAAACAGTGACTCATGTCCGGTTACACTGGTTATAAAGCGGCAAAAAAAAAACTATAATAGAGCTGTGTCTATTTCTACCTAGATTTCTTTAAGAATTCTAGGGGGTATGTCATTAGGTCCCAGTGGTTTGTCAATATTTAACAGACCAGAGCTGGAAGAGCGGGGATTTAGGGTAGGAGGAAGTTGGAGAGGTGGATGGAGCAAGACCATGGCGGGATTTAAAGATGAGAATGGGGGATTTTGATGCCTCTGTGCTGAGGGATAGGGAGGCAGTGAAAGAGAGAGGTTGCTAAGGGAGGGTTTAGATATAAACATCATAAAGGATCAGAAAATGGCAAATGTGTTAAATGAATTCTTGACGTTAGTCTTCACATATAGACTGCAAACAAATTCCCGTCCAATTACTTTGAATGAGGAATCAGTCATGTCTGTGGAGATCAGCAAGCCATATGTTGTGAAGAATCTCAAAGAATTAAATATTGACAAACCACTTGGGCCTAATGATACCCCTTAGGATTCTTAAAGAAATATTGGAAGAAATAGACACAGCTCTATTAGAGGTTTTTTTTTGGCGCAATGTAACTGGACAGGAGTCACTGTCATCCAGTAATGTTACTCCCAATATTCAGAAAAGGAATGAGATGTGGACCAGTTAACTTAACATCGATAGTAGGAAAATGCTTAGGAGCATTTTATTGGATAGTGTCAATGCTCACCTTTAGAGCAGAGAGGGTATTGGACATAGTAAGCATGGTATTACTGGTGGAATATTACTGGCGAACTTTCGAAAAAGTAACTACGTTCATGATGGATAACTATTCAATGGATATAAATTACTGGGGTTTGCAGAAGGTAGTTGATAAAATTCCATGTGAGGCTTTTCTAAAAAAAAAATGGTTTATTACATTGAATTATTACCATTTTTAGTTCACTGGGTTGAAAATTGACTTGGTTTTAGAAGATGATAAAAGGAAAAATGGGGAGTGATTAGAGGAGTTGTGTTGGAAAATATCTGCCTTTCCTGCTATTCACATTGTTCATAAATGACAAGGAGGAGAGTACTTCTAAAGATATCAAATTTGCTGATCACACTAAGCTGTGTGTCCAAATGATGAGTATAAGGGACAATCAGTGGCAATCAAAGGGATCTCGACACATTAACCAGATGGGCTGAGGAATAACAGATGGTGTTAAAGTGGACTAATGTAAAGTAATATACATTGGCCTGATACTCTCCTGTTCCAATGTAAAGCTGATATAAACCAGGTTAATTTGGTGCTGGGACGCATTGCAAGAGTATTCAAAAGGGATTTGGATCTTTACTTGAAAAGGAAAAATTTGCAACGCTATGAGGAAAGAGCAGGGGAGTGGGACTAATTGGACAGCTCGTTCAAAGAGCTGGCACTGGCACGATGGACCAATGGCCTCCTTTTTGTGCTGTAAAAGCCTATGATTTATTTAAATATGTGTTAAATAAAGCAAGCTGTCCTAGCCTTTCACAGATCATTGGTGGGATCGTATCTGGAACTGGGTTTTCCACATTGCACACGCTGCCTTCAAAAGGACATGAACAGACTGAGAAAACTTTTCTGGGATATTAAAGATGATTAAAGGAGTTGATCGGGCAGATAGAGAGAAACTATTTCCTCTGGTGGGGGAGTCCGGAACAAGGGAGCATAATCTTAAAATTACAGCTAGGCAGTTCACGGGTGATGTCAGGAAGCACTTCTTCACACAAAGTGTAGTAGAAATCTGGAACTCTCTCCCCCAAAAAGCTGTTGAGGCTGGGGATCAATTGAAAATCTCAAAACTGGGTGATAGATTTTTATTGGACAAGGGTAGTAAGGGCTCCGGAACCAAAGCGGGTTGATGGAGTTAAGATACAGATCGGCCATAATCTAATTGAATGGCAGAACAGGCTTGAGGGGCTGAATTGCCTATTCCTGTTCCTATGATTCCATGACAGAGACATTCCGAAGAAAGGTTGGGAAACATGAACTTCCTTTCAGTAGAAGAAAGAAACTTGAAAAGGGATGATTCAGATCTTTCAAAAGCTAGAGATTTCAAAAGCAAGGAATTTAACATAAAATGTGAACACAGAGCTGTTAGACACAAGTGTGAAGTTTAACCAACCTTAAACAAGACTAAAAGAAAAAGAAAGACTTGCATTTATATAGTGCCTTTAATGCCCTCGGGACATCCCAAAGTGCTTTACAGCCAATTACTTACTTTTATAGTTACTGTTACAGTGTAGGAAACGTGGCAGCCAATTTGCGCACAGCAAGCTCCCACAAACAGCAATGTGACAACGACCAGATCATCTGTTTTAGTGATGTTGGTTGAGGAATAAACATTGGCCAGGACACGAGGGAGAACTCCCCTGCTCTTCTTCAAATAGTGCTATGGTATCTTTTACAACCACCTGAGAGGGCAGACAGAGCCTCTGTTTAACATCTCATCTGAAAGACAGAACCTCTGACCACCACTAGGGAGATGTCAGTCTAGATTTTGTACTCAAGTCTCCAGAGTGGGACTATGAACCCCTGACCTTCTGATTCAGAGACAAGAGTGCGATCCACTGAGCCACAGCTGACACCAGGAGGGTAGAGGCACCCACGCCCCAGAGTACTGTGAACTGTTGGTGCATTCTCCCAGCAAAATTTATTAATGGCTAAACCCTTTAGTTAAATTAGTGTCTGGCTAGGAATTGGATTGAACTGCTTTGGGAAAAAGTGCAGCTGTAAATTCTTCTTGACTAAATCTGCAGTAATGACGGTGCAGCCATTGATCCTCTGTGCAGATAGCAACAAAGAGACAGTGAATTAGCCCATGATACTTCCTGTGATGTGCAGAGATTGGAGGTGTCATCTGTGGAAAGCAACCAGTCAAGTTTGATTGCAAGTGTAGGCAGATATTTTGGAGTTCTTTTCTTGAAGATTTTTAACTCATGGAGAAATTTTACGGCAGTTTGAATAAGTTGATGGAGTCTACGATAAGTGGGATTGTGCCCTTCTGAAAGTGTGGACTGGGTGGGTTAAGTGGCCTTTTCTGGTTCCATTTGGTCCTGTGTTTTGATGAACCCCTGCTTATTGGGGAACTGCAAAATAAGGTTCATATAAAAAAAACAAATAAACTTCAAGGTATTAACCAACTGTCTGCACTATGTTGAAGAAGCAAGACAGCCACAAGAGATATGAACAGACACGTTAAATGATTTTCTTGCTAGTTGTCTCCTTGCAGACAAAATGGAAAATAATTTGAACCACATGAAGGAATGTTATGTCGTTTTGTCACTTCCTCCATTGGTGCAACTTCCTACATTCCATTTTCCAAGATCTTCCCACAGACGTCATCTAACTAAAGAAAAATGGAAAAGAGCACATTGGGTGGCAGCATTCAAAGAAATTTAGATGTGTGGGCAAGATGCCATTAGCGTTCCTTAGTCATCTGCTCTTGCACATGTTATGTGTAATCGTAGCATACAGCACACTGTTATAATAGAACACTGATGGCCAGGAAAGTGTCCACAGATTTGCGAGCCTTGGGGCAACTGGAATACTGGAAGACAAAGTACAATAAGCTGTATGGAGGGAAAGAAAGGATTGAGAATGCAAGCACAGAGATGCCATTCTACCCACAATAGAACCCAACAACCACAAATCTACCTACAAACTTACGATAAATGACAGGCAGGAAAACATAAGAAATGGGAGCAGAAGTAGGCTAAACGGCCCTTCAAGCCTGCTCCACCATTCGACTCACTGGTCTATACAGCCTGTCCCACACAGTTGTGATGCCTTGTGCATCACAATACATACACTCCCCGCCTCCGGAAGCCATGTCATCTCCTGGGAGAGGCAAAAGAACAAATAAGAACCCAGGCCAAATAGGGGGAAGAATTTGAAAAATTCCTCTTCGACCCCCTTAGGCGATCAAAACTGGTCCAGCAGACCACCTTAGCCCTGATCAACATTACAAGTCTTGTATGAGTTTGATTTCCGTCCCAGCCAGAAACGGGTCCAGCTCTCGCTTGTAGGAATTCACCGCACGAGCCAGCAGTCTGTTCTATAGGTCCACTATTCTCTGGGAAAAGAACCACCTCCTAACATCCTAGCTTTATGGCATTGGTCATGAACCTTTAGAGATTGATGAACTAAAATACCAAGATCTCTTTATTTCACCACTGACTTTAGTTTTTTCCCTGAAGTTTGTATATATATTTGGTATTTGACATTCCCACGTGCACAACACTGCGCTTAGCTAAGTTAAATAACATTTGCCAGTCATGGGCCCAATCTCCCAGTGCATCTAAATGTGCTGCAGTAGTCAAGCATCCTCTACAGTCCTAACCCTCCCACATATGTGCATGTCCACAGATTCCTGAGTAGCAGGACAGGTAGATAAGGTGGTTAAAAAGGCATACGGGATGCTTTCCTTTATTAGCCGAGGCATAGAATATAAGAGCAGGGAGGTTATGCTAGAACTGTATAAAACATTGGTTAGGCCACAGCTTGAGTACTGTTTACAGTTCTGGTCACCACATGACAGGAAAGTTGTGATTGTGCTAGAGAGAGTACAGAGGAGATTTACAAGAATGTTGCCAGGACTGGAGAATTTTAGTTATGAGAAAAGATTGGATAGGCTGGGGTTGTTTTCTTTGGAACAAAGGAGGCTGAGGGGTGATTTAATTGAGGTGTATAAAATTATGATGGGACTAGATGGAGTAGATAGGGAGGACCTATTTCCCTTAGCAGAGAGATCAATAACCAGGGGGCATGGATTTAAAGTAATTGGTAGAAGGATTAGAGGGGAGCTGAGGAGAAATGTTTTCACCCAGAGGGTGGTGGGGGTCTAGAACTCACTGCCTGAAAGGGTGGTAGAGGCAGAAACCCTCAACTCATTTAATAAGTATCTGGATATGCACTTGAAGTGCCGTAACCTACAGGGCTATGGACCAAGTGCTAGGATGTGGGATTAAGCTGGATAGCTCTTTTTCGGCCAGAACGGACACGATGGGCCGAATGACGACCTTCTGTGCCGTAACTTTCTATGACTCTATGATATCTTGGTATCATCTACAAACCTGATCATTTCCCCAACTGCTACTTTCTTAACATTATAAGCGTGGGCTACTGATCTTTAGCTGTTCACCTTCAATGGAAACAATGAAAGAAAATGGTACCCTGCCTTAAGTGAACACATTACTAGCCATAGCACCCATTGTTTCAGAAACTTCTCGATGCTTCATATTATGATATTTCTGCATTATATCTCTTCATATGAATTGTTTCCTAGACCAAATATTGTGAATTTAAATGGGAACTCTTTTGGCCGGGAGCCTGAGGGTAGAGCTAGTGTACAACAGGTTTAGCTGCTGGTATTGTGGGGCGGGAGCGTGGTGGCCTCAAGAGAAGTGTTGCACACTAACTATAGTGGCATTTCAATCGGCCTTAAAATATTGGTCGTACGTGATGCTTGAAGATGCATAATTGTTTAATGTGTGTTTCACAACCACATGATTTACGTACAATTCAAAACCACTTCCAAATGCTGGAAGTTGGCAGTTCATGTTTATCTGCCTAAAAGATGAAACTGATTTAATAGCATGTTTATGTGCCTAATGTGCAAGGTTTACTTTGAGTTGGGGTGTTTTATGAAGAAGCTGGCTTACACTTCAAAGGAAAGCAAAGTTAGAGCTGGACAGCTGTTTAGTTTACTTGCTTTAACTGTTTGTTTTCTACTTACTGGCAATGAGGTAAGACTCCACGGGTGGCAGCCCTACAATGTTATGATTAAAGACTCGATTAAAAAGTTTCTCCGATGGACTCCTTTAAGATCTCAAACACTTTATTTTCAAGAGAGCTTAAGGTAGAATGTAAGTCAAACGTTGTATTGCTGTCAGCCTTCATTGTTTAGACTATAACAGATGAGAAAAAAGAAGGTTTGACATAAAATTTAGGACAGTAGATTCTGCATCATTTAAGTGTTTGGAAAATGGGAGTGACTACGGAGATAAATAGAAGAATGAGATGAGAACATAAGAACATAAGAGATAGGAGCAGGAGTAGGCCATTTGGCCCTTCGAGCCTGCTCCGCCATTCAATGAGATCATGGCTGATCTAACATTCTGGCCTCAACTCCACTTTCCCGCCTGCTCCCCATATCTTTTGACTCCCTTGCTGATCAAAGATTTGTCTAACTCAGCCTTGAATATATTCCATGACTCAGCCTCCACTGCTCTTTGGGGCAAAGAATTCCAAAGGTTCACAACCCTCTGAGAGAAGAAATTTCTCCCCATCTCTGTCTTAAATGGGTGACCCTTTATTCTGAGACTATGCCCCCTAGTTCTAGATTCCTCTATGAGGGGAAACATCCTCTCAGCATTTACCCTGTCCAGCCCCCTCAGAATCTTATACGTTTCAATAAGATCTCCACTCATTCTTCTAAACTCCAGTGAGTATAGGCCCAACCTGCTCAATCTTTCCTCATAAGACAACCCTTCTATATCCGCAATCAATTTAGTGAACCTTCTCTGAACCGCCTCCAATGCAAGTATATCCTTCCTTAAATAAGGGGACCAAAACTGTATGCAGTACTCTAGGTGTGGTCTTACCAGCACCCTGTACAGTTGTACGAAAACTTCCCTGCTTTTATACTCCATCCCCCCTGAAATAAAGGCCAATATTCCATTTGCCTTCCCAATTACCTGCAGCACTTGTATGCTAATTTTTTGTGTTTCATGTACAAGGACACCCAAATCCCTCTGTACCGCAGCATTCTGTATTCTTCACTTATATATTTTGCTTTTTTATTCTTCCTACCAAAGTGGATGACTTCACATTTTCCCACATTATACTCCATCTGCCAAGTTTTTGCCCACTCGCTTAACCTGTCAATATCCCTTTGCAGACACTTTGTGTCCTCCTCACAACTTACTTTTCCACCTATCTTTGTATCATCAGCAAATTTGGCCACAGTACACTCGCTTCCTTCATCCAAGTCATTAATATAGATTGTAAATAGTTGAGGCCCCAGCACTGATCCCTGCGGCACCCCACTAGTTACAGATTGTTATCCTGAAAATGACCGCTCTATCCCGACTCTCTGTCTTCTGTTAGTTAGCCAATCCTCTATCCATGCCAGTATATTACCCCCAACACCATGAGCTCTTGCCTTGTGCAATAACCTTTTATATGGCACCTTATTGAATGCCTTTTGGAGAGCAAGGATTTCTCTGGCAACTTCGGGAAAACCTAACCTGAGTGTGGAAGGCAAATATCAGCATGAAGTCAAATTGGAGCCTTTTATGTGAACTTCTGTGTCGGTGCGAGATTTTTTTTTAAATGAGAGGAAAACCAACTGTGGGTGTTCGATATGTGGCACTATCAAAATATCTTGCAGATTCGTACACTGCGCACACAACTGTTGAAGTGGCACGACAGCTCATTAAAGTCGAGGAAGGTAACATTGTAAAGAGAAGTCGGTCTGCAGGCATTACGGTAGTAGAGAGGTAAAACTGACCAGTCATAGACTTCCAAGATTGGTACTCGGTGGCAGAATGAATGCAGAACGACCATCTGGCAATAGACATACGATGTGAGTAGATAGACTGAGATGGTACTATCACCGAATGCTACACTGGTACCAAACCATCGGCACTAGGGCACATGAGGGTATCTCTTTGCTTAGATATTGACTATGTGCCCAAAGTGAGGACCTATGTTGTTTTGTGGAAATGGTTGGAAATAATCACTTGATAAATTTCCAGCAATTAAAGGAGTAACCAATTGCAACAATGTGAGGATGTCTTACGGGACTGCTTTCAGCTGTCGGTGTTTACCACAGAAGCCAAGGAAGCACTAAAACACAGTATACTAATATTGCACAGGAAAAGAAGATCCTGAAGCTGCTGTTACTATTTTTTTTAAACACCCCCCCCAGAAAATACTGCAGATAACCTTCAAACTCAGCATAAACCACACAGCAAGGAAACGCTGCAGTACAAAGCTCATTCATTTCTCATCTGACATTTCCAGATATGGTAGTGCTGACTTCAATTTCATCGTAACCGCTCGCTTCATTATATACCGTAGCAAGTAATGATTGTCTGTCTGAACCCCAGTACTACAGAATGATCACTCCCATCAACTGCAAGAGTGAAACTACAGATTTCCTCCACCGCAGCATCAACACTGCACTCATTAATCCTCTGTGAAAATGTTTTCGTGCACCGAGGACATGGTACACACTAACACTCAGTTCTCTGTACTGGCAGCCTCTGCTAAAACAAAATCCAAACAAAACAAAAAAAAAAATCAAACCCCACTTAAAATGAAAACTATCTGTTTAATAAGGATTTGTTGATGGGGTGCGATGAGGTAAGGTGGGAGGAAGCTTGTGTGGAGCACAAACACTGGCATGGACCTGTTGGGCCGAATGGCCTGTTTCTGTAAATACTATGTAATACGATACAATAAGTGATGGACAGCAGGAAATCATTTCAAGGTCTTATCTCAAGGATCAAATTATTCTAAACTCTCTAGATTTGCTCTTGCAGTTTAGAATTTTGGGTAATGGCGGTATTTGGAAGAGAATATTCCACAGGAAACTCAACTGGTATGTGATAAACTTTTTGGCTTGATTCAGAATATTGAGGTGCAGCTACAGCGGATCCTGTGTTCTGGGGATGAACAGCGGGATCAGGTCTAAGCATTGGCAACACTCGTGATGCTCTTTGAGGGCTTGACAGACTTGAGTTTTTATACCAAAGTAAAACTGTAAATGCTAGAAGTGCACAGCAAGCCAATCAGCATTTGTGAAGAGTAAAGTCAGGTTGTGATTTTTTTGGCTGCCTCATCCTTGAAGGGTATACACCTGAAATATTAACCTGTCTTTTCTCTTTACATATGCTGACTGACTGACCTGTGTATTTCCATTGTTTTTCATTTTGTTTCCCTATTTATTTTAGTTTTTTTTTTACACTGCTGACTCTGGACTGGAGTCTCTACCTTATTCAGTGTGTCTCCCAGTATAAACCATTGAGACACAAGAGAAATACTGGATGTTCGATGTTATAACATCCTATCCCACAACTTTAATAAACCAAGCTCTGCACTTACTTCAAAATATTGGCACTATGACTGCACTAACTTATCTAGTTACTTTCAGAAAATAATATTGTGGGAAACAGTATATAAGTAATTTGAGACATGACATTTGGTAAGTGTAGCTTGGTAAGGGGGAACAGGTGACTTTGGACCTATGGTTCCCAAAGCTCTCCACCACTGGGATTTTCCTCGTCTCATGTCTGGGTCTGTTGTAGACTAATTGATAGAGATTGATTGCCATGATTAGTCAACAACTCCATTATCATTGTATTATGTGACTTACGAGGATGGTAGAAGTCTTCTAGTTCCAAACTACAATTCTGTCTCATCATACAGTGAGCTACAGGGTTGTAATCTAATGAAGGTTAGAAAAAGTGAGGCTTGTAACCACTTCCTAAATCCTGAGGCTAGGTTACAGTCTTATAATGCATTACAGATGACACTTAAATCCTGCTGAAGCTACCATGCAATAAATCTTGTCAATATAATTTTCTAATGTTGTGCAGCGCAAGTACCTTTTTTATATGATCATCATTATGCATCAAGAAGATGGAGTCCAGTGACAACAGCTGTAGGCATAGAAGGATTCTTTCTCTCAATGTTGAACAGAATTTTTTTAAAGATCCCATTAATAAAAATGTAAAGTAATGGTTGCTGGGGAGGAAGTTAAAGGCTGTCATCTAGTGTTTGGGTTCAGATCATGGTTACTGGCCTTTTTTAAAAACTTTTTTGACCAAATGAGGTCTCTTTATTAGATTATAGTCCTATACGTTACTCAAGTGTTGATTTGTTATGGTGGATACTGTTCTTGTTGGAACTTTTATGATTCTGTTTTGGGCTCTTCCATTTTCTGTGTGTTGTGTCTGCAATGGCTGATCTCCTTGACGCATAATCACAAAAAGGGGCTAATAATGTGGCTTATTGCACACTGGTTTACCAGGATTCAGTGTCCTCTGTAAACGAAATGCAGTATTACATCTAATGTTGCTAAATTAGTCAGTGAGTTGGCCACACAATGAAATATGCTGCAGGCACCCTGTGGTGAATTATTGTACTTGCTGTGCTTCGTGTAGTGGGAGCTTTATAGCTGACCGGGGAAGAGATGAGGAAAATTCTCTAATTGTTTTTGCATGCAGTATGTTTTCATTGGATAGAAATCAGTAATTAGGTCGCTGCTCTGGGACATGATAAATTTAATGGTGGCATTTTGCCGTCTTCTCTCCATGTATATCTGGGCATGCTTGGTCACATGCATTTGCATTGTTAATCAATAGTGCCATTATAGATGAGGAACTGTGTGCTGTTCTCAATTGAGACCGGTTCTAAAAATGACAGTGCAGCTCTTGAATACACTCTATCCATGGATGGAAAGCCAGTTCGCCCAGTGCTACACAGTTTTATCGGGAGCAGACAACAAGAGAATTTCCCTACTTATTCTCGAGCAAATCGTCCATTCTGAGTCAGTTTTCAGAGCTTCATGTATTTGTCTTTTTGTGTTTACACACTGAGACAACATTTCATGATGTTGTTTCTTCTACTTAAAAACTCGAGGCCATTGTTATTGCACTGCTTCGATGGAGAAATCTCTCTTCATTTCAGCTCCTTGTATTGGCCCGGCTATCATAGAAAGGTTACAGCACGGAAGGAGGCCATTCGGCACATCGAGTCCGTGCCGGCTCTATGCAAGAGCAATCCAGCTAGTCCCACTCCCCCCACCCTATCCCCGTAGCCCTGCAATTTTTTTCCTTTCAAATACTTATCCAGTCCCCGTTTGAAATCCACGATTGAATCTGCCTCCACCACCCGCTCGGGCAGTGAATTCCAGATCCTAACCACTCGCTGTGTGAAAAGGTTTTTCCTCATGTCACCTTTGGTTCTTTTGCCAATCACCTTAAATCTATGTCCTCTGGTTCTTGACCCTTCAGCCAATGGGAACAGTTTCTCTCTATTCTGTCTAGACCCTTCGTGATTTTGAATACCTCTATCAAACCTCCTCGTAACCTTCTCTGTTCCAAGGAGAACAATCCCAGCTTCTCCAGTCTATCCATGTAACTAAAGTCCTTCATCCCTGGAATCATTCTAGTAAATCTCTTCTGCACCCTCTCTAAGGCCTTCACATCTTTCCTAAAGTGCGGTGCCCAGACCTGGACACAATACTCCAGCTGTGGTCGAACCAGTGTTTTATAAAGATTCATCATGACTTCCTTGCTTTTGTACTCTGTGCCTCTATTTATAAAGCGAAGGGTCCCGTATACTTTTTTAACTGCTTTCTCAACCTGCCCTGCCACCTTCAACGATTTGTGCACATATACCCCCAGATCACTCTGTTCCTGTACCCCTTTTAGAGTTGTGCCCTCTAGTTTATATTGCCTCTCCTCATTCTTCCTACCGAAATGTATCACCTTGCATTTTTCTGCATTAAATTTCATCTGCCAAGGTCCACCATTCCACCAGCCTGTCTATGTCCTCTTGAAGTCTATCACTATCCTCCTCACTGTTCACTGCACTTCCAAGTTTTGTGTCACCTGCAAATTTGGAAATTGTACCCTGTACACCCAAGTCCAAGTCATTAATATACATCAAGAAAAGCAGTGGTCCCACCACTGTACACCTCCCTCCAATCTGAAAAATAACCGTTCACCACTACTCTCTGCTTCGTGTCACTTAGCCAATTCTGTATTCATGCTGCTACTGCCCCCTTCAATCCATGGGCTTCAATCTTGATGACAAGCCTATTATGCGGCACTTTATCAAATGCCTTTTGAAAGTTCATATACACCATATCAACCGCATTGTCCTCATCGACCCTCTCTGTTACCTCATCAAAAAACTCTATCAAGTTAGTTAAACACAATTTGCCTTTAATAAATCCGTTAACATGTCCTCCAAAATAGCTCCTTTTCCCTGTTATGTGCATTATTCTGTAGTTCATGCTTACAACTGAACTGACATTTAGTACAATGGAAATGAACTTGAATTCAAAAAAGTAAATGAAGAGGTTCAAATGTTTTATGGATTTCTGTTTGATGCCCTGACAGAGGAGAGATGAAAATGGCTCAAATGGGTCCTGAATTAACCCAAGTGCCAGAATGGGGTGTTGGGATGGGCTCTTAATTTTCTTTTCTTTCCCAATCACGATGTTTGAATTTTGAAGGAAGAATTTTTTAAAATCCACTTAAATCTGGGGTCCTAGTGGCACCGTGTTTTCGTAGTGTACTATGAGTCAGGTTTGTGTCTACAAATCTCACCAGGCCACATGGGGACGGTGTTAAGTGGGGCAAATGGTTCCATGGGGCGTCGGGCTAAACAAATCCAAGGTGAAGGGCTGTTCTGCACTGATTCTGGGGGTTGGATTGTGAATGGCGGGGACCTTGAGGAGGCCACCTGTTTAAACTTGCCATCGCACTCGTTCGCAAAATGGTGTGTGGTGCAGAGAGCAAGAATAACGAGACATAAAATTCAACCAAATCATCAATAATTGCATTCGTGTGTTGTTGTACCTGTAATCTGTGCTTCCCTAATGTAGAAGGGGAGAAGTTAAGAGTTGTCATATCTATAGGTAGATACTGTTCTCGTTATTATTGTAGGTTTGACTCCAGTCTTTTGTTTGTAAATGGCTATGACTTTCCTGTTGCAAATGTGTTAGTGGCTTTCTAGACTTATGAGCAGCAAAAGCAAGAACCAAAATCACAAATCTCAACAACAGAGCACGTGTTGAATTGCAGTTCACCTCTTGGTCCTCTGTCATGCAAAGTACATTCAGTGCAAGAGAACGAAATAATAACAGCAAACACGCACACAGGGCACAGTCTGCTCTTATCTAACACTACATTTACCCTTTTTGCGTTTGCTAGTACGTGTTTTCTTCCATGTAGTCATGCAGAGGTGACAGGGGAAGCCAAAATAAAAACACGTGAGTTTGATAAGGAAAGAAAGTGGTTATAACTAGAAACGGTGATGATAAAGGACATCGCAGTTTCTATTTATTTATTGCACAGACCGTTAAAGAAACTTTCTGAATGGCTGGCAGTTGGCCAAAGAGAGCGACCTGTCCTGATCCAGCGAGGACCAGCAGTGCGGAAGGTTCACTGGGTTCTGCTGTGAGCAGGTGAAGTCTGCAGAGTCTGGGGTCACTTCTGACAGCACCCGCTCAGCCTTATGGTAAATTTGGTAAAAGATACCAAAAGATCCTCATCTTTCCCCCCCCCCCCCCACCCCAGGGTTAAATGCAGTCGAGGCCAGGCAGCATGTTGTGATGTGGAGATGCCGGTGATGGACTGGGGTGGACAAATGTAAGGAGTCGCACAACACCAGGTTATAGTCCAACAGCTTTATTTGAAATCACAAGCTTTCAGAGGCTTCCTCCTTCGTCACCTGATGAAGGAGGAAGCCTCCGAAAGCTTGTGATTTCAAATAAAGCTGTTGGACTATAACCTGGTGTTGTGCGACTCCTTACATTAGGCAGCATGTTAGCAGCTGTTGTTTCTGGTTTCCTGCAGTTGTACTGAACATGTCCTGTAATCGATCATTGCAATCGGTCTTTATTTTAAAATATCCTTTTGTAATATACGACATTATATAGATCGCAATTAAAAAATTTATGTGTTCTCCCTCTACCACAGGTCTTCCATCATATTTGTACGTGAAGCGATGTAAAATCCTGAATGGTGGAGAGCGCTTGGTAAGTGAGTCTGTGCTTGTACTGCTGTATGACTGGGAATTTTCAGAATATTGATGAGGCAGTTATGCAGTTATTTTTTTTCTGCCCAGACTCTAATGTGACTGCATTCTCAGGGTCGTGATTCATTTTGATTTGATTTGTTTTTTGTACACATTCAGAGTGAGGAATGCTAATGCAGGAGAATGGAACACTTCTGTCATTTCAGGCACCCCAGTTTATTCCTATAGAGCGCTCTGGGGTCAGGTGCAGCTGCAGAATAAATCTCACCTTACTCTTCCCCCAACATTGTACCTCTCAGAAGAGAACCTCCCATTGCACCAGGGTGGGAAGTGGAGATGTTACACAATACATTTCGATGGCCTCTACAAATCCCAGATCTGGCTGAAATGCCAGACACACACACACGAGTGTCACAAGATCTTTTATACTCACCTGAATACTGAATAGCCAGAAGGGGCCCTGACAGTGCAGCACTCTCTCAGTACTGCACCCAAGTGTCAGCCTAGATTATGTGGGGTTTGAACCCATGACCTTTTGGGGATGCTGCCACTGGATTATTGGCCTTTTAACTTTACAGTGGAGTCCAGTGTTGGTAATGGTTTGGTAGGTTTTTCTGTGGTATGGCCTTGATCTGATGTATTTGCACCAATGGTTTTTTAATCTGGGTCATCAAGGTTATGGTGATTGACCTGGTGACGTTACAACCTCAATTTTTGGAACTCTTTTCAATGGGCAGTGGAGCACATCTTGTGGACTTTTAATTTTTCCCCTTCTGTGAGGTAGACCAGAACTAGGGGCCATAAATATAACAGATCCAATAGGGAATTCAGGAGAAACTCTTTCGCCCAGAGAGTGGTTCGAATGTGGAACTTACTACCACAAGGAGTAATTGAGGCAAATAGCATAGTTGCATTTAAGGGGGAGCTCGATAAACACATGAGGGAGAAGGGAATAGAAAGGTAAACTGATAGGGTGAGATGAAGAACGGTGGGAGGAGGCTCACATGGAGCATAGATACTGGCATGGACCTGTTTCTGTGCTGTACATTCTTTGTAAAGGTGGTGGACAAGTCTCCAGTTGTGTAAAGACTGGAGACTGTCGCTGTCAATAACCTTTTAAGAATAAAACTGCTGAAAAGAATTGATGATTTAACATCCTTTTGTTACTATATTTGTGCTGACTTAAATATGTTGGTTTGGTGATCCCATTGGAATGTAAGCTTTGCAAACTTCCTGAAACTTGGTGCCATATGGGAAGAGTCCCGAACCCAAGGTGCTTTGGTTTAAGTGAAAAGCTTAATTCTGCTGCCTAACATTGTCAGAATTAGTAATCATACTCTTGAATCATACTCTTGAATCTACAAGACTTCTTGTAGGATTCTTCATTTAGTAGCACTCTTGCCACTGAGTCAAAAGTGCGTGGGCTCAAGTCCCATTTCAATGCAGTACTGAGGGAGGGCTGGATTGTCAGAGATGTTGTCTTTTGAATGAGATATTAAACCGAGGCTCCTTCTGCCTGGACGCAAAAGATCCTGTGGCATCCTATTTGAAGGTGAGTGGGGCTTTCTTCCTATGTCTTGGACAATATTTTCCTCAACTAACATCACCAAAACAGAATAACTAGTTACTTACCTCGTTGCTGTTTGTGGAACCTTGTGTGTAACTTGTCTGCTGCATTTGCCTACATCACATTGATTATTCTTCAAAAGCAGTTCTTTGGCTGTGAAGTTGCTTTAGGACATCTTGAGGACATGAAAGGTGCAAGTTCTTCTTCAAACCAGTTATCTCTTGAGAGTGCCATCAGCACTTCATAAAAGCACCCAAAAGGTAGCAGAAAGCATGTTAAAAGTTTAATGGATTTTATAATTGATGGTACTGATTTTGTGTGTCTGTGTATTTTTTTGGTGCTTATTGAGTGATGCCTGTGGTTGCAATGGAACACATATTCTCACATTTTGTTCTTTGCATCAGCATCACTCTGTAAGTAACACTCTCACCATTTCAACCGTGCAAAACAGCCTGCGGTATAGACCAAATCTCAGGCTTATGCAAAATATACATTGCTGAATAACCAAGCAGCCTGCTATGGTCCCAGGAATAGTTAGGCTTGCTGATTCTATGTTGAAAGGTGACTAGTTCGCAGACAGGTATTCTGTTAGACAGATGCGCTCCTCCTATTTGATCCTATTTAGAATTATTGATGTTGCTCCAAGTTCTGGGACATAAAACTTAGTTTGCTTTTCTTTGCAACCCGAAGGTAGGGATTTTTTAGAAGTTCTCATTTGCAATTATCATTCATGTTTTAATCCTCGGTGGAAATGTGATGGTACCTGTGCTCCCACTGTACTGACAACTGTGGTCGCTCACCATCAAATATAGTTGTTTGCGTCCTTGGTACAGAAACATTTCAGATCACTTAACCATCATCCACTGCAGCAGTACAGAAGGAGTGGAATGTCAGCTGTCATCTCCATACCTGGGTTCCAATCCAGGCACTAACTGTCCTTTGAGCTGCACAGTGAGTGAGTTAGTGGGGTATGTTTATTTGCACATGACTACGAGAGGATTTATTGGGGTCCTGTTGACAAGAGAAGAGGAGATATTGACTAGGGGTATTGGCTGCAGTCCGACACGGGCCCTTTGCACAAACG
Source organism: Heptranchias perlo (assembly GCF_035084215.1). NCBI lineage: Eukaryota > Metazoa > Chordata > Chondrichthyes > Hexanchiformes > Hexanchidae > Heptranchias > Heptranchias perlo. The sequence goes on along the minus strand of NC_090329.1, from coordinate 115,034,667 downwards.
GGCTATTCCTCCAGGTGGAAGGAGGAATGTGATGAATGGGAAGGAATGCAGTGGGAACCAACAACTAGCGAATAGGGAGAATTCTTTACTGTTTGCACTCATTAAGGTGAGGGACCTCAGTGCTGGGTAAATGAAGACCTGTGACTCTGGTCAGCATCAAGCACTCCCAGGACAGCTTTAGCAGTGTCAGGCTGCAGTGCCAAGGTGCATCTACTCCTTCCAGCCGTGCACGTTAGAGCCACCCTCAGCGAGTTTCCAATTCCCAACACCAGGCTTCCTAATAAAGTCTTACAGCGCTGAAGGAGGCTATTCGGCCCATCACGTCTGTGCCAGCGCTTTGAAAGAGCTATCCAATTAGTCCCATTCCCCTGCTCTTTCCCCATAGCCCTGCAAATGCTCTCATTTTCAAGTATATAATCCAGTTGCCTTAAGATCTGTTTGAGTGGGATTGCCAACATGTGGGCAGCTTTGTGTTGTGGTCTGTGTGTGGGAAGTACTGAGTGAAGATTGCCCAAATACATGTTGCAGAGGATTCTTGCAGCTGAGGGAGAGACTTTCGCCTGTCATTCTGGACAGGATTCAAATCTAGGGCCCAGAGATAGTTGGACAATGAAGTAATCCACTGCACCGTCCAGTCCTTTAACAGTCATTTGGAATATTTTACTAAGTTAATGGCGCTATATAAATGTAAGTTGTTGTTGTTTAAAACACAATCCGCTCGTGGTGTAATGTTTAGCAAAAGTGACCTCTTCTTTATCTAATGTAATCTGAATGTACTGATGATGATGTGTGGTTTTTAAACATTTACTTTACAAAACCATTAAATAATATTTTGGCCGACTGTTTCCAAATGATGTGCGTGTAAGACACCAGCAGGTGCACTGTGATTTCGACAAATTATACTCAAGGCTACATACTTCAGAAGGAATATTTCTCCTCAGTCCTGAGTTTTACCACAAATACACCCAACTCTTCTGCTCGTCTCTCCGTATTTCCTTGTCAGCTGCAATATAAAAGACTACTATAACTGTGTCTGAAGAAAAATCCTTTTAAGAAGAAAGATAGAATTTGCACTTATATAGCACCTTTCATGACCTCAGGACGTCCCAAAGCACTTTACAGCCAATGAAGTACCGTTGTATCAGAGGGAAACAATTAATTGTAATGGTAAAAACATCTTTAAAACTGGTCCATGCCTTCCGCATGAGAGGCCCAACTAAAAACTTTTTACAGTGCATGTTCTTTCATTAGAATCATACAACACAGAAGGAGGCTGAGCTTGCTGTGTGCAAATGAGCTGCCGCCTCTCCTACAATACAACAGTGACTGTACTTCACAAGTACCTCATTGGTTGTAAAGTGCTTTGGGACGTCCTGAGCTTGTAAAAGGCACTATATAAATGCAAGTTCTTTCTTTACGCTCCTGTCTTGTGTTGGAACATTGTTCCAACAGAATGACGGACACAATTTAAGACATTTAGGTGCTGATTTTAAAAGCGGGACCCTAGTGATTTGAATTGCGTCCCTTTCTAGCAGAGTAAGGCAGAATATTTGAGGCTCGACTGCCAGCACGCATTGCCGCCCTGGTTCTTCACCTCATGGTTGTGCTGGCAGTGGGTTATCACAATATCTGCTGTGGTCTCTGGAGCAGTGTGATAACTCTGGTGCTCTGCTACTTCTGACTGAGATTACCAGCTTTGCTACTCGTGATATCTTTCTCTTTGAGAGTGAAACTTTGATTTAATAACAAGAGGGGTGTGTAGGGGGGAGAAAAATCCCACAGCAAAGCAGAAATATTTGGTAAATATACTTCAGAAATGAAATCGATACCATCACCTGGCACAGTGTGACATTACTCACAATTCCCGGCATCACATATTCTGCTACTGAGGCCACAAAGTCCTCCAAATAAAACTAGATTGATTGCCAGCAACGTAACCACCCCATGCTCATTCACAGCTTCTCCAGCACTCACACTCGCCAAGAAAGCTCCGAATGTGTTATCAGCTAAATCGCTATGCGAGACTATTGTATTCCCTGCAACTTTGCTGGTGATTTAAGCCCTAATGTTTCTACTAGTTAGCTGTCTCATAAATTGAGCATCACAGGGTTCCGTTTCTGCAACTGGTTGACTTAAAGTGGCACAAAATGCTTGGCACTGCATCACTTGTGTGTGGTGTGGACAGATCTGCTTCGTTAAATATCATATCATGCAATCTTTTCTGTGTCGACAATGGCCAATTCGTTTTAATGAAATGTGAATTGCTGTCATTTGTTATTCTGAAGGGGAAGCCATTGCTTCCTGCTTAGCAAGCTAGTGTGACTGGTTGGTACTTATTGCAGTATAAATTGCAGAACAAACAAAAGCACTCTGGAAAAAGTCAAGTGAGTTGGACTAAGAGAGAGAATTTGGTCCTGTTAATTTTACCAAATAGTTGGCGTGAGTACAAAACGGGAAATCCCAATTTGTATTTGAGTCAAATTTTCCATTTAAAATTTCCACTAATGGATGAATTGTACTGAGACTAATAATGCCAGCCCACAAGCCCATCTTTCTTCTACCTATAGATTAATAAACACTCGGGGAAAATTGAATTGGCCATGTGCTGCAAACTGGATTATATCTTTAAGTAAATCTGGCAGGAAGTTCAACCGTAGTGTTCAGTGTTATTTTCGCTGCTATTTAAGAATGCAGATTAGTGAGTTTATTTTATGAGTCAAGACATCCACTGCATGAGTTGGAAAAAATGTGTCTATATTGGACCTTGTTAAGATTGCAAGTATTACAGAATCTGAGATGGGTTTGAAGAATCTTTTGCGAAATAAAACAGATAGCTGCCGATGGAATTAAACTTTTCTTTGTGGAGAAAAGATTGAGAAGGGACATGGTCCAGGATCCAGGTGTAATCTAGTTATTTACAATGGGCAACATGAGTTCAAAATTAACTAGCATTAAGAGATGAGAAGAATTTGTTTCTTCAGCTGGGAAGTGAATGTGTGACGGATACGTGTCTGTTCAGTGAATGGGTTGAGGGTTACAGGGATATTAATGGACACAGATGAGACGACCATGGGGTACAATGGTTCCTGTGCTGGTGGGACCATGGCTGAGATGCTTGTGAAATGTAAGCTGCTACGGTTTGAGTATGATGAGGAGATGCCGGTGATGGACTGGGGTTGACAAATGTAAGGAATCTTACAACACCAGGTTATAGTCCAACTGTTTTATTTGAAAATCACAAGCTTTCGGAGGCTTTCTCCTTCGTCAGGTGAAGTGTGGGATTCCTTGAAGGTTACCGCATTTATAGTCAGAGAACCATGCCTGGTGATTACAGATAATCTTTCCAACTGCCCGTTGTTAAGGCAATCAAAGTGTTCAGACAGAGAGATGTTACATACAGGACCACCGAATATACAAACGGCCAGAACAAAAGACAGAGAGAGAGAGAGAGAAACATCCGAAAGGAAGAGAAAGAGAGAGAATGACCCGTTGTATTAAAAACAGATAACTTTTTTTCACCGGTGGGGTTACGTGTAGCATGACATGAACCCAAGATCCCAGTTGAGGCCGTCCTCATGGGTGCGGAACTTGGCTATCAATTTCTGCTCGACGATTTTGCGTTTCGTGTGTCTTGAAGGCCGCCTTGGAGAACGCTTACCCAAAGATCGGTGGCTGAATGTCCTTGACTGCTGAAGTGTTCCCTGACTGGGAGGGAACCCTCCTGTCTGGCGATTGTTGCGTGGTGTCCGTTCATCCGTTGTCGCAGTGTCTGCATGGTCTCGCCAATGTACCATGCTCTGGGGCATCCTTTCCTGCAACGTATGAGGTAGACAACGTTGGCCGAGTCACAGGAGTATGAACCATGTACGTGGTGGGTGGTGTCCTCTCGTGTGATGGTGGTATCTGTGTCGATGATCTGGCATGTCTTGCAGAGGTTGCCGTGGCAGGGTTGTGTGGTGTCGTGGACGCTGTTCTCCTGAAAGCTGAGTAATTTGCTGCGAACGATGGTCTGTTTGAAGTTGGGTGGCTGTTTGAAGGCGAGTAGTGGAGGCGTGGGGATGGCCTTAGCGAGGTTTGAGTAGTACTAGTTGTAAGGTGGAATTAATCCCAGAGTTTCATTTGATTACCATTCGTGTATCAGGGTGAAATGTTGGAGTTTATTTGTCTTGGAGGTTTTGGGTTAGAAATTGGTCTGGGCCTGTAGTGCAAACCAGGCGGCATGGCAACGGCCGGCCATTATACACCCCGCCCAATATTCATTCCATTGACTGCAATAGATGTTGCAATTATTTCCCCTTTGTCTAGGTGCTTGTTCAAAACACACACACATGAGTAACTATTTGGGTTTGACTAGTGGCAGAAGGCAGAGGGTGATGGTCGAAGGTTGTTTTTGTGACTGGAAGCCTGTGGCCAGTGGGGTACCACAGGGATCGGTGCTGGGTCTCTTGCTGTTTGTGGTCTACATTAATGACTTGGATATGAATGTAAAAGGTATGATCAGTAAGTTCGCTGATGATACAAAAATTGGTAGGGTGGTAAATAGCGAGGAGGATAGCCTCAGTCTGCAGGACGATATAGATGGGTTGGTCAGCTGGGCGGAACAGTGGCAAATGGAATTTAACCCGGAAAAGTGCGAGGTGATGCACTTTGGAGGGACTAACAAGGCAAGGGAATACACAATGAATGGGAGGACCCTAGGCAAGACAGAGGGTCAGAGGGATCTTGGTGTGCAAGTTCACAGATCCCTGAAGGCGGCGGAACAGGTAGATAAGGTGGTAAAGAAGGCATATGGGATACTTGCCTTTATTAGCCGAGGCATAGAATATAAGAGCAAGGAGGTTATGATGGAGCTGTATAAAACACTGGTTAGGCCACAGCTGGAGTACTGTGTGCAGTTCTGGTCGCCACACTACAGGAAGGATGTGATCGCTTTGGAGAGGGTGCAGAGGAGATTCACCAGGATGTTACCAGGGCTGGAGCGCTTCAGCTATGATGAGAGACTGGGAAGATTGGGTTTGTTTTCCTTGGAGCAGAGGAGGCTGAGGGGGGACATGATTGAGGTGTACAAAATTATGAGGGGCACAGATAGGATGGATACTAAGGAGCTTTTTCCCTTCGTTGAGGGTTCTATAACAAGGGGACATAGATTCAAGGTAAAAGGCGGGAGGTTTAGAGGGGATTTGAGAAAGAACTTTTTCACCCAGAGGGTGGTTGGAGTCTGGAACTCACTGCCTGAAAGGGTTGTGGAGGCAGGAACCCTCACAACATTCAAGAAGCATTTGGATGAGCACTTGAAATGCCATAGCATACAAGGCTACGGACCAAATGCTGGAATATGGGATTAGAGTAGACAGGGCTTGATGGCCGGCGCGGACACGATGGGCCGAAGGGCCTCTATCCGTGCTGTATAACTCTATGACTCTATGACTACTGTATACCCATCAGTCCTAACCTCTCCTCCTTTGGCTCAGCGTCTGTGTTCCCTAGGGTTCAGTGAAGGTGCCTTGGGACATTTTTTCTATGTTAAATTCGCAAACTTGCAGGGCCATGGGGAAAGAGCGGGGGAGTGGGACTAATTGGATAGCTCTTTCAAAGAGCCGGCACAGGCACGATGGGTCGAATGGCCTCCTACTATGCTATTTGATTCTATGAAGTTGTTGCTGCTGCCACTGTACTGTATGATAGTGCAAGTGAAAGCACTCCAAGGAAGCTGAGTAATTAACAAGTAATGAAGAAAGGTCATCAACCTGAAAGGTTGACCCGATATTTATGGGGAGGGTGTGGGTGAGGCTGAAACAGCCGAAGAGCTCGGCAAAACCGGGGGTGCGGAGGTCTTGCCGAACTTAACGGCAGGACCTCATTAACATTTTTTAGCTTGGCCAAATGGACACGCTGAATGGCAGGTGGGAGGGAGCACTAATGGCAGGAGGCCTCAGCCAGAGACCTTTAGGGACAGTCCCTGACAATTGAGAGGTCAGAGAGGCCCGCGACTGGGGTATTGGGGGAAGGAGAGGCCCGGGGGGAAGGGGGGAAAGGGAGGCCCGCGACCGGGGGGACGGGGGGAAAGGGAGGCCCGCGACCGGGGGAGGAGAGGCCCGCGACGGGGGGAAGGGGAGGCCCGCGACCGGGGGGAAGGGGAGGCCCGCGACCGGGGGGAAGGGGAGGCCCGCGACCGGGGGGAAGGGGAGGCCCGCGACGGGGGGGAAGGGGAGGCCCGCGACGGGGGGGAAGGGGAGGCCCGCGACGGGGGGGAAGGGGAGGCCCGCGACGGGGGGGAAGGGGAGGCCCGCGACCGGGGGGAAGGGGAGGCCCGCGACCGGGGGGAAGGGGAGGCCCGCGACCGGGGGGAAGGGGAGGCCCGCGACCGGGGGGAAGGGGAGGCCCGCGACCGGGGGGAAGGAGAGGCCCGCGACCGGGGGGGAAGGGGAGGCCCGCGACCGGGGGGACGGGGGGAAGGGGAGGCCCGCGACCGGAGGGAAGCGGAGGCCCGCGACCGGGGGGACGGGGGGAAGGGGAGGCCCGCGACCGGCGGGAAAGGGAGGCCCGCGACCGGGGGGAGCGGGGGGAAGGGGAGGCCCGCGACCGGGGGGACGGGGGAAGGAGAGGCTCGCGACGGGGGGGAAGGGGAGGCCCGCGACCGGGGGGAAGGGGAGGCCCGCGACCGGGGGGAAGGGGAGGCCCGCGACCGGGGGGACGGGGAGGCCCGCGACCGGGGGGACGGGGGGAAGGGGAGGCCCGCGACCGGGGGGAAGGAGAGGCCCGCGACCGGAGGGACGGGGGAAGGAGAGGCTCGCGACGGGGGTACTGGGGGAGGCCAAAGGCTTCCTTGAAGCGGTGGTGGGGGGCACTCTTGCTCTTCCTGGCCCACAAGGAGTGCTGAAAAAGGCACTTACCTCGTGGAGCTGGCAGCTCGCCCTCTCTTTTGCTGCTGAGTTTTCTCTGGGAAACTCGCGCAGCAGCAATAAATTTTAAATCGGGCTCCCAATTGCACTGCGGGAGCCCGATTTAAATATGTTAATGAGGTGTCTCGCCTCTCCACAGCGGGACACTCTGACGTTACGATATCCACCGACGGTGGCCGCATGTACGCTGTGTTAGGGTCGCATTCCCTGTATTTAACTCTTTAACCCCCCCCCCCCCACCTGTTGTGGGGGTGGGGGGGTGGAGTTTAATATCGAGGCCATTAACTCTGTTTCTCTCTCCACAGATGCTTCCTGACCTGCTGAGTGTGTTCCAACATGTTGTGTTTATATTTAAGTGGTTATCATGTGTTGCTTATAGCAATAGTTTGGCTGACTCCCAAACATTGCTTTATAATGGGCACTTAACTGGACATATAGGGAAAAAAATGGAGTATCTGCTGCTTGTGATATTAGTCTCAGACTAAAGCATGTTTTTGAATTGGAGTTTACGTTTTCAGCTGAGGGGCTGTAAATTATCCACCTCCTTTTTATGTGTTGAACCACAATTGGCAAAGGCATCAGCTTGTCCATTGCGTGTTCAGTAAGAGGCGGAATTGAACCCCGAGTGTATTTGGGCTGTCCACGTGTCTGACCAAATTACACATACAACCATTTAGACTAGAGTGAACCCGAGGGAATCATATGACTTCTCGGAAAGAGCACATGCAATAGCCTGATGCAGCTGTTCGATCTGAACTGTAATCTTATTGTAATTAAGAGTTATCCCTAAGAGCAGTCGAGGCTTGTATAACATTATATTTTATAAACGGCAATGTACAGACCTTAATGAGAGAAGTCAAAACATTTCGAAGCTGCAGTGTCCCATCCACTCCTATTTCTAAACTCAAACATTTGATAAGTACTTACAAACCTTTATTCTTTAAAAACAAACTTGGATTGTAACCTTTATTTTATATTTGATTTCTGAAGCATTGACTGTTTTTGACTTGTTCCAGAAATGGTTGTAAACTGGAGATATTTGTTTACTCCAATGCCAGTCTTGAATATATCCCATGCTGGAACGTCTGGCAGGTTAGGAGATTCCCAAATTTCATAGCTGGCAGGTAACAAAAAATAAGGATGAATTTATCTCCATAACTATTTTCTTTCCTTTTCTCTCCCTCTCGTGATGCCGCTGCCTCTCGTGATGCCCCCGGCTCGTGCCCGTGAAGGCGCTGCCCCCCCCGGCTCGTGCCCGTGAAGGCGCTGCCCCCCCCGGCTCGTGCCCGCGAAGGCGCTGCCCCCCCCGGCTCGTGCCCGCGAAGGCGCTGCCCCCCCCGGCTCGTGCCCGCGAAGGCGCTGCCCCCCCGGCTCGTGCCCGCGAAGGCGCTGCCCCCCCCGGCTCGTGCCCGCGAAGGCGCTGCCCCCCCCGGCTCGTGCCCGTGAAGGCGCTGCCCCCCCGGCTCGTGCCCGCGAAGGCGCTGCCCCCCCCGGCTCGTGCCCGCGAAGGCGCTGCCCCCCCCGGCTCGTGCCCGCGAAGGCGCTGCCCCCCCCGGCTCGTGCCCGCGAAGGCGCTGCCCCCCCCGGCTCGTGCCCGCGAAGGCGCTGCCCCCCCGGCTCGTGCCCGCGAAGGCGCTGCCCCCCCGGCTCGTGCCAGTGATGGCGCTGCCCCCGGCTCGTGCCCGTGATGGCGCTGCCCCCCCGGCTCGTGCCCGTGATGGCGCTGCCCCCGGCTCGTGCCAGTGATGGCGCTGCCCCCGGCTCGTGCCAGTGATGGCGCTGCCCCCAGCTCGTGCCCGCGAAGGCGCTGCCCCCCCGGCTCGTGCCCGCGAAGGCGCTGCCCCCCCGGCTCGTGCCCGCGAAGGCGCTGCCCCCCCGGCTCGTGCCCGCGAAGGCGCTGCCCCCCCGGCTCGTGCCAGTGAAGGCGCTGCCCCCCCCCCCCGGCTCGTGCCCGTGAAGGCGCTGCCCCCCGGCTCGTGCCAGTGATGGCGCTGCCCCCGGCTCGTGCCCGTGAAGGCGCTGCCCCCCGGCTCGTGCCCGCGAAGGCGCTGCCCCCCGGCTCGTGATGGCGCTTGTGCATGGTTCTTCGGGTACCAGCCCTCCAGTAAGATACCCAAGTCGTCATTCTACATGTGTATGGCCAGCCAATGAGTGTTGGTAAGGTTACCAAGATCAGTTCGAATGCCTCGACTGCTGTCCCGACTGAGATGATCTAACTTTGCACGGACTGGGGATTGATCCTGAAATTGTCATGATTTAGGTGGCCCTGTACTGCACCAAATGGTACACTCACCAGCTGAATTACCAGAGTAAATCTGAGAGGGATTACCCTCCGTCTGTGTTTGTTGGTAAACTACCACTGGCGATTCTTTTTAAAAACAACATCCTTTCATGGATTTTATTTTTAATATGATGCCTTTTGATCTAAATAAAAGTCATGGAAGCACTGTTATTTTCATGTGCATTAAATTTCAGGGTTGGAGTGTCCAGTGAACATTGGGAGGGGCCTGATGACACATGTTGGGTGGTCTAATCCATAGTTTGATTTAATTCTCCCGCTTTTTATGGGCTTATGTAAAAATGTTTATGGGTTTTATACAGACCAATCTGAACCAGCTGTTTCCACGTGCTGGTTCCAGGCCTGTTGTGTACTGAGGTTGCGAGGCAGCCTTTACTGAATGCCCTCAGTGGCGGGGCCTGCAAGCATTTATATATTAAATTCCCCAAACCAGTAACTGTGGGGCGAGATTTATTTTTCTTTCTTCTGTAACACCTAGAACTTAAAGTCCATGCTGAATGTCGGGTTGCCAACTCTTGTTGGACGTATTCCTGGAGGTTTCATGACACGACCTCCTGCCCCACCCCCACACTCCCACCATTGGTTGCTCGACATGACCATCCTCGCACGCACCGCATTCTCAGGCCAATTGGAAGGCAAACAGGCTCTTATTTACCTGATTGGATGACGCTTGACTGTCAGTCAAGCGGCCTTTTTATTCAGTTTCCAATATTTTTACAACAAATGTTCAAAGAAAATGGAAAAAAAATCACACACTATTTTTAATGCCCCAATGGTTTTTCTCTCATGTTGCTCGTAGCAGTATCCTGGAGATTAATCTTCAATTCCTGGAGACTCCAGGACATTCCTGAAGGGTTGGCGTCACTAGCTGAATGTCATATAGCTTGACAGTGGCTCCTCCATCATCTGCGACGTCAAGTCTGCTTTTCTCGAGTATTGTGTGAATTTAATGACTTGTGACCCCACAACTTTCAGCTCTTGATCCCAGCCACTTGCCAGCTGGCCAAATCTGATCTGGTGGAGCAGCAAGTGATGGACACATAACTGCAAAAGGTCCTTCTTTATGACCCTCTTATTACAGATCACAAGAGCAGCTCCCACTTTAGGGGCTGTACGTCTGTGTTTACATTTACCATTTGTGGCATCTGTGCCTAGCATGCTGTGCAATAAAATCAGAATCTCTTCATTTAAGTGATTTGTGTCTGGTGAGCAAGATGCATGTTTTTTTTCTTTTTTGATTTTGACGTATTGACCTGTTGCTAAGTTTTTATTCCCCTCAAAAAATCTTTGAACATCTCAGATTCCTTTTTCCAGCTGAAGCTTTCCTTGTACGTATTCCTTCAACAACACCAAAGCTTTGCATTGGATTTATTGGCAAATGCTGATGTTAAAATGTGCCTACTGGTTTAGCGAAGGGAGGTATTCTATAATGCAGCTCAAAAGCAGTGTGTTATTTGTGTCCGGGTATCACTACTGATTTTTTGGCTATATCAGCGTTTCAAGTGGAGTTTGAGATCTTGATCCTCTCTGCTGCTTGCTTGGATGTCCAACTTAGTGGGTCAATGGGACATCCGTATTCCTACCATTACAAGAGTGACTACACTTGAAAAGTACTTAATTGGCTCTGAAGTGCTTTGGGACTTGCTGGGGTCATGAAAGACGTTGTTATAAATGTAAGTCATCCCTCCCTCCATCCCGACCAATTTGTACCCAAGACGGTTTTTTTTAAGTTATCCAAGCAAGTAAGAAGCACTGTTTTTATTTTGAGACTTTTCTCTTGCGGTTCCAATGCAGCCACCAGCGTAGATTCGGAAGGAGCAAAACCCACTAAATGGGCAGGCAAGCTGCTGTAGGAGGGCTGAGGGTAACAGAGGTCCGTTTTGTTCTCGGGAGCACAGCATTTGGGTGTTTAACCTAGAGGGCTGTTTTCTGATCAGGATTTTAAATTTGTCCAATTCTTGCAGAAGCTTTGAGGCGTGTTTGGGATAATTCAGTGTTTGGGAAGTCAATAGGCTTATATTACTTTTCACCAGGGCTTTATTGTAATCGAGATGTGTCACATTGTTTCCTATTTCAATTCACTATTTCCTAGGACTTCAAAACTTTGGAATGCCTTAGATCTGCATCTTCATTTCCTCCTTCAATCTACAGGCTTTTAAAACTCAAGCATCACCTAATAATTACTACTAAATCTATCACATTACTTCATTTATCTCCATCTTCCCTTCCACTTACTTCAATCTTCGTGATGCCCTGTAATATGGGGCTTTGGCCCTTCACTGATGTTTTTGCAATTGGAAAAAAAAATCCATCCTCATATTTTTTAAGCTAATTATAGTTGCAAGACAGCACCTTTCTGCTTCTCCAGAATTGCCTGCAACAAGTTATTTTGCTTCATTTCCTTTAACCTCAAAAAAGCTCAATTGCAGATATTTGATCCATTGACAAGTTTCTATTTTATGACGCCCTGAAAACATTTTACACTTGTAAGGTATACATGCCAACCTAGAAAACGAGCAAAAGCTGGCCAACAATTTACTGAAACTACATCAAAAAAAGCTTGCAATTCAATTTTTTTTTAAAAAATCAGCTGACAACTTAAAAAAAACCCTGAATACAGCCTGATGACCAAGGCCACTACTTTATGGTGACTGAATAAGTTAGTTTATTAAATGGGATTCCAGAATTTTTACTAGTTGTTTGGGAATCACTGTAGATGGAGTACAAAAGCTAAAGCTGGGTAACTCTGAAAAATGTTTTTCTCTTGTGCTCTGTCACCTCCGAGATCACAACCCAGCTTCTCGATTGTCTTTCTCTCCTTTCTACTGGACCTTCGCCCAGTTATTTCAAATGATTTGAAGTTCTTTAATTCATCGTGCAAGGATCCTGTGTCAGACAGTTAGAAACGAAGAACGTTTGTCTGTTTCTTGTATGGAAACATTCTACCTGTGTGAGCTGTGCTTTTGTTAAGATTACATTGCACAAGGAAGATTGCAGGGCTCTAAAGCAAGATTTCTTTTGTATATAAGTGGTTATTTTCTCGATGCAAATTAAAAACAATATCCCTCTGAGAATCTGAAATCACTTCTCACTTTAGCTGGGCCTTGCTTGGTTAAAAGCCCCATGTGGAATTTTGCATTATCTAGATGGAAAGCTCTGGATGAATTGCATTCAAACTAACCTTCTAACATTTGAAAGTACTTTTAACACTTTTTTTTCTGGAGATTGCACCTCTAATCATGGAGAAAATGATGCAGGGCTCATCCTTAGATGAGTCAAAGTTCATCAGTTAACATAAGAGAACATCAAATGAACTTCCACATGGGGACTAGAAAAATAATTATCCGCAGTCTTTTGAAACTGGCTGATGAATCTTCCTTAGACGCGGAGTAGGATTTTAAAAATAGCTGGCCGAACACCGCCCCCCTCCCCCCACCCCGTTCCAGTGGGGAATAGGCGGGCTCAATTCCGAGGGTCCGGACTCACTTGAATTTGGCAGGCGAGCTGCGGGCCGCCAAACAAGGGTGCTGACACAAGGTTCTAAACTCAACCACTTGATGCCAACTTGCTTTGTAGCTATTTTGTCGCAAAGCCACGAAACTCCACAAATATCAGTTCTTAGATTGTGAACATTTGAATCAATTATGCAAATCTACCATTAGTTATTCCCCATCATATTTATTAATTGAATACTTAGCAGAATGTCTATTTTTGTAGAAGAAGTGGACACAGTAGGACTCGGGCGTCTGAAGAGCCAATGAGCTTTAACCAGGAACCTAATCCTACATCCACAATTCAAAGCAGCATTGTCTAAACTGAGGACTATGTAAATTATAAAATTTAAGACCATAGGTAAGTATAGTGAGGCCAGGTTTTCAGTGTGAAGCCTTGGTCAACGGGATTGCAGGTCAGAGAATTGGGTGCGGACGTCAGTGCTACTGATTCCTGGTGTTCCAGTGATTAAAATTAAAAATTGGAAAATCGGGAGCACCGCGAATTGGACGCACTAACGTCTGCACCCAGTTCTCCAATCCATGCGCTCATCAAGCGAGGCTGCACACCAGGATTGTAGTTCTGCAAACTTTTCACTCCTATTTCTAGTCAGCATTCCACATAGCAGGAAAATTGCCATCTGTCGTGCAGGACATACTCAAGCACATGTCCACAATTCCGATGGTGGCTTTCCTTCTTTTGATGTCCAAAATTCATCTTTACTAAATCTTGGTCACGACTGCCAACTTTATGAATGCGATTTGGTTTGACTTTTCATCCTCATCAGCAAGTCTTTGATGATTGCAGAGACGAGCATTCATTAATCACATGAAATCTTCATTGAGGCACTGATACTGTTGTATAATTTTGCTAACGGGAAACATTTTGTGGAATAACGTGCACACTCACTGGGGGCAGTTGGAAGGTTGTACTCAATTAGGTGTGCGATATCTAAGAGCTCAGCATTCACAACCTAAGAAATAACAAATTTTAAACCGAAAGCTTTCCCTGAGTTACTGAGCTTTCCCTGAACAAAATATCAAAATTTAAAAGAAGTGAACGTTGATGCAACTCACCATTCACCTAGCAACTGCCATAAACAGCTGTTAAATTGCTACTCCTTTTCCCTAAACCCATTGGCCTACTTATTTGACAGTCAAAGTTATGGACCCATAGGTATTAAATGATCCAATTTGCTCTGCACTGAATCACTTAAGATTTAACTTATCATGTTCACCTGTCACTGGACAAAAGCAACTTGTGATTGAGTGTTCTTCTTTCCGCTGGCTTCAAATGCTTCTTTGTTTCCTTTTATTGTCTGTGATCCTCAAAAGCACTTCTCCCATATTTTGCAATGTTGATGTTGATATTGCACAGAGGACAAGTCACGCAATATTGATTGTTGAGATGTGACTTTTTCATCCGAGAAGAATCATTCATATAATTTGCACTGAAAGAAAACAGTGGGCCTGACTTATTCTTTGGAGATTCCAATGTGAGTACTTTAGAATCACTTAAGGCTTCCCTCCTCACCATTGGTCATTATGATTGTTTAGTTTGACATGACGAAATATGTGTTGCCTGGTAACTGTACTAGGTCTCCTTTGATAAATGCAAAATGACTTATAAATACATGTCTGTAGACCACCATAATGCTCATCTTTTGTACAAGAGTAAAAGTATTTCCACATATTTTTCCAGAAGCCTATCAGTAATCTGCTCTGGCAAGCTTCACTGTTTTAGATGGTTAAACTGCAGCAGTGCCCCTAAGACTTGACTCTGCCAAATTGCACTTGAGCTCTTTGAACTTCGATAAGTGTGATGATTCTCTACAGGAAGCAAGTGTGCGCTTCATTTTGGGCAAACCCTATATGGAATCCTTGAATGTTACAGTGCAGAAACGGGCCAAATGGCCCATCAGGTCTACGCTGGTGTTTTTCTCCACATTAGCCACCCAAGCTATTGACACTGTCCTGCTCGCTCTCCGCACCTTTTTAATGTTCCTCTTTTTGGCTAAAAGATTTTCTGGCCTGTTCTTCAGCAGTAGTTTGTAGCAGTGTTCCATTCCATATTCTAACCACTCTCTGCATAGAGAGATGTATTTTTCTCACTATTATTTCAATCTTTGTGATGATCATAAATTTGTGGCCTCTCATTACTGTTTCACTGACAAGTGAAACCAATCTATTGCTATTAATCTTATCGTAACCCTTCATGGACCTCTACAAAATTACTCTTACACTTCCTGGCTCTGGTGGGAAGAAAAGTCCTAATTTCCTTAATCTCTGTCCATCTCTGTAACCCCTCATTCTCAGTAACATTCTAGTGAATCTACACTGCACCATTCCATTGCTTTTATATCCTTCCTATAATGGGGCATCCAAAACTGTACACAACACTCCAACCGCGGCCTAACTAAGGACTTGTACAAGTTCAACGTTAACTCTTTGATTTTGTATTATCGATCTCTAAACACAAGGTCAAGGATGCTGGTTAGCAATTTTATTGCCATATCGAATGTAATGACACCATCTAATGATCTGTGCGTCTACACACCAAAGTCTCTGTTCATTTACTTTGTTTAAAATCTTACCATTTAATGTGTATTTCCTTTCTCTATGACCTTGCTTACAAAATGTATTACTTCACATTTTTCAACATCTATCTGCCCTTGCCATCCGCCTTCCTGTCATCTTACAGTCTTTCACAATCCTTGTCACAATTTATTATACCCCTAATTTGGTGTCACTAACAAATGTCAATATTGTTCACTCATTTCCTAAGTCCAGCTCATTTTTAAAATATTATTAAATAAGAGTGACTCCAATACAAACCCCTGTGGAACACCACTCCAAGAAACTTCTCTCCTGCTCTCTGCCCTTCAGCCACCTCTCAATCAGTTTCACACATTGTCCTTAATTTTTTTTTTATTCGTTCACGGGATGTGGGCGTCGCTGGCGAGGCCGGCATTTATTGCCCATCCCTAATTGCCCTTGAGAAGGTGGTGGTGAGCCGCCTTCTTGAACCGCTGCAGTCCGTGTGGTGACAGTTCTCCCACAGTGTTGTTAGGAAGGGAGTTCCAGGATTTTGACCCAGCGACAATGAAGGAACGGCGATATATTTCCAAGTCGGGATGGTGTGTGACTTGGAGGGGAACGTGCAGGTGGTGTTGTTCCCATGTGCCTGCTGCCCTTATCCTTCCAGGTGGTAGAGGTCGTGGGTTTGGGAGGTGCTGTCGAAGAAGCCTTGGCGAGTTGCTGCAGTGCATCCTGTGGATGGTGCACACTGCAGCCACGGTGCGCCGGTGGTGAAGGGAGTGAATGTTCAGGGTGGTGGATGGGGAGCCAATCAAGCGGGCTGCTTTATCTTGGATGGTGTCGAGCTTCTTGAGTGTTGTTGGAGCCGCACTCATCCAGGCAAGTGGAGAGTATTCCATCACACTCCTGACTTGTGCCTTGAAGATGGTGGAAAGGTTTTGGGGAGTCAGGAGGTGAGTCACTCGCCGCAGAATACCTAGCCTCTGACCTGCTCTAGTAGCCACAGTATTTATATGGCTGGTCCAGTTAAGTTTCTGGTCAATGGTGACCCCCAGGATGTTGATGGTGGGGGATTCGGCGATGGTAATGCCGTTGAATGTCAGGGGGAAGTGGTTAGACTCTCTCTTGTTGGAGATGGTCATTGCCTGGCACTTATCTGTCCCGAATGTTACTTGCCACTTGTGAGCCCAAGCCTGGATGTTGTCCAGGTCTTGCTGCATGCGGGCTCGGACTGCTTCATTATTTGAGGGGTTGCGAATGGAACTGAACACTGTGCAGTCATCAGCGAACATCCCCATTTCTGACCTTATGATGGAGGGAAGGTCATTGATGAAGCAGCTGAAGATGGTTGGGCCTAGGACACTGCCCTGAGGAACTCCTGCAGCAATGTCCTGGGGCTGAGATGATTGGCCTCCAACAACCACTACCATCTTCCTTTGTGCTAGGTATGACTCCAGCCACTGGAGAGTTTTTCCCCTGATTCCCATTGACTTCAATTTTACTAGGGCTCCTTGGTGCCACACTCGGTCAAATGCTGCCTTGATGTCAAGGGCAGTCACTCTCACCTCACCTCTGGAATTCAACTCTTTTGTCCATATTTGGACCAAGGCTGTAATGAGGTCTGGAGCCGAGTGGTCCTGGCGGAACCCAAACTGAGCATCGGTGAGCAGGTTATTGGTGAGTAAGTGCCGCTTGATAGCACTGTCGACGACACCTTCCATCACTTTGCTGATGATTGAGAGTAGACTGATGGGGCGGTAGTTGGCCGGATTGGATTTGTCCTGCTTTTTGTGGACAGGACATACCTGGGCAATTTTCCACATTGTCGGGTAGATGCCAGTGTTGTAGCTGTACTGGAACAGCTTGGCTAGAGGCGCAGCTAGTTCTGGAGCACAAGTCTTCAGCACGACAGCTGGGATGTTGTCGGGGCCCATAGCCTTTGCTGTATCCAGTGCACTCAGCCGTTTCTTGATATCACGTGGAGTGAATCGAATTGGCCGAAGACTGGCTTCCGTGATGGTGGGGATATCGGGAGGAGGCTGAGATGGATCATCCACTCGGCACTTCTGGCTGAAGATGGTTGCAAACGCTTCAGCCTTGTCTTTTGCATTCACGTGCTGGACACCGCCATCATTGAGGATGGGGATGTTTGCAGAGCCTCCTCCTCCCGTTAGTTGTCTAATTGTCCACCACCATTCACGACTGGATGTGGCAGGACCGCAGAGCTTTGACCTGATCCGTTGGTTGTGGAATTGCTTAGCTCTGTCTATAGCATGTTGCTTCCGCTGTTTCGCATGCATGTAGTCCTGAATTGTAGCTTCACCAGTTTGGCACCTCATTTTTAGGTACACCTGGTGCTGCTCCTGGCATGCTCTTCTACACTCCTCATTGAACCAGGGTTGATCCCCTGGCTTGTTGGTAATGGTAGAGTGAGGAATATGCCGGGCCATGAGGTTACAGATTGTGCTGGAATATAATTCTGCTGCTGCTGATGGCCCACAGCGCCTCATGGATGCCCAGTTTTGAGCTGCTAGATCCATTCTGAATCTATCCCATTTAGCACGGTGGTAGTGCCACACAACACGTTGGATGGTGTCCTCAGTGCGAAGACGGGACTTCATCTCCACGAGGACTGTGCGGTGGTCACTCCTACCAATACTGTCATGGACAGATGCATTTGCGACAGGTAGATTGGTGAGGACGAGGTCAAGTAAGTTTTTCCCTCGTGTTGGTTCGCTCACCACCTGCCGCAGGCCCAGTCTGGTAGTTATGTCCTTCAGAACTCGGCCTGCTCGGTCATTAGTGGTGCTGCCGAGCCACTCTTGGTGATGAACATTGAAGTCCCCCACCCAGAGTACATTTTGTGCCCTTGCTACCCTCAGTGCTTTTTCCAAGTGGTGCTCAACATGGAGGAGGACTGATTCATCAGCTGAGGGAGGACGGTAGGTGGTAATCAGCAGGAGATTTCCTCGCCCACGTTTGACCTGATGCCATGAGATTTCATGGGGTCCAGAGTCAATGTTGAGGACTCCCAGGGCCACTCCCTCCTGACTGTATATCACTGTACCACCACCTCTGGTGGGTCTGTCCTGCCGGAGGGACAGGACATACCCAGGGATGGTGATGGAAGAGTCTGGGACGTTGGCTGAAAGGTATGATTCTGTGAGTATGGCTATGTCAGGCTGTTGCTTGACTAGTCTGTGGGACAGCTCTCCCAATTTTGGCACAAGTCCCCATATGTTAGTAAGGAGGACCTTGCAGGGTCGACTGGGCTTGCTGTTTTGCCGTTGTCGTGTCCGGTGCCTAGTCGTCCGTCCGGTTTTATTCTTATTGTGACTTTTCGTAGCGAGATTTTACAACTGAGTGGCTTGCTAGGCCATTTCAGAGGGCAATTAAGAATCAACCACATTGCTGTGGGTCTGGAGTCACATATCGGCCAGACCGGGTAAGGACGGCAGGTTTCCTTCCCTAAAGGACATTAGTGAACCAGATGGGTTTTTACGACAATCCGGTAGTTTCATGGCCATCATTACTGATACTAGTATTGATTCCAGATTTTTATTTAATTAATTGAATTTAATCAATTAATTGAATTTAAATTCGCCAGCTGCCTTGGCGGGATTTGAACTCATGACTCTGGATTTTCGTCCAGGCCTCTGGATTACTAGTCCAGTAACGTAACCACTATGCTACCGTACCCAGGGGCCATTATCTTTCCCATAAGTTTCTTATGAGATACTTTACTAAATCTTTTTGAAGATCCATATTTACTACAGGTAAGGTGTAGATTCTCAAACTGGATTGCAGATACCTGACTGATCAAAAACATAGGAGTAGCAGCATTTACTGAGGGCATTACACTGCACCATAATCTCCCCCTCCGCCCCCCCGCCCCCGCCAACAGATTCCTAATTGTTTGCACTGATCTCCTGTTCAACCCTTGTCTGAATTTTACACTGCAGATCACCATGTGGGGTTGCTTAGTGATCCCAACTGTATTTCAGGAATTAGATGAGCTGGGCTGATGAAAATGAAGTCAGCATCAGGCCCAGAGATTGACTGGAATCAGAATAGCAATTGTTTTTTTAATTATGCGCTGGTACTTTCTTTCCAAGACATCACATGCCAAGAAAATTTCAATGAAGCCACAGATGGACTTGATGTTATAGTTAGCACGTGTCGAGCCTGGCTGCTGTATAAACGTATCCCTCATTCTCAGCCTCCTCATGGCATTGACCCCGAGGAGCTGTTTTTTGCTGTCTATTATCGGTAATTGTGCCATTTGTCTATTTCTGCATCAAACTCAAAAGTGTCAGCATGATGTTAGTCATCTGACTCTTCTACTTTTAACTTATCTTCTCTTTCCCAGCTATTCACTACTTTTTCCTCGAGTTAAATTTTAGTTGTCAAAAAAGGAAGCATATTTGTGGACATTAAGGTTGAGGTTGCTGAGTGACTCTGCTTGGTATGTGAAACTTTACCTCGTTGGAGTAGTTAAATCTGATTTTACACCTGGTTCAGAAATAAACAGGAACCTGAAGTTTTATTTAACTTGTCAGCTGTTGTTGGGAGAACAGCCCCATTGCCGGTGAATGGGATTGCAGGCTCCAAAGTGTGCTTGATGACCATCTCACTTAGAAAAGCCCAATCTTTCCGCAGTGTTCTCTCTTCAGTTTCTCCTCTCGCAGAACTTTAATGCAGTTGTGTTGAAGAAGGTCAAAATGATAAAAACAGGGCTTTTTTGAGCACGGCATCATATTCCATCAGTATTGGGCAAGCCCGATACCGTTCTTCAGAAAGTCTGTATGTCGATGGGGAAACTCAGCTATCGAAAAGGAAGTGGCCCCAGACTGGACACTGGTCATTGGTCACTAGGATCAATGACCTACTTAGACATTAGTGAGTCACTGTCCTTATAGAGTTCTAAAAATATTTAGCAAATTTAAATGTTCGATTGGGGACCTTGTCCAATTCAAATATTAGGACCTTGTGCTAACGTCAAAGACATTAAATTGAAAATGAAAGCCTTTGCTTTCTATTCTTCTTTTGATGAATCATTGGGGGTAATTTTGATTTTGACTTTGGGCGATACCGGATCAGCCGCCCGACATACATCTCTCCCGCATTTTAATTTCCATTGGTGTCAATATAAATGAAAACCAGGCGGCCGATCTGATATTGCCTGTTTTACTTTATCGCCCAAAGTCAAATTTACCCCCAGTGAGCAGCTGAACTGGGCTGACCTCATTCGGGACGGGTGCTACAAGTGGCCCAGCACCCCAGGGTTAAGAGAGGTAAAATTGGGCACGATTTCTATGCCTGGTCGCTGTCTAAAACTTCCTTCTGAAAGTCATAGGATTAGGAATAGGCCATTTAGCCCCTCGAGCCTGTTCCACCATTCAGTGAGATCATGGCTGATCTGTATCCTAACTCAATTTACCCGCCTCGGCTCCATATCCTGTAATACCCTTGGCTAGCAAAAATCTATCAATCTCTGATTTAAAATGATTAATTAAGCTGGCATCTACTGCTTTCTGTGGGAGAGAGTTCCACACCTCTACCACCCTTTGTGTGAAGAAGTGTTTCCTAACATCTCTCCTGAATGGCCTGGTTCTGATTTTAAGGTTATGTCCCCTTGTCCTAGGCTCCCTGACCAGCAGAAAAGGTCTCTCTCTATCTACCCTACCCATTCCTTTCAAAATCCTAAAAACCTCAATCGAATCACCCCTTAACCTTCTATATTCTTAGGAATACACGTCTAGTTTATGTAATCTCTCCTCATAATCTAACCCTTGGTGCCCTGGTTACGCGTGGATAAGATCAGGCTCAGCAGTGATGCTCCCCAGCATCACATATCTTGCTGACGCTCCTGGGGTCATTTCTGACGGCACACCCAGTGACTAGTGTCACCTGCTACAGTTACTCATCGGAACTTCAAGCGTAAAAGTTAATGCTCAGAAAGCTGTGTGCAACGTGCAGCCCAATTTCCATTCCACATTCCCAATGGGAGCACAAAGTCAGACAATTATCCCTTCATTACCCAGGCTCTCCTGAACAGTGCCTACTTTGACGATGTACTGGAGAGTCCATTTATTTGCTTAAGTCATGCTGTTGGGCTTGGATCCACAACCTTCTGACCCGCAGTTGAGGCTGCTGTGAAGCTGATCTTTCATAAATACTTATGACCAACTAGTGGTCGTTCGTCCTCCTTGTAGAAGGGTTGGGATGGGGGCGGGGGGGGGGGGGGTCAGGGAGAGGAGGTAAGCACGGACTGTTTGGAGTTGAGGTTGCTCCAAGATGATGTGTCTTGCAGTGGAAAATGGAATCGTTCTATGTGGCAAGCTCAGTTATCTGACATGAGCCAGCCAAGTCTCCAGTATCTCGGGCACTGTTGATGTTTTGACCACCCAGCTTGGCTCGTTACTCAGACCATGGGGATTAGACCTGTTCCTGGAATCTGAGATTCTTCACACTCAGCTCCAGATGATCCTGCCAGACAATGTCACAAAGGGTGGGGTGGTTCTCACTGGACAAGCAGCAAGAAACTCCAGCGCACTATGGGATCACGAAGCCTTGGTTCTAGCCAGTCCTTGCCCAAGCTCTCTGGACTTGAGTAAGTTTGGCGTAGGGAAGGAGAGTGCGCATTCTATTTTAGGGCAAACAGAAACTGAGAGTGGCTTTCTCAGTAATTTTGTTTGGAGAGTCCTAAACATTTCAGTGCATTTCAGAGACTAGGCTGACCAAAAAAAGAAATAATGGATAAAGCATGAGATTTACAGTGTAACCAATAGGCATCCTGTTTCATTCAGCCTCCTAGAAATTTGGATGATCTGAATTTCATTAACTAAAATAGTTTGTTGCTGCAAGATCATGAACCACCTCCCTAGACCACCAGGGTAACTGGTTGCCATAGATGGTCCAGAGTTGACAGAGGAAAGTAAATTCACAGGCAAACTGTCTTCTACGTTTCTTACATTAAAACAGTGGCTACACTTCAGAAGTACTTCATTGGCTGTAAAGCAGTTTGGAACGTCCTGAGTTCGTGAAAGGAGCTAAATAAATGCAAATCCCTCTTTCTTTCCTCAGGCTCTCAAAAATCTTTTTTAAAAATTGAAACAGAATTAAAAAAGTAACAAAGTCTTTGATCCTGCCACTCGCTGTGTGTTCAGAAATTGGGATGTGGGAGCAGAAGCTGATTCACAAATTAATGGGCGGCGAGCAATCTAAACTTGTCTGAGAATGTCTGGTTCCATAAAATGAAATCCAATAATTAGATCCAACCAGTGTCAATGGTCACCTCCCTATCGGGGGTTTGTATTGCCAGTCCTGGCTATGAGAAGTGCCAATCAAATGACTTTAGTGGACCGTAGAGTAAAGCAACAAATCTGTATTGAGACCTGTTTCCATCGTGTCTTTCCTGACTTATTGTGATAGAACAGCATTAGCCAGAGTTGTGTGATTCTTTATTTTAAATCAAGTGGATTTAGTTGTGATGCTAGTGAAATGTAGAAAATCTGTGCTGGGTAGTTTCTTCTTCTTATACAGAAGAGTGCCCTCCAATCAATGAAGAAAGTGTGGGAGAAGACAGGTTTGGAAAGAACCTGTCCCACACCCACCTCCCCAATGATGCAGGTGAAACTGGTTTAGGGATCGGGATTTCATACTTAATTGGCATCTTACCTTGTAACCATTTGTTAGGTGCAGTTACTGCCATCTACTTCATTAGTTTTCAATGTGTTTCATTTCAATTTTTGAGCTATGGTGGGGGGGGGGGTTTGAGTGCACTGACTGATGACCTGTTCTGAGGGCCCTGGCAATGTTATGAAGGTGTGTGAGCGCCCCAGGATCTCTTGTACTCTGACTCCCACCCCTCCCCCCACATTGTGGAAGTGTGTGGCCTCCGATTGGCACTCCCCCCAAATCAGCGCAGCTGAGATCATTAACTCCACATGTGGGGAATCACCAAAGGGGAACATGCAACTCACCACCGCACTCTGGAGCTCTGTGCCTCCCCACTGCCCTTTCTGTAATATTTTGATGTTATTTGGTGTCTGATTTACATCTCAATTCTGCAGTTGTCCTCTCCTTTTATTATACCTCGCCTTTCTACTGGCTGATTGCACACCTGAACATCCCGCAGGGCGATGCTATCTCAGCGCGTAATAACCCTTGGCCGCTCTGTGATTGGCATCTGGGGGTCTTTCTTTGCTCACCAACGACTTGTCTGACACGGCCTCCGCAATTATTTGCACAGCAGCAGCATCACACAAAAAACATAAGCTCACCGCGAGTTAGATATACGCCAGAGGGTTATCGTGAGATGCTGCAGCGACCCAGTTATGTTGCTCTAGGTTTTAACAAACCTTTTGTTTTATTTGTAGGTTGACAGGAAAGAGGTGGTGGGCCTCCTCCACACACTTAACATCTAAAATAGCCGGCGGCTTCAGATCACTTCCCTGAAGTTTGCATGCGATTTATAATCTTGAACACTTCAGAAAATGCTACTTGATTAATTTCAGCAGGGAAGTGTGGAGGTTGTCACCTGTATTGTGGTGGGTTTATAAGATGCAGACTTAAAAAGAAAATGAATAAGAATCTAAGTGCAGTGCTATTAACATCCACACTAATTTTAATTTGTTAGATTGTAAAAGATCCCAAATCAATTTAAAAATGCGCTGGACAGGTCAGCAAAGTGTATTTTGTAAAAGCAAGCAAACCCTTAACATTAGCAACAAAAACCAAAATATTGCAGATGCTGGAAGTCTGAGAACAGAAATGGAAAAATACTGTCAGTTGACATTTCAGGTGCAAGATGTTCCCCCCGGACACCTGAGGAAGAATCTTGTACCTAAAACGCTGACTGACTTCTGTTTCTCCACAGGTGGGTCCTGACCACCGGACCATTTCCAGCCTTTTCTGTTTTTCGACTTAACATTTAGGAGCTGGTTTTAAAATATTACTCTCCCAAAATTCTTGTTCCCGACATTGGAGAACCAGGAATGAAAATCCAGGAATGCACATTTTCGAAACGCAGCTTCCTGCCCAAAAAAAAATTTTCTTGTTAGTAGTGAACAAGTGTCAGCCGCTCAGCAGCAATAATGATTCTTCAGCATTTCTTAAAACACCTAGAAAACCACTTAACCAGTATAGGTTTCCCAAACTCGATTAATCCAGCTGTAGAGTCTGCAATCAGGGTAGAAAATAGCTGAATGCCACCAGAGATCGTCCCAATTTACCCACAAGCCACCACATTGCTAACTGTATCCATGTGATCAATTAGTGTTAATTGTATTCAGGTGGCGTGTATCAATTGGGAACTCTTGTATCCATTTATAAGCGAGCTGACGTAGGGTGTGCTATTGTGTCGAACTTTGTGAATAAAGGCTTGGAAGCAACTGAAGACCAGGCTTTAGTATTCTATCCTTCCCCACTGGGCTATCCAGTTCATAACACACATGTCCTCAGCTATGCTCACTTTTCGGCTGCGTTGAAAGACACCACTATTCCCAGCCAGAATGGAGATCATAGATGGTGAATGATCATAGACAGTGGTAGCAGTTTCTATATATGAGAACGATTGGTTAAACTACTGGTATTTTGATGTACTTTTTTTCAATTTTAATTATTAATTTTCCAACAAATAAAAGTATGTATAATATCTATATATATCCTCCACATGCGTTTTAATATAATTAGTGGTGATAATTTTACAGCATTATGTATGGCTCCAGATTAAAAAGTAAAATCTTTCTCTTTCACCGGGGCCATGTCATTTTTATTTTTAAACCTGGCAGAGAGAAAAAAGCTTTTAATGGCAGTGATGGAAAATAAATATTAACATTGGAAAAAGGTTTAAAAAGTTAAATGGGAATATTTATAACACTACAGAAAATACCTTCTAAGTTATTGGACCGAGCAAATAGGTTAAGAACTTGTAATGAAGGCAGCTGGGAGATGGAAATTGGAAGCACCTAGTGTTAGGGGGACTGCAAGGGGAGTATTTTGTTGAATATGGATAGCTTAGCTTGTTAAAGCATTACACAGGGCTTGTATTACTTGTGTAGTTTGTTGTAGTATTGTACAGGTGTGAGAGGGTCAATAGAAGCATGACAAATTCATGACACAGGAACTAAGTGCATCTGGATGTGTTTTTTAAAAATTTGTTCATGGGATGTGGGCGTCGCTGGCGAGGCCGGCATTTATTGCCCATCCCTAATTGCCTTTGAGAAGGTGGTGGTGAGCCGCCTTCTTGAACCGCTGCAGTCCGTGTGGTGAAGGTTCTCCCACAGTGCTGTTTGTTAGGGAGTTCCAGGATTTTGAGCCAGCAACAATGAATGAATGGAGATATATTTCCAAGTCGGGATGGTGTGTGACTTGGAGGGGAACGTGCAGGTGGTGGTGTTCCCATGTGCCCGCTGCTCTTGTCCTTCTAGGTGGTAGAGGTTGCAGGTTTGGGAGGTGCTGTCGAAGAAGCCTTGGTGAGTTGCTGCAGTGCATCCTGTGGATGGTACACACTGCAGCCACAGTGCGCCGGTGGTGAAGGGAGTGAATGTTTAGGGTGGTGGATGGGGTGTCAATCAAGCGGGCTGCTTTGTCCTGGATGGTGTCAAGCTTCTTGAGTGTTGTTGGAGATGCACTCATCCAGGCAAGTGGAGAGTATTCCATCATACTCCTGACTTGTGCCTTGTAGATGATGAAAAGGCTTTGGGGAGCCAGGAGATGAGTCACTTGCCGCAGAATACCCAGCCTCTGACCTGCTCTTGTAGCCACAGTATTTATGTGGCTGGTCCAGTTAAGTTTCTGGTCAATGGTGACCCCCAGGATGTTGATGGTGGGCGACTCAGCGATGGTAATGATGTTGAATGTCAAAGGGAGGCAGTTAGATTCTCTCTTGTTGGAGATGGTCATTGCCTGGCACTTATCTGTCCCGAATGTTACTTGCCACTTATCAGCCCAAGCCTGGATGTTGTCCAGGTCTTGCTGCATGCAGGTCCAGACTGCTTCATTATCTGAGGGGTTGCGAATGGAACTAAACATTGCGCAATCATCAGCGAACATCCCCATTTCTGACCTTATGATGGAGGGAAGGTCATTGATGAAGCAGCTGAAGATGGTTGGGCCTAGGACACTGCCCTGAGGAACACCTGTAGCAATGTCCTGGGGCTATGATTGGTCTCCAACAACCACTACCATCTTCCTTTGTGCTAGGTATGACTCTAGCCACTGGAGAGTTTTCCCCCTGATTCTCATTAACTTCAATTTTACTAGGTCTCCTTGGTACCACACTCGGTCAAATGCTGCCTGATGTCAAGGGCAGTCACTCTCACCTCACCTCTGGAATTCAGCTCTTTTGTCCATGTTTGGACCAAGGCTGTAATGAGGCCTGGAGCTGAGTGGTCCTGGCGGAACCCAAACTGAGCACCGGTGAGCAGGTTATTGGTGAGTTAGTGCCACTTGATAGCACTGTCGACGACACCTTCCATCACTTTGCTGATGATTGAGAGTAGACTGATGGGGCTGTAATTGGCCAGATTGGATTTGTCCTGCTTTTTGTGGACAGGACATACTTGGGCAATTTTCCACATTGTCGGGTAGATGCCAGTGTTGTAGCTATACTGGAACAATTTGGCTAGAGGCGCGGCTAATTCTGGAGCACTAGTCTTCAGCGCTACAGCCGGGATGTTGTCAGGGCCCATAGCCTTTGTTGTATCCGGTGCACTCAGCCGTTTCTTGATATCACGTGGAGTGAATTGAATTGGCTGAAGACTGGCTTCTATGATGGTGGGGATATCGGGAGGAGGCCGAGATGGATCATCCACTTGGCACTTCTGACTGAAGATGGTTGCAAATGCTTCAGCCTTGTCTTTTGCACTCACGTGCTGGACTCTGCCATCATTGAGGTTGGGGATGTTTGCAGAGCCTCCTCCTCCCGTTAGTTGTTTAATTGTCCACCACCATTCACGACTGGATGTGGCAGGACTGCAAAGCTTTGATCTGATCCGTTGGTTGTGGAATCGCGTGGCTCTGTCTATAGCATGTTGCTTCCGCTGTTTAGCTTGCATGTAGTCCTGTGTTGTAGCTTCACCAGGTTGGCACCTCATTTTTAGATACGCCTGGTGCTGCTCCTGGCATGCTCTTCTACACTCCTCATTGAACCAGGGTTGATCCCCTGGCTTGTTGGTAATGGTAGATTGAGGAATATGATGGGCCATGAGGTTACAGATTGTGTTGTTGCGATACTTTTAATATAGACAGACATGCATATTACAAGTTTTTAAACAGTATTTTGTTGTGAGGTGAAATTATGCAATGTGATGGACACAGAAATTTGTTTATATGTTGACCTATTTAATGCGTTTGTTAAAATAATGGACAAACGGATATCATATGAACACATTGAAAGTTACATACATCAAACCGCATTGATTAACTCTGGTATTTCCTGACAAATGGTACATACGTGAAGCAGAAAGCTACCTTGGACTTTGAACAAATTGAGACCCAGCTCGAAGAATTAGTATGCTCCTTGCCTTATCCATTGGCCATCCTCACCCAATACCCCATCAGAACAAAATCAATACTTGGATCATATCAGAAATTCTTGCCTGAGGTAAGCCAAGTAATAATCAGTGAGATAATCCTTTCATCATTCTACTAAGCTGCATACAAGTCAGAAGTAAAATGCTGATTCAGACCCTGAGTGCTGAGTTTTCTCTTCTTATAAACTATTATGTGTTATGTACAGAATTAAAAGCTTTGGAAATTCAATGATTGCGCTTTTTCTATTTATGCAAATCCTGTGTTGAGGAAAAAGGATTGGTGACAAGAGTGTCTTTGGCACAAAAGCAAGCATAATAGAAGGATTGTTACTCTTTGAATTTGAGAGATAAAACCTGTGGATATGATAAGGGTCTGTCACAAAAATGTACCTTTACATTTGAAAATTTGTATTGATTAAAAACTGCTCAAAATAAATGATGTTTCAGTCCACGTATTCCTTTACTGCAGTTATGCATCGTGCTCACAGTTTTAGCAATTTATCTACTACAGCCTAAGGCTCTCTTTCCTGATCAGCACACTTTATACTGTTCTATTTAATACAGACTCTCTCAGGTTCATTGTTCACCCCACTAATTATTTTGTGTTGAACTGCATCTGCCACCTGTTGGCCAGTTACCCAAAAGTTCTAAATCTTGCCTAATCCAATTGCATTGTTCCTTTTCATTCGCTCTGCTCCTACTTTGGTATCATCTGGAAATTTAGAAATTTTTGCATACAATACCCTAGTTCTTTTGGAAAATCCAAATATATATTGACTGCATTATCACTGTAGCGTGTAGCCTCATTCTGCGTGTAGCACTGACTGGGAATGCTTTATGCTGACAGTGACTGTATGAAGTGAGGAACATTTTCCATTGACACCACTTACAACTTGAGAATTACACTTTTGAAAAACCCCAAACCAGTTCCTGTGTAACCCATTCTTCCAATAGTTGCCCTGACAGGAGAAATAGTTCATTATAGAATGAATTAAATTTCTTCAGTGATGAACCAGCCTCTCTTGGACTATTATGCTCACGTTAAAAAATCAGTACAGTGGGCTACCCATTCAAATGTCGGCATGTGTTATGGGATGAATGGTGATCCCAGAAACACAGGTACAATAGTCTAGTGATTATGATACCATGGCAAGTTGTGAAATTGAATTCAGTATGGGCTAACACCAGGAAAAAAAGTGATCTTCAGAGCTGTGGGTCAAAGAGGTAGGTTTTAAGGCACGTCTAGGCCAAGGAAAGCTCCTGCCGATCACCTACCACCCTCATGTCTGACTATTCAGTACAGCTTCATGTTGAACATTGTTTGGAGGAAGCACTGGGGGGCAGCAAGGGCACCGAATGCCATTATTTTTCCAGGATTGCCTAGCTGAACTCAGCTGGGATAGTAGGAGCACTACAATTAGCCTCAATACCCTGAGCTAGGCAAAGGAAAATCAGCCAGGGTTCTGCTCCTCATCTCTATGCAGTGATACCTGCTGGGAAGTGTCGTTGCTGGGGAAGGACAGTATTGGGCTCACTTGTGATGCACACTATAAGAAAGAAAAACTTGCATTTCTACAGCGACTTTCACAACCTCAGGATGTCCCAAAGCGCTTTACAGCCACTGAAGTACAGTGTAGTCACTGTTGTAATGTAGGAAACATGGCAGCCAATTTGTGCACAGCAAGGCCCCACAAAGAGCAATGTGATAATGTCCAGATAATTTTTTTTAGTGGTTTTGGTTGAGGGATAAATATTGGCCAGGACACCAGGGAGCACTCCCCTGCTCTTCTTCGAAATAGTGCCATGGGATCTTTAATGTCGACCCGAGAGGCTGAGGTTTTAATGTCTCATCCAAAAGACAGCACCTCCAACAGTGCAAGCACTCCTCAGTACTGCATTGGAGTATTAGCCTGGATTTTGTGTTCAAGTCCCTGGAGTGGGATTTGAACCCACAACCCTCTGAGTCAGAGGTAAGAGTGCTACCCACGGAGCCACAGCTGATCCCAACTATGGTTGAATGACCTGGCAATACATGCTGTCTAGATTTGCACATGAGAGATAGTTGCTTGGGCAAGGTACCAGATATCAACCAGCACCCAGGGATTCAAGAGCTGATGCTTTCAAGAAAAATGTCCAAATTTCTCCAGTGAAGTACATCTGTTCAGTATACTTGGAGCAAGTGGGTCAATTTGCTAATGCGATGCACTTGAAAGACATAGGAGATGGACTTGTGCTATGCTGAATTTCAGTTGAATCATCTGATGAGGGAATGAGCATAGGTTAGCTGCTTACCCACCTGAAGTCCCGCCCACCTATCAACCCTGTGCTCGTTGACCTACATTGGTCTCCCAATGCTTCCAATTTAAAATTCTTATCTTCGTGTTTAAGTCCCTTCATGGTCTCGCTCCTTCCTATCTCTGTATTATCTCCCTGAACTCTCCATTGCTCTGACTTTGGCCTTTTGTGTTTTCCCCCCTTCGCCCCACTATCGGTGGCCGTGCCTTCGGCCGCCTGGCCCCCACGCTCTGGAATTCCCTTCCTAAGCCCTAACCTTAACCCTAAACCTCTCCACCGCCCTCTCCACTTTTAACTCTTTCCTTAAAACCCACCTATTTGATCAAACTTTTGATCACCCCTCCTAATATCTCCTCTGACTTGGCATCCAATTTTGTCTGATTACGCCTCTCTATGCATCTTGAGATGTTTCTCTACCTTAAAGGAGCTATGTGCTAAAGCTGTAGTTGTCGAATAGGTGATCACCCAGGCTGTTCCTGCGCCTATTAAGTGACTGCTCCCAACTGGAATGAGCGGGGTCTTAAATAAATCAACGCTTGTTTATTGCCAGAGAAATAATTTATGGTGCAAACTGTAGGAAAATAGCAAATGGATAAACACTAATTTAGGTAGTGTTCAAAAGAAATCTCCAATAAAAGAAATGTCTAATTTTGAAACCTATGACCCATTTTCACTAATGCAAAAGCTAACTTATTGATTGGCACGGGTCCATTAGACTGATACAGTCTGCCTTGCACTTTTTAAATTATCCACAGGAGTTAACCCGTGCTGCTCCAAACCTCTTTAAATAAGATTTGTTACAGAACTATCAATGTTTTAGATTGGGTTTACTGTATTGGACGTATATCTCCTCAAAAATAACTCTTCAATTCTGAAGGGATGTGATGTTATTTTCAGTAAACAGTAGGAGATCCTGCACTAATATTGCCCTTCATATTTTTTTATTGCTAAGCAACTATGAAAACCTGCATGTCTTCTAACCATTGGGAATGCCTGAAGTTTTATGCACAAATTATTTCATTAAAATAACAGTCAGAACAGTGTTTGTGATTTATGAAAGTGCAAGTTTGAGTGGAACAGATCACATGTTCAGCTCTTCATATACTGAGAAGGATCCGTTCTTCATATACTGAGAAGGATCCGTTCTTCATATACTGAGAAGGATCCGTTCTTCATATACTGAGAAGGATCCGTTCTTCATATACTGAGAAGGATCCGTTCTTCATATACTGAGAAGGATCCGTTCTTCATATACTGAGAAGGATCCGTTCTTCACACCCTTGAGGACAGGAGATGTCCACCATTATGCGACTGAATTTGAGATAGTCTCAATCTGCGCTCTCAGTTTCTGTAAAAGGAGCCAGTGTGCCATCATTAAAACCCAACATGACTAAGAGGCATTAGATTAATTGGGGTCTGTTGGACACAATTGGGGTTTTAGAATAGTGTGACTGCAACAGAGACGAGGGAACAATAAAAGGTGACATTAGTGGGATATGGTGCATCAGCGATCATTTTAGATTGGCGATGGAGGGGCAAGAGGAGGTGAAAAACAATCGGATTGCCTTTTGCAGCTGCTTGTTTGCGACAAGTACTTTTTGGTGCGATGCAAACCTGCAAATTTCTACACTTGCCTGGTGTACTGTGATTTGCTTCCCAGGCACTGGAGTTTTCTGGAGGCAGTAAAAATAGAAAGAAAGACTTTGCATTTATGTAGCACCTTTCACAACTTCAGGATGTCCCAAAGCACTTTACAGTCAATTAAGTACCTTTGAAGTGTAGTCACTGGTGTGATGTAGGAAACGCGGCAGCCAATTTGTGCACAGTAAGCTCTCGCAAACAGCAGGCTGTGAGTGAATCGGAGCAACTTTGTATTGGATTCTGTGTTGTTTGCCTGTAGCAAAAAAGCTAATCTCTTGGTAATGGTAATTAGACATGTTGGCAATTTTATTCAGCAGTCTATTAATGAGGGGGAAAGCACGGCACTGAAACTGCTTCTGCATTACCCGTACTTATTGTTTTTACTCTCTGTGCTAGGTTTGGTTATCTTTCGTGCATGTAAAGAATCAGATGTAGTGTTCTGAAGCATATAAGCAGAAAAATACTTTCTGCTTCAGAGAATTCATGCACTCACATTTGCTAGCTCAGGCTGCTTTGGGAAATTCAAATGCAGAATGCACTCCTTTATTTGACCCTTCATCTTGATATTATTGCCCTGTGTTTAACTAGTATAGAATGCCATGCAGTGTAAAACTACTGAAGGTTTGTGCCAAAGACATGGTTGGGCATTTGTTGTTGCACAGAAGGTTGCTGCGGGAGATAGGTTACCATGGCATTTAAAGCCTATAAACCAAAAAACCTGATTGCTGAAGTCAAGGAGCTCCACCAACATTGGGTAACGCAGTTCTTTTATTATTTCAGCCCTAAACAAATGAGTAACAGTCTGTCCCACTATCCAACAGTGAGTTGCATTCACATAGCACCTTTTAATGTAGAAAAATGTACCACTGTGCTTCACCAAGGCATAGGGGAAATAAATAGATGCTGGGCCAAAGAAGGAGCTATTAAAAATGGTGACCAAGAGCTCAGTCAAAGACATGGATTTAAAAAAAGGCCTTAGAGGAGAAACAACCGCGCAACAGTCGCCAGACAGGAGGGTTCCCTCCCAGTCGGGGAACACTTCAGCAGTCAGGGACATTCAGCCACCGACCTTCGGGTAAGCGTACTCCAAGGCGGCCTTCGAGACACACGACAACGCAAAATCGTCGAGCAGAAATTGATAGCCAAGTTCCGCACCCATGAGGACGGCCTCAACCGGGATCTTGGGTTCATGTCACGCTACACGTAAGCCCACCAGCGAACAAAAGCTATCTGCTTTTAATATAATGGGTCATTTGCTGGCTTTCTCTGCCTTCCGGACGTGTTTCTGCCTCTCTCTCTCTTTTTTTTTTCCTGTTTGTTTTTTTTGTTGAATGTATATTCGGGGGCTCTGTAGGTAACACCTCTCTGTCTGAACACGGTGATTGCCTTGGCAACGGGCAGTTGCAAAGACTATCTGTAATCACCATGTATTGTTCTGTGATTTATAAATGCGTAGGCTTCGAGGAGTTCCTGACATTTACCTGAGGAAGGAGGAAGCCTCCGAAAGCTTGTAAATTTCAAATAAAATCGTTGGACTATAACTTGGTGTTGTAAAATTGTTTACAATTAGAGGAGAAGAGAGAGGTGGAGAGTCGTGGGTGCTTAGGGAGGAAATTTGAGAGCATGGAGCCCAGGCAGCTGAAAGCACAGCTTCCAATGGCGGGTCAAAAGGTGGGGGCGGGGGTGCATGAGAGGCTGCAGTCAAAAAAACAGCAAGTTTGGTGTGGGGGGGATTGAAGGGCTGCAGGTGGTTACAGAGATGGGGAAGGACGTGGCCATGAGGAGATTTAAACGCAAGACATTGTAGGTCAGTACGGACAGTTGTGATGGGAAGATGGGATCTGGTACAGGATAGGTTACGGGGAATGTAGCAGTTGTGCAGTATGTTAAAACACAAACTAGATTTGTAATTTTGACAGTTCTTGATATCGACAGGTTACATAAGAACATAAGAAATAGGAGCAGGAGTAGGCCAATCGGCCCCTCGAGCCTGCTCCGCCATTCAATAAGATCATGGCTGATCTGATCCTAACCTCAAATCTAAATTCATGTCCAATTTCCTGCCCGCTCCCCGTAACCCCTAATTCCCTTAGGGGGATTAGGCGGGTCCGGAGCATTCAAATGTAGGATCTAGTTTTGCTAGTCATGATTGGGGCTCCTACATTCCTAAGTAACATCTGCCAATGCAACCATAACATACAGTTTACTCTAATTCATCGGTCTAGTTTTTCTGATCACCCCTGTTCATTGTTGGTTTACTAGCTGCTGCTGTCCATCACTCACAAAGCTTAGTCTAATGTTCTGAGAGTGGTCTGACAACCTCAGTATCCAATGTACTTAATTGGAGTGAGTACAGAATAGAACTTACTGTTCTGCAGGGAAATAGGATTGCCTGCGAAAGTGAGTTGCGTGCCTTGACAGCTATGCATTGAAAGCCT
The DNA here is from genome assembly GCF_035084215.1 of Heptranchias perlo. NCBI lineage: Eukaryota > Metazoa > Chordata > Chondrichthyes > Hexanchiformes > Hexanchidae > Heptranchias > Heptranchias perlo. Next base: position 115,000,524 of record NC_090329.1, on the reverse strand, counting down.
GAGTTATGATTCTAGCACATGACTGAGCTACAGTATTAAGTTCTGTTTGTTAAAGTGCTTCTGGATACAGTATTCTCAATCACGTTGCACCAATACATTCAAACTGTATATGCCAAACCACATTCTATTATATCTTCATTATGGGTTATGTGCACCTAACCTGACCCACTCCAATTCAAACCTGTTTAAATCGCACATCTGTGCTGGATCATCAAAGTGTACATTAACAATCGTGAGGCCACTGACAGAAACGTCTGGGATGGGAGATCATTGTTATGTCTTTGCTTGAAATATGACCTGTTTGTGCTACATTAGTCATTTGACCTTATGCGAGTTTGCCTTTTTTAAAAAGTCTTACTGTATGTCTAAGAAACACCAGTAGACATGGGTGGGAGGGGGGGCGGCGGGGGTGGTGATGAGTGGCTGGAACAGGTTTCCACGTGCTTAAGGACAAGACACTGGACTCATTTCAGAAATCGCTAGATGCTGAAATGGGAAGATGGTGTTCCAGAAGGGTGAGAACAAATGGACCGAACATCCTTCTTCATATGGTCCTACCTTGTGATGTTATGAAACTTACTATATAAAGGCTGGGACTGAGGCCCGGATCAGTGTCATTTTGGGGCGCATTTCTAAAAAAAATATTTGATATCATACACAAATCTTTGAAGGTGGTAGGACAAGTTGAGAAGGCTGTTAAAAAAGCATATGGGATCCTGGGCTTTATTAATAGAGGCATAGGGTACAAAAGCAAGGAAGTTATGCTAAACCTTTATAAAACACTTGTTAGGCTTCAGCTGGAGTATTGTGTTTAATTCTGGACATCACACTTAAGGAGAGGGTGCGGAGGACATTTACCAGAATGGTACCAGGGATGAGGGAATCCAGTTATATGGAGAGACTGGAGAAGCTGGGATTGTTCTCCTTAGAGCAGAGAGGGTTAAGGGGAGATTTGATAGAGCTGTTAAAAATTATGAGGGGTTTTGATAAAGTAGTTGGGGAGAAACTGTTTCCACTGGCAGGAGGGTCGGTAACCAGAGGACACAGATTTAAGATAATTGGCAAAATATCCAGGGGGGAAATGAGGAGGCATTTTTTTATGCAGCGAGTTGTAATGATCTAGAATGTACTGCCTGAAAAGGTGGTGGAAGCAGATTCAATAGTAACTTTCAAAAGAGAATTAGAAATATACTTAAAAAGGAGAAATTTGCAGGGGTATGGGGAAAGAGCAGGGGAGTGGGACTAATTGGATCGCTCTTTCAAAGAGCTGGCACAGGCAAGATGGGCTGAATGGCCTCCTTCTGTGCTGCATGATTCTATGTATTGCTATACAGTATCAGATTACAGTTTAGCACAGTGCTTTAGGACCAGGTGCCGATTTTGTGTGAGGGCACAATAATGCACACGTACTTGTATTATGTCCTTTCACAGGGTTCGGATGGTGGTATTGTTAAAACATCTAAACAGAGCATGATGGTTTGTGCGAAATCAACATACTTCTGATCGTATGCAATTATCTGTCACAAGGCAGGTTAGCAATGCCATTAGTACCTTGTTCTCATTGAAAATGCAAGTAAGCATTGCAAACTTGTGCCTATTAAAACATAGTGCTGCACTCTTGTTGCAAGCCAGTGAATAGATGGATGTGTGCTTTTAAAAAGTTGAGTGGAAAGAGCCTGGCCTACTGTGCAGTAGCTCTTTCAATGTGAGTGCACGAATGCCCTGAAGCAGCTACGGAGGAAATTTGAGAGCATGGAGCCCAAGCAGCTGAAAGCACAGTCTCCAATGGCGGGTCAAAGGAAGTTTGCTGAATTTTTCTCTTCCAATGAGTGAGGGAGCGTCTGATCAAATTATAGAAAAATAAAAAGATGTGGATCTTGGGCACAGACAATGTGTGTGGGTTTTCAGCATTTTGTGAGTGCACATCAGAGTGATTCGTTGTGCTGCAATTATCTCTCATAGCAACTGAGTATTTTGAGAGTTTTTCAACAGTAACGGTTGACATTTTCTGCCGGTGCAATTAACTGCAGTGCTAGAAATAGTTCTCAGAACAATTCCTTCCTCTGTTTCATTTATATTTATATATATATATATATATATATATATATATTGTGTGTGTGTGTGTGTGTGTGTGTAAACCCTTTTGGTTAACTGGAGTAGGTGTCCCACCATGACTGAGTGGATGATCCTTCTCTGCCTCCTCCGGAGGTCCCCACTATCACAGATGCCAGTCTGAAGACAATTTGATTCACTCCACATGACATCCAGAAACGACTGAGTGCACTGGACATAACAAAGGTAACGGGTCCGACCACATCCCGGCTGTAGAGCTGTGCTCCAGAACTAGCCGCGCCTCTAGCCAAGCTGTTCCAGTACAGCTACAACACTGGCATCTACCCGACATTGTGGAAAACTGCCCAGGTATGTCCTGTCCACAAAAAGCAAGACAAATTCAATCTGGCCAATTACAGTCCTATCAGTCTACTCTCAATCATCGGCAAAGTGATGGAAGTTGTCCCACAGTGCAATCAAGCGGCACTTACTCACCAATAACCTGCTCACTGATACTCAGTTTGGACTCTGCCAGGAACTCTCAGCTCAGAGGTGCCATGAGAATGACTGCCCTTGATATCAAGACAGTATTCAACCAAGTGTGGCACCAAGGAGCCCTATTAAAACTGAGGTCAAGTGGGAAAACACTCCAATGGCTGGCAATGACAAAGGAACAGCGTTGTGGTTGTTGGCGGCCAATTATCTCAGCCCCATGACATCGTTGCAGGAGTTCCTCGGGGCAGTGTCCTAGGCCCAACTATCTTCAGCTGCTTCACAATGACCTTCTGTCTATCATACAGTCAAAAGTGGGGCTGTTCGCTGATGATTACACAGTGATCAGCTCCATTCACAGTTCATACCCAAGTGCAGCAAGACCTAGACAACATCCAGGCTTGGCCTGATAAGTGGCAAATAACATTAGTGCCACATATCTGCCAGGCAATGACCATCTCCAACAACAGAGAGCCTACCATCTCCCCATGACATTCAATGGCATTACCATCGCCAGATTCCCCACCATTAACACCCTGGGGGTTCACCATTGACCAGAAACCCAACTGGACCAGGCACATAAATGTTGTGGTTACTAGAACAGGTCAGAGGCTGAGTATTCTGCAGCGAATGGCTCACCCCCTGACTCCCCAAAGTGTCTTCATCAACGATGTGGCACAAGTCAGGAGTGTGATGGAATACTCTCCACCTGCCTGAATGGGTGCAGCTCCAACAACACTCGAAGTTTGACACCATCCAGGACAAAGCAGTCCGCCTGATTGGCAGATCATCCATTAGCCTAAATAACCATCCCCTCCACCACTGGCGCACCATGGCTGCAGCGCGTCCTATAAACAGGATGCACTGCAGCAACTTGCCAAGGCTTCTTCGGCAACACCTCCCAAACCCGCGACCTCTACCACCTAGAAGGACAAGAGCAGCAGGTGCATGGGAACAACACCATCTCCAAGTTCCCTTCCAAGTCACACTCCATCCTGACTTGGACACAAATCGCCGTTCCTTCATCATCGCTGGATCAAAATCCTGGAGCTCTCAGCTTAACCTTCACCACATGGACTGCAGTGGTTCAAAGAGAAGGCCCACCACTACCTTCTCAAGGGCAATTAGGGATGGACCATAAATGCCGGCCTGGCCTGCGACGCCCACATCCTGGGAATGAATTTTTAAAATGTAACAGTGGAACACAAGTGACCTTTAGATTCTAGGTCATGACTCTCAGCTCAATATTTTGTCAATTTTAACCAAAGTGCCTCTGATTTAGTCAGATCTCTTCAGTGGCTATATGGGGCTAGTTCCACCTTGCCTGTACTTTATTTTTCCTTACTCTATTTTCTGTGCTATTAATTTATTTTCTGGTGCACCATTTATTTCTGGCCTGCCCTGACCCAGCTATTGACTGATTTAGTTCTTCGGCCTAGATTACCACATTGTGATGCTCCAGGCCAAGCTGGGTGAGGGAGAGGGGCAGAATGCCACCTCGATGCCCACGTATTCTAACAATTCATAACTAAAACCTTTTTAAAAAAACAGTTTACTGCTACTTCAGAACAGCAAGTTGTCACGAATTATCTCCAGTCTGGACCCAGCCCCTCTCGGATATCAAAGTTAATGTTGGGAATCACGTGCCAAGATTGAGCCAGAGGGAGGCAATTTATGGCCACGTGCTGTCCTACAGCAGACTAAACAAGTTATAGCTGCTATTAATTAGAATACAGTGCAATATCCCCTCACTACTCTCAAGACAGCATTTTTCAGTTGTGAAACACTCGAGACCCCGGACATTCCTGTTGGCCCCAATAAATATTTCACCTGAGATTTTCGTCCAGTTGAACCTTACGTTGTTGATGCAGCCGCTGAATTGCCCTGTTAAGTCAGTTGGCCTCCTTAGTTGGATGCCTGTTTCTGTAGCCACTAATTTAACAAAATTCTTATCTGAACTGTTCAGTCAGTAAAGCTGTATTATGTAAAGCTTTATTTCTAGACTTGTAATGGCATATTGTGCTGGTGTGAACGTGTGTGTAACAGTCTACAATTAGCTTCTCTTTTAAAATCTATTTTATACAGTTTCAGTAAAAGGTGTGAAAGTGCTGTTTCACTTTTTTTTTCGGTTTCCAGCCTTTGGTGCAGGGAGGGAAGTTTACTTGTCTTCTCTCCCCCTTGATCCAGCTGCTCCTTGTATTGCTCCTTACATGATGCCACCTTTGTCCATCAGTACAGAAGGCAGTAGAACTGGTTCCCTCCCATGTCATTTATCTCATTATACAGTGGTGTTTATTATCCAGTATCCATCAACTCATCAGTGGGAACGAACTGGTCTCACTCCGTTGATCCAGAACAAGACGGCATATCTTAAAATTAGTACTAGGCCATTTAGGAGTGAAATCAGGAAGCACCTTTTCACACCAAAGGTAGTGGAAATCTGGAACACTCTCTCAAAAGGCTGAGGATGCTGGGTCAATTGAAATTTTCAGGACTGATGTTAGGGAAGCACACCCAGGAGTGTAATGTTCTTCTAACATTAAAACATTCTGTATCAGGCTTTCCTGGTTTCTAAGGTATCTAGAGAATCACCTGGACGCTTTTGACATGTGGCTTCGTGACGGGCTGAAGTTATCTTGCAACCAGTGTGAGGTCGGACTGCTGTGAAACGGATTCCTCAAGGGGGCCTTGCACCTTTTTGGCTTTTGAATGCTCAGGAGTCCGATGGGGATCAAACTCCCATGTTATAGTGCCACCGTCCCATAAAACTGCAGCTTTGGGTCAAATATGACCATTATTGGAAAGTAGCCCTCTGCTAAATCAGTGCTGTTCAAAAGAACTTCCTGCAAGTTTGGGTCATATTTTTACACCTTTAAAAATGCATTGATTAATTAACAATTCTTTGAAAATTGTGGCATACAAGGTATTGAATAATAGTGGCAGCTCTGAATGCTAATAAGGCACAGGGATTTTACAATGTATGTGGAAGTTGATTAGTAGATGCAGTTGTGGAGAGAGTTAAAGGTTTAATCTAAATTTAATTTTTTTTTGTTCAAACAATTATCCAGTAGTATGAAGTAAGCAATTGTAATAAAACAGCACAGGAGACTTTTTTGCATAGTTTCAATTTGAATTGACGCATAATTCAAACTAAGAACAGTAGACAGCGGTACCAAAATCTTTCAGTTAAGATAACGAAGCTAATATTAGTTTTTTTTTAGTTGAAAGCTGCTTCTATCTGTAGGCCTTTGCACCACATCTGTATTCAATTTATCCAATGACGTCTTTCTATTGCATCTCTGGTCCAATGCCAATCTGTTCTTTTGCAGCAGCAGAGGGAAGCAATGGATGTTCACAAAACAGGTAAACTTAGGACCATTCGTGTTTAATAGTTTTTTAAAAAAGAGGTGGCTGATGACTTTACGGCCTCTTGATCCATCGTAGCTGAGAATTTGGTTGCCAAGTTCACATTAATAGAGAAAAGCTATGGATTTTGGTTAAGATGGTGACCGGTTTTGTTGTAGCTCAGTTGTTCTATTCGTCTTTAAATGTGTCAAATGCAATCAGCCATTACTGCAGTGCCAGAAATGTTTTCTGCATATGTGTGCATTGAGGAAGGGGGATGTAATGCAAAGGCATAAAACCATATTTTTGACTTTGCGTGATGCAGTTTAGTGCTTCAGGGCCTTGGGACGTTTTACTACGTGAAGCCATTGTATAAATGCAAGTTATTGTTGTGGGCGGAATAGGGTCAGGTCGCCGATCCCACACTCCCCATGGGGAGCTGCACTTGGGGGCAGTATACGTCGGAGAATCGGGACTACGGTGTTGGAACCTGTATCTTTGACCCAATCTCCATTCCAACATGGCTTTCCAAGGGTGGCATTTTCCTTGCAAGGGCCCCGTGCAAAGGTTTGGTTTGAGGACTGGATCCCCTTGGGGCCCTGACTGTCCAGTTGCACAGGTTGCATGGCTCTAACGCACCCACCCTGACCACCGATGATGGGGAAGTTCCAGATGGACCAGCCCTGTAGAATCAGTATGTTAGGCTAAGAGCTCAGCCTGTCTGGACTGAGCAGTGCTGCCAGGATAGGCCTGTTATTGGTACTGGATCCGTGCGGGGCACTAATGCCACTCCTGCAGCTTCTTGCTGCGAGCGTGCGATCGGTGGATTTCTCTTAATTGTATTACCTTCCAGTTCTACTACCATAGTTTAAGGTTTCTGGATCCTCGCCTTCAAACTCCCTCCTACTACATCACTCTGCACGGTGTATATTGCTGTCAATTTAAAAACCAGGGTAAAGGTGACCTGGGAGCAAGTGCAAGGCAGTAATCTAACATCAGATCCCATTTCCTTTGTCGCATTCTGCTGTGAATCTTGTTGCGCAAACTCTAAGTCTCACCAGAAATGCATTTAAATGGGCTCATTAATTGCGCTTTGCATCCCCCAATGTAAACAAGTTTTTACAGCGCCAGTAAAAATGATCCCGTTCTGTTTGAGGGCATTTTGTGTGGATCGATTCATTAATCTGTCATACACCTTCTGATCAGCACCTGGAATTCACAAACGGGGAAAGAATGAAAACATTTTTGCTCCAGATATCACCGAACTCGCACATTTCTTTCAAGCTGCCAATAAAATTCTGTGCTCTAAAAGGTTGCTATAGTAACCAGTGGTATGTTGAGATTTGGAAAAAATTGTATCAGACTTTAAAACGATGGAATCCTCAAGTCTCATTTGGACACTTGCCCACTGACTAATGATAGGTTAGAATTTTGTAAAAAAGGGAAGTCTGCAAATTTTTTTATAAAAAGGAAAATTTGCTTTGGTGAAGAAAAACATTTCTCTGAAACAATAAGGTACCGTTGTGTGTTCCATGGAACAACGTAAGCTGTGCAAGGACACGCAAAATTTGTGTGGGTGTCTATCCAGCTTTGCGGCCAGCCTGCCAACTCCAGTTTCCACAGATGGTGAAAGACGTCTCATGGAAATGCCCCAGGATTTTTTTTTAACAAAGCTAAAGCTGAAAGAATAGAAAATAAAGTAACTGCATCAACGAGGTTTTAAAAACTCAGTTCTGGACCTAACCCAACTGCTGGTCTCTTTCTTCAAACTGTTGGGCTCGGTTACTGAATTTGGCACTTCCTTTGGCTCTGCAGTTTAACTTTGCTTAAATTGCGAGTTTTATGCCTACAATGCAGTTCAGACAGATTGTTCGCACTGACGAAGGGCTCAAAGGCCAGGGGTCGTAACTTAGAAATTAGGAGTAAATAGGGATTTGGAATTTGGAATAAATTACCAGGGAAGACTGGCGAAGCAAATAAAATAATTGCTGGAAGTGCTCCTGGTGAAAAGTGAGGACGGAGATGGGGAGACGAGGTTGAGATCAACCGAAATGGGGCAGCATTACTCAGTCTTTTCCGGTGCTTAAAATCTCCTGAGATTTTTTGTGGTAAATCTTTTGGCAAAGTCGAGATTCAGAATTCACGTTGTCTTATCATCTGATGAATTTTCCCTATGAAGGCTGAATTTATGAAATTGTATTTCTGGTGGGGCACACATCAGATTTCTAGTTTTTACAGTTATCTCTACTGCTCTGCCTAAGCAGTTTATCAGATTCTTGGGGGGTAATTTTAACTTAACTCACCTGGCGGGAAACTGATGGGCTCAGATCGGCAACCGTTTTACACCCCACCCAATCTTACTTTAGGTTAAAATTACCCCTTTGTCTTTTCAGTTATCACCTGAGTCAGTGGACATGGACCCTTTCCGGTGACCATATTATACACAAGTGGGCCCTATTTTCTGAAAGCTGTGCTATCTACTGGCACGGACAGGATGGGCCGAATGGCCTCCTTCTGTGCTGTAATTTTCTATGATTCTGTGAGACCCTTTTTGCTGTATGCCATCCTTTTCAATCTGGCTGCATCTTTAAAGGATATGACCATTTTTGAAATTGGTATCTCAGTCATTCTTCATTTGGAGGTTATTCCTCTTTTGTGTAGTATTTCATCACCTATTATGATGAAGAAGCACTTAGTTTACCGCTCTTTCTATCTTGTGGTTTCTTCATAATATGAAGATGTGTGGAGCACTGTGTAAAAGATCCACAGAGTAAATTGGCGATTTTGTGCGCACTTCAATCCTGAGGCTTTCAATTCTGAGGCATTGCTACTTAATGCGCCCAGTGTTTAGGCATCCAGTGGCAAAAGGCATTTATAGGCAGTTGGGGATTCATGCGCGCTCTCTCTGTAGCATCTACAACTCCATGTTGCAATGGGGAGATTCATGCATGGGAAAGGGGATTAGCCATGAGGAAAAATTAGATGAAAATACCATGAATTTGCCCAGAGGTGAGGTGTACTTTGTCAGTGATGGCGTTTAGCTTCTTTGGTTATTAGGTGGTTGGATCTTGAACCTTGTAAAACTGCCCTATAGCACTTCGGGGGACAGTCAATTTTATTGGATATTCTCTCATGTCCAGGTGCTCCTCGTAGTGCATCAAATGTTGAGGGACTGACTGGGCATTGTGTGTGTGTCTCGTGACCTGCACCCAGATTCCCACTTGGACTTTAGTGGTAGGTCCTCGTTATTATGCTGGGACCAGGATTTGACCTATCTGCTCTCATATGCTCTACTTGGTGTTCTTTTGATTTGCTTCAGACAACAGTTCAGAGCTCAGATTTCTCTCCGTATCGCCAAACTTGTCAACATATGCAGAGTTGGCGATAGAAAACCACCTTTGATCGTTATCTTATCAAACTTTAATTTTTTGAAGCAAAGTACAATTTATTTCACAAATTTAAGATTTTTTAAAAATTAAAACTGCTAAACATCAGACATTTCAGCTCAGGTAAACAATGTCAGTTCTGGACGAAGGGCATAATTTTTCTGTAATTCTTTAATTCAGTTGTGGGCGGAGAGGAATTCACTAGCGTCATAAGCCGAAAGGTATCAAGAGAGTCAACTTGAATTGATTCATACATCATCCAGCCCTCGATGGAATTTGTCTTATAACTCTCCCATATTTTTTATATTATGCAGCAGGGATATATTAACATTTTGGAATGTATTACAACAAAGATGTGCTAAGTGCATACCACATAGTAAAACTGCATACATCTGGGGCCTGGTCTTATTCCTCTTGCACTGATATATTCCATTGAAAAAGACTACACATGAAGTGAATCTAAAACCATTGTACTGTGTTTTGCAAACCCTCTCCCCACCCCAAACATCACATGGAAAAGTTTGAAATCCTTTGTTATAAAGGTACTTCTTTGATTTTGTGTCGAAAGTTGTGCCTCCCGACGGTTTTGTACAAAATGTGCAACGCAGTGACTTGATTTGCATTGCAGTGATGTGATTCACGTTGAAAGATTGCACTGAATCACCAACAAGATGTTAAGGACAATAGGCTACGTTAACACATTATATTTAAAACAGCTGGTCACATGCCTCCTGGTAGCATTGCTAACACTAAGGTTCTACCGCCACCAGTAAATCTGCTTTGTGTGATATTTCCAAGTTAAAGTGGCTCTCCTGCTACCCTGCTCAGGTCACCATTTAAGGCTTCTTCGACAATTAGGATTGCGCAATAATTGCTGGCCTTAGCAGTGACGCCCACACCCCAAGAATGAATATACTAAAAATTTGAACAGCGTGCAGCAGACGCTGTCCTCAACCAAGATGCCCACTTCCAGTAGGGTACGCTACATTGTGGGGACACTCAACAGGTTGGCAAAGGTTAGGACTCTTCCTCCCTGCAGCCTCTTTCCCTTTTTGCCACAAACTCACTTCACAGCTGAAGTCTTACATACAGAGGAGAGGAAGACCTTCCAATGTATGCCCAGCAGTTTGCAACCATGGAGGAGAACTGTTTGGACACATCGCTTAAGCATCACAAGCTTAACCTGTATTGCGATTTTGCTGTCGTTGAAGAAAGACACAAAAGACCAAAAGGATCTTTCATCGGTTCTCGGTGCGATCTGGAGAATTATATCCTGGATGAATTGGCATCCGCCAGGATCTCCAGCGGTTCAAGAAGGAGGCCCACCACCACCTTTTCAGGGCAACTAAGGGTGGGCAATATATGCCGGCCTTGCCAGCCCACATCCCGAGAATGAATTTAAAAGAAAAGCCTCTTCAAATTAATAGGTATTATCAGCTTTCCTAACCTCACAGCTACCAGATAACACTTCCCTTATTTAAGTCTCACGAACATTAAAATTGCCCCAGGCCAAGCTCCTAACCCATTCTGCACTTACTACATGCCTTAACTCGAAATGAATTTGAGAGAGAAAAAAAAAATTTAAATTGTGAAAATAATTTATAAATATATAATGCAGTAAATCTTGTTTTTTGTTCCTTAGTATTGTCGGACAGTGAATTTGAATTAAGCAGTTTGGTGAGTGTTAGTGTGCTATCTCATCAGTCTCACTGTGCACGTGGCAAAATCAAAAATAATAATGAACCGACATTTCAACCAATCCTCTAACCCCCGAATATCTACCTTTCAAGATTTAATGCCGTTCTTGTCATTGTGTTAATGAGATGGAGCTTACACAGACATCCACCTATAGAATAAACTGAAAGAAAATTCACTTATAAATATTAATTGGATTATGGTAATTGAAGTACAGTATCAATGAATCTATTAATAAGAAAGCCAATTAAAGTGTATCGATCCTTTGCTGCTTAATGTTGCAAAAATGAAGCCCATAGGAGTTGATGTTAAAAGGGTGTTGTCTCCATCTCTTGAGTTTCTAAAATGTCCCATTTTGACCCACTGCTAAATCCTCATTATGCTACAGCTGGCAGTAGATTGCTCAGCACTTTTCTGGGGCGTCTTTTTCTGTAAACCTTTTATGAATATTTACCAGCGGATTCCATCTGTGTGTGTTCAAAGCCGCACTTGTTAATGAGACAGTACTTAAACCAACACTGTGTTTATACAGACAACCGTGTTTTCATAAATTATCTGATTAGATTTGGGTGAATTTACAATGTATCCATTTTCAGACCTGATATCAGCTAGGGAGGGAGGGAGGGAGTGAGTGTGGGAGTGAGTGTGGGAGGGAGGGAGTGAGTGTGGGAGGGAGGGAGAGAGTGTGGGAGGGAGGGAGTGAGCGAGTGTGGGAGGGAGGGAGTGAGCGAGTGTGGGAGGGAGGGAGGGAGCGAGTGTGGGAGGGAGGGAGCGAGTGTGGGAGGGAGGGAGGGAGGGAGCGAGTGTGGGAGGGAGGGAGGGAGGGAGCGAGTGTGGGAGGGAGGGAGCGAGTGTGGGAGGGAGGGAGCGAGTGTGGGAGGGAGGGAGGGAGTGTCGGAGGGAGTGAGGGAGGGAGGGAGCATGAGAGGGAGGGAGGGAGGGAGTGTGGGTGTGTCAGCATCCATGTGCTCATCAGAGACTAGCATTGCTTGTTCTTTCATTGTAGACGTCTTCCCTGTCAGTGGGTGACTTTGTGGCATTGCTAAAGATCAACATCCTTTTTGATCCTGGGTGCCTGCCAAAAACATATTTTGTAACTTATGCGTTTAGACTGGCGGCCTGAATGTCTACTCTGGAAGGATGTCTACTCTGCAGCATTGCTTTGGAGCCGCTCACTGGTGGATCCAATAATGTTGTGAGTGGCTCTTCACATATGTAGGGCCTCCTGGAGCCGAGGGAGGGGCATTACATTTTTCTGTTTGTTCTCGGGGTGTGGGCCATATTTATTGCCCATTCCCTAGTTGCCCTGAGAAGGTGATAGTGGGGCCTTCTCCTTGAACCGCTGCGGACCTTGTGATGGTGCTCCCAAGATGATGATAGGTAGGGAAATGTAAGTTGTCTGTTGACAGGAAAAACAAATTATTAATATTTTACTGTCTAAACAACAACTTGTATTTATATAGCACCTTTGACATAGTAAAATATCCCAAGGTGCTTCACAGGAGTGTTATCAAAGAAAATGTGAGACCGAGCCACATAAGGAGATATTAGGACAGGTGACCAAAAGCTTGGCCAAAGAGTTTAAGGAGCGACTTAAAGGAGGAGAGAGAGGTAGAGAGGCGGAGAGGTTTAGGGAGGGAATTCCAGAACTTAGGGCCTAGGCAGCTGAAGGCACGGCCGCCAATGGTGGAGCGATGAAAACCGGGGATGCATAAGACGCCAGAATTGGAGGAGCACTGAGATCTCGGAGGGCTGGAGGAGATTAAAAAGATAGGATGGGGCGAGGCCATGGAGGGTTTTGAAAACAAGGTTGAGAATTTTAAAATCGAGGTGTTGCTGGGCTGAGAGCCAATGTAGTCAGCGAGCACAGGGTGAACGGGATTTAGTGCGTGTTTAGATACAAGCAGCAGAGCCCAAGTTTACGGAAGGCGGAAGATGGGAGGCCAGTCAGGAGAACATTGGAATAGTCAAGTCTAGAGGTAACAAAGGCATGGATGAGGGTTTCAGCAGCAGATGAGCTGATGCAGGGGTGGAGATGGGTGATGTTACGGAGGTGAAAATAGACAGTCTTGGTGATGGAGCGGATATGTGGTCGGAAACTCAACTCGGTTAAATGGGCCGCTAAGGTTGTGAACAGTCTGGTTCAGCCTCAGACAGTGGCCAGGGGGAGGGATGGAGTCTATGGCTACAGAACAGAGTTTATGGCGGGGTCCAACGACAATGGCTTCGGTCTTCCCAATATTTAGCTGGAGGAAATTTTTGCTTATCCAATACTGGATGTCGGACAAGCAACCTGACAAATCAGAGGCAGTGGAGGGGTCGAGGGGGGGCGGTTGTGAGGTAGAGCTGGGTGTCGTCAGCGTACATGTAGAACCTGATGCTATGTTTTTGGATGATGTCACTGAGGGGCAGCATGTAGAAGAGAAATAGGAGGGAGCCAAGGATAGATCCTTTGGAGACTCCAGAGGTAAAGGTGTGGGAGTGGGAAGAGTAGCCATTGCAGGTGATTCTCTGGCTAAGGCTAGATAGATAGAAAGTGCTTTGCAACCCTCTCCAGAATTCCTCCCCTTTTGAAGGAATTGGGTCATAACCAGAGGTCAGGTAGTGGGGCTGTGCTGGTCGTGACCAGAGGAAAGGGGTCTCATAGAGGAGTGAGAGAAACCAATAGCAGCAATTGTTCAGAATGAGTTCTCCACAGAGAATTTGCTTGGAAAGAGGAAGATCACTAATGGACCGGCTTATTTGGCTTGTTTCATATTCCCCTTCAATCAAACTGTCTCCCCTCTCCATTTTTTGGGGGTTTTATTCCTCTTTTACTCTCTCCTCCTCATCTAATTTTTCTTTTGCATGTTTTTTGCTCAGTTGGAAGGAGAGGTGAGCACACCTCAGACTCCAGAATGATCAGTTTAAAAATAAGTCGGGAGTGGGGGAGAGGAATGGTCCGAGTCTGTTCTTATCTTTCTCAATCCCCACCCCCCCCCCCCCCCCCATGAAGGTTGATGTACGTAATGTGGCAAAACTGAGAATTGACAAAAATCATGACATGCCTGCGTGGTTGTTTGGATTTTAGTGTCAACTGCTCCCTGGATTCAATAACTCAAGAATTGCAGTGTGAGGCGTGAACCTGTTCCTACTCACCGTGCCACTAAATCAATCAGAGGTCGCTCAATATGGGTGCTCGGTGCAGAATAAAAAAAAACCTGCATCGTAAATTGTAGCAGCACAAGGCCAAGATCACAATCTCTGCCCCTCAACAGGCTTTTTTAAGGGGAAGCTAGATAAGTACATGCAGGAGAAAGGATTAGGATGCTGTCCTGATAGGGTGAGTTGAAGGAGGGAGGGAGGAGGCTCGTGTGGCCCTGTTGGACTATAACCTGGTGTTGTAAGATTCCTCGCATAAACACCGGCATAGTCCAGTTGGGCCGAATGGCCTGTTTCTGTGCTGTACATTCTGTGTAATTCTATATAATTTTGCAAAAGTGGCGCGAGGGGGACAGAGAGAGAAGGGGCTCAAGTTGAAGTATTTACCTGGACATCATCTGTTCTACTTATTTCCCTATTCACCACGGCCTCAGACTGTAGAAGTGAAACTCCAAAGAACCAAGATTCCAGATTGTGCACTTGATATTTTTGATCCTTTATTCAAATGGGTTTAATTTTAACCTTTTTTTTGTTAACATGTCCTTTCCAACCCCCAAAAATGTAGCATGCAAAGTGGTTAATATAAGTGTGCGTACATGAAGCATTTCAACCCTCCCTGTACTGTTTGAAATCTTACGATAATTTAATTTGAAAATAATGGACACCTTAATTAAATTATGCGTAGTTATTTTTGGCCTTTGGAAAGTTCAGCACGCCCCTGCTGATTATAGTCTGCTGAGAGACAAAACTATTGTGTAATTGTTGCAACCGAGTGTCAATTCTTTGAAGCATTTATTATGATGTCTCGATCCTACAGGAAGCTAACCGACAAGCCAAAGAATCACTAACAAACCACTTAACCACATTCAATGGCCACCAATATCCCAGCACCCAACCAGGAAACACTTTTAGCATCAGCTTGACTCAGTTCGTCACACTGTTAATTCTGGTACCAAAAGCTATAGCCTCTAGCTGCACTCCAGCATATCAACCCAGAGTGACACTTCGCTGCAGGACTGAGGGAATACTCCATTGTTGGCGGTACCATCCTTTGGATGAAGATGTTGAACTAATGTTCTATCTGTTAAAGATCATATGGCATAATTTGACTAATGTAAGGAATCTTACAACACCAGGTTATAGTCCAACTGTTTTATTTGAAAATCAGAAGCTTTCGGAGGCTTTCTCCTTCGTCAGGTGAGCGTCACACTCGCTCACCTGACGAAGGAGAAAGCCTCCGAAAGCTTCTGATTTTCAAATAAAACAGTTGGACTATAACCTGGTGTTGTAAGATTCCTTACATTTGTCAACCCCAGCCCATCACTGGCATCTCCACATCATAATTTGACTAAGCACAGAAAGTTCTCCTGGTACCCTGGCTAGCATTCTTCCTTCAGTCAATATCTCTTTAAAACAGATGAACCAGTTGTTAATCTCATTGCTGTTTGTAGAATCTTGTGTACAAAACGGCTGCCATGTTTGCTTACAATCACTGCACTTCATAGTAACTCAGTATGTGAAGCACTCTGAGATGTTTTTGACAAGTATAGGCAGTAAATTTAAAGCCCTACGCTAAATATTGCATCCTATGCTGTGTGTTAGTCCATTCCCTTACCACTTACACCGTCCAGACCTGTGTCGAGCAAATAGTGCTAACCATTTGCCACTACCTCAGGAGTCAATTACAACCTATTTAGCGCAGCAGCCATTTTGGGCTCTGTGTCTGTTTAAAAGCGATGTGATGACAAGTCCCAGTTCATCCTGTGTCTGTTCAAAAATCATAGATTAGAGAAGGAGATGCTGCACCACGATTGCTCCAATTGGTTAATTGATCAAGGATTAACGGCGGGGAACGGTTTGGAATCCACTCAGCCGTTTGTTTCCTTCTCTGTCCCCATCCTCTCCCTCGGTACTCTCTCTAAAAGACGATACACTGTTTGGATCAGGAATCGAGATCGAATCAGCTCTGTGACAGACAGACTAGAATCTGTCTCTGCATCATCGAGACACGGGGAATGCTGTTAAATCCATCACAGGGGCGCTTTCATCAGTAGTGAGGGGGCTTCATAAACGGTAGGGGCTCTTCTTGGTCATTCAGTACTTACGACCAATCTATTATGACTTTACAATCTACTGCGTATAGCGGGCTAATCGCATTAACACCAACACGCCCGCTATAAGCAGTTCTGGAGTTTTGAGGTCCATGGATGACCTCCACCCCCCTGGACAATTATTGAATTTTATATTTAAAAATGGTACATTCTGGATCAAGTTGGGACATTTTTAAACAATCGATACATTCTTCAATTAACCATATGTTAAGTCCATTTATGTGAACTTGATTACTATGGTATCTTGAATCAGGCATTCAGGTTCATAAATGCAAAATGCATTTTTGTCAGCAGGCTGAAAATGGATGGGGATATAACGGCCTTTTGATATTATGAAATGAAACACATTTTATTGTTATACATTTGCTTGAACAACAAGGTGGTGCAATAATGGTGGTACTTGTTTGAATTTACCAAGACAACCTGGTCACCACTACAAGGACTGAGATGGCTCTACTCTATTTTCTCTACCAGGCATAGTCAGCAGAAAACTCTTATTTTAATTGCATAATAACTTCTAACATTTAGTCTACAAGCACTCATTTCAATAACTCCTCGCTGTAAAATCTCTGCAGAACATAAACCAAATGTTGAAGTCATTTTTTAACAAGCCCAGCCCCTAATCCATCATTCACATCACATGCATGCTTTTCCACATTCAAATTCACTTTGTTTTTTAAATGATTTTCACCCCTGCGTTGTGGAGGTGAAGTAGACTAAACAGTGGGTAAAAGTTAAACACCAATAATGTGATTTGAGAAGAATCAATTTAATTGTCAGTAGAATCCACCAGATTTCAAACGACCTTTCAATGGGCCGAATGGCCTCCTTCTGTGCTGTGTGATTCTATAAGAGCAGGGAGTTCTGTGTCCTGGATTACATTTATTCCTCGATGAACATCACTAAAAGCAGATTATCTGGCTATTTTTCTCATTGCAGTTTGTGGGACCTTGCTGTACGTAAATTGGCTGCTGCATTTCTCTAAACTACAACAGTGACTATACTTCAAAAGTCATTATTTGGCTGTGAAGTGCTTTGGGACACCCTGAGGTTATGGAAGGCGCTCTGCGTTCTGTCAGATCCTCTGTTGTTTGGTAAATTGCCGTCATCAATGCCCCAAAGGGAAGGAAACTTTTTGACAAGGGTACTGTTCATACTCACTTGTATATCTCCATGATTTCTGAGAGCAATGATAAAGAAAGAAATAAGTGTTTTAATGATGTCGGTTGAGAGATAAGTATTGGCCAGGACTCCCATGCTCATCTATGATTCGTGTAATGGGATCTTTTACATTCACCTCGGAGGCCAGGCAGGGCCTCGGTTTAACATCTCTTTTCAAAGACAAGAACTCCGATTGTGCAGCACTCCCTCAGTACTGCAAATACTATCTTAGTGCAAGTCTCTTTCTTTCCTTTCCGCTTTATAATGGGTTCAAATTAAACACCAATTCATCCCAATTAAGCAGTAACAATTGAATAACTTACAAATTATTGTAGGTATGTCTTGGCACTGTTTGTGGCAGAAAAGCTGATGAAAATATTAATGCATGACAGAGGCTAATTCATTCATTACAATACTAGAATGTAATTGAGAAATGCCGTTTAAAAAAAGCACAAAGTACTTGGGAGGGAAAGTACTTGGGAGGGGAAGTACTTTTAATGTGAAGTACTCCCCCACAGACAGTATAAAAATAATTTGCATGGAATGTTGGCTGTTGTGTTGAGCAGAGATACTTGTGGGCCCACAGGCTGGGAATAGTTCTCCCGTGCAACGTAAAACATTCATTACTGTCTGAGACTGCAGCCCAGCTCAGAGTAATGAGTTGGTCAAAGGTGAGCCTCCCATCAGCATCATCCACACAGTTGGGAAATTCGGCATGTCAGGTCCTCATAGAGAGGGCTTTAGAATAGGGATTTCCTCAGCTCAGGTACGAGACATTCTGAGCAGGGCCTCAATGTTTTTTTTAAGTGTTTATTGGGGGGTTACTAATAGTGGGAATTAAAGGCCCAAAAAGTGGAGTGTGTCTTTAAGGTGAGTAGTGATATTGCACTTCCCAAAAAGAAAGACTTGCATTTGTATAGCGCCTTTCATGACTTCAGGGCGTCCGAAAGCGCTTTACAACCAGTGAAGTACTTTTTGAAGTGTAGTCACTGTTGTAATGTAGAAAACACAGCATCCAAGTTGCGCACAGCAAGATCCCACAAACAGCAATGTGATAAATGACCAGATAATCTGTTTTATTGATGTTGGTTGAGGGCTAAATATTGGCCAGGACACCGGGGAGAACTCCCCTGCTGTTCTTCGAACAGTGCCATGGGATCTTTTATGTCCACCTGCGAGGGCAGACGGGGCCTCGGTTTAACATCTCATTCGAAAAACAGCACCTCCGACAATGCAGTGCTCCCTCAGTACTGCACTGAAGTATCAGCTTCAAGTCTCAAGTGCTCAGGTTTCTGGAACTTCTGACTCAGAGGCAAGAGTGCTACTACTGAACCAAGGCTGACACCTTGGGCTCAATTTTCAAAGTAAAAAACAGGTGGGTTGGGGGCAGGGGGGCATTGAAAATTGGCACCATTTCAGACCCGCCTCCAACCCGCCCATTTCCAGTTTTCACCGGGGCGGGCGGCCAACCCACTCCCAGGAGTCGGGTCGGGCCTTAAAACCTTTCAAGGAGACTTCAGGCATCCATTTATCTCAAATTCACCATTTCAACCCTGGGGGTCCGGCATTCCCGGGCCTTCTGTTTTACACCTCGTGAAAGGAGGGAGAAGGCCCGAGAATAACAGGTAAGTGCTTAGAAAGGCACAGCTTTTGGGCCTGGAGGAGCAGGAGTGCTTCCCCCAGGCCCAACAAGCCTACCTGCACCGACACCCAAACGATTGCGGACCCCCAAACCCGATCCTTCTCCCCGACCCCGATCCTCCTCCCCCACTCCGATCCTACGCGATGACCCCCGATCTGACACCCTCCCAGTGACTGACCCCCAATCCCATCCTCCATGACTCACAACCCTGTGCCAACCTATGCCCACCGATGCCCCCCCCGTACCCCCCCACCCCCCCATCCATACAAATGATGACTTACCTGAAGACGTCCTCTCCCTGGCTGGCCTCCCGTCCAAACGAGACCAGCCAGTCGGACGGGAAACCGACAAAGATAAATAACAGATGTCCTTACGTCAAAATCGTACCTCAATTTGATCCCCTGCTCCCTTCCCAGCTCGGTTTTAAAATTGAGCCCGTTAAATTCCAAGAGGTCACCTGAAGCTGGAGTGAGTGGGATGGGCCGAATGTCCTTTGCTTCTCCTTGCACCCACAGCTGTGAGGGCAGGTGGGTGATCTACTCCTAGGCTTCCACCAATGCCTCTCTGAACATACTGTGCCAGCCTCCTAAAACAGTGCTGCTGGAACTGGTGGTTCAGTGATGTTCGTTCATTGTTAACCAACATTGGTGTGATTTTTCTTTGGAGGGAGGGGTGGTGATGAATGTGAATGACCATTCTTACTGTAATCTGGGCAGGGCTGTAATTTATGCAACTGTAGTGCATCGATTGACATATTTGCTGCAGTTTGCTCAATTGCAACAAAACGCGAAATAAGTAAAAAGCACCGCAGTAAGCCCGTCTGCTGCAGGAGCTGATTAACTTGAGATGTCTGAGGTGAGAAGTTAATCGCTAACAGTAAGGGCTTTATATACAACAACGGCAGAGAGGAGGATCTCATTTGGCGCTCTATTTAAACCGTTCCGTGCTTTTTTTTTTAAGTTTTGGCTAACGGCTTGTGAGTAGGTTGCTAAAGATCAGCTGCTTTTGTTTGCTGCGCAGAGGTTTAGCAGGTTGTGAAGTTCAGACATGAAAACTCGTCACAGTAAATCTTGTACAGCCCACTACTCACACAAGACGTTTTTGTGCTTGAGGTGCGCGGAAGGGGAAACGGTGTTGAGCATCTGAAGGTTGCGGCAGTAACCGTCCCGCACAGACCTCCAGAATCTGTAAACAGCGGCAGGAGTGGTCTTCTGCTGAGGGTCGAAGGGTGAACCGGCCTTTTTTCTTTCATTAGCTGCAGCAAAAGAGCTTTTGATTGTGTCTGTCCTAAGCTACGGCTTTGTGCTAATGCAGTTCCTCACCAGTTGACCTTTAACCCCTCGGCAGCAGGCCAGCTTCACCACAACAACTGTTCCTTAGATAAGCGCAGTCAATTTTAGACGCAGCCCGGATTCAACAGTGACTTTCCTGTTCCTGTGAACTGGCCACGAATTCAATCAACTGCGTTTCCTTTTTCTTTCTCTCCAGTTCCTTTTTTTTGCTTTCTTGTACCCGAGGATGAGGTGAGGGCAGGGGGGATGACATTGGTGAAGGGACGATGCCCGGGATTGCTGTATTTGATTCATACTAATTTTGTGTGTGGTGTGATGCAACTGAAGCAAACCTTTTGCTACGTCAAGCAGTGGATGTCTGTAATACAAATGTTTTTCTGCCTAATACATAAACATACAGTTACCTGGGGAGGGAGTTTATGAAGATGAAGTTGTAGATGGTGAGAGTGAACTCACAGTCTTTCTCTAGTTTCACTCCTATCCCCCCTCATGCCCTCTCTGAGCTCAGCTTGACTATGAGACCCACCTCCTGTTCTCTTTCTTTTTCTCTCTCTCTCTCTGTCTTTCTCTCTTTCTCCTTTTTTTCTCTTTCTCTTTCTCTCAACCCATTCCTATTAACTACCCACCTTCCCTTCCTGGCCCCCACGCTAGCTGACATTGTAAATGGTTCCTTCTCCTCAGGTACTGCCCCCCTCCCTTTCAAAATCAACATCAATACAACCCCCGCTCAGAAAACCCACTCTGAACTCCTCTGACCTCACAAACTACCACCCCTTCCCCAATCCCCCTTTCCTCTCAAGTCCTCGAACGTGTTGTCGCCTCCCAAATCTGCGCCCATCTTAACTGCAACTCCATGTTTAAAGCCCTCTAATCGGGTTTCCACTCCTGACTCCGGGGGGAGGGGAGCGTCTGACCCTTGTGGGGTGCCCTGGGCCCAGTGCACTTTAAAAGCCGTTTATTTCTGGGGCTTTTCACAGCACAGAGGTCTGCAGCTTGATTCCTGATTTAAGGCGCACACTGCACTAATAGCACTCAGGTTGATTACTGTGTGACTGGTGTCATTGAACTCCTTGGTTCAGTCTCCTATTTAAATGGATGAGCAGAGCTTCTGCTTAAATGGAAGCTTTGGTGCAGTGAAATAAAGGCTCCCTTGCCGGGCAACGGCGAGATCTTGCTTACGACGCAGTTATTTTTTTAGAATAGTATGTGTGATAGGCTTGAAGTATTTATGTACATCTTTGCAATTATATAATGAAAAACAATTGTACTTCTCCTGGAATTTGGTTTCAGTAAATCACTGCAAAAGTTGCTACCTTGAAGTTACGACTTTGACGCTGCTACAGATGCTCGCTCGTTGTCCTGTAATCCGCTGTCTGTTATTTTAATAAAATATTGCTAAATAGTAGGGAGTTTATGTATACTGTCAACTCTTTTTAACTCAAAGTTGCTTAATTGGAATTCAGTGTTAATTCAAACTGAAATTTTACAAAAATAAAGTCTCTTGTGCCGTTTAATTAAAATTACTTAATTTATACTAACAGAAAACGACTTCAGTTTAACATGGATAGAAGGTATTTTATAGTACGACAGCAAGTTACTTGTATAGAACCTTTCACGATGCTTTACAGCAAATTGTAGGATACTGAGTGACTGGTGCTCGAAGGCACAGCTGAAGAGGTTTTGAGGCAACTTTGAAAGTGGGCAGAGAGGCGTTGAGGATAGGGGATGTGGTGCTTGAAGTCTCTGCAACCTGCGGTGGCTTGGACTGACATGGACTGAGAAGAGAACGGGATGAGGGGACAGCGAGGAAAAGACCAAAGTTGGAAGATTTCTGACGAAAGGTCTTCGACCTGAAACGGTAACTCTGTTCCTTCCTCCACAGATGCTGCCTGACTTGCTGAGCTTCTCCAGCGTTTTCTGTTTTTATTTGGGATTTCCGGCATCCGCAGTATTTTGCTTTTGATTTGGAAGAGTAGAGGATTTGTGCTGGAAGAGGTTGTAGAAGTTAGATGGAGTAGGATAGTGCGTACACACGTGATTCTGCAGATAACAAATGATGCCTAAGACCGACTGAGTTAATGTCAAGTGTCAGCTTTTTGGGAATCTCTGCTGCCCTGATGGTTGTAAACAATTTTACAACACCAAGTTATAGTCCAGCAATTTTATTTTAAATTCACAAACTTTCGGAGGCTTCCTCCTTCCTCAGGTGAACGAGGAAGGAGGAAGCCTCCGAAAGTTTGTGAATTTAAAATAAAATTGCTGGACTATAACTTGGTGTTGTAAAATTGTTTACAATTGTCAACCCCAGTCCATCACCGGCATCTCCACATCATGGCCCTGATGGTTGGAAGACTTTGTTTTAAAGTAACCTCCTTTTTCCTCTTTCTGAATTCGATCTATTGGTCCGAGATTGATTTCAATGCTGCATCATCTCCATTTTGTATTTTCTTTCCTTTGCCTCTTTTTGTTCCGGTTAGAATTGAATACGAAGCTCGTTTCCAAACAGATTGGAATTTTTTCCCAAAAGAACGCCTCACAACACAACTGCTGTACTTTCCAGAGCATTCAGTAAGATCGTCAGCCAAAGAGGGTCATTTAAAGCTTCCTCTTGTGTGTGTGCCATGCAGTTCCAAAAGAAGTGTTGTTCTCTCCCATGACAACGCAACAGTTCCAACCTAGCCTAGAATAACCCGGCAACTACACGATCCGCAGATTTAAAGGGTTGTACAGAGTATCCTGCCCACCATCAGGGTAAAATCTAAGGAGAGGTTACGGGGCAGACAGCTGTGGAGTTTGTGATTAAAGCCCCAACGAAAATTCTTGTGAATTGTTTTAATTTGCAGTTCCATTTTATTTTAATCCACATGACGGGACTGGGTGGTCAAACCCCTAACTCTCGTGATGGATACGGAGCCGTGCCCTTTGATGGTATAGGCAGTGCAGTACAGTAGTGATGGTTTTGGCCATTGGATATGCTTCTGGTTCCAGTGAGTGAGAAAGCTGCATCGGAATTTTTCTAGCCAAGGGGAATGTCTGCCCGCTGAGGCTCAGCAGTGCATGTGTATCCATTAGCGCCTCAGATCCCCGAACCCTCACATCTACTGCTAGCGTACAGCAGAACCCAGTCCACGGTATGAATGTGTTTAATTAAATGAAGGATTGGTGCACTGTCAAAAGGCACCACGGCCAGTTTCGAAACTTGTTCGTTTCTGTAATGATTGGGATGATTTGTTCTTTGTGGATTTTATCCAATTTGTTAGCATAACCTGAAAGAAAGGCATGAATTTCACTTGATCCAATGTGCCATAATTGTTGTAATTTCCTTGATACTTGTCTGCAGTTGCTGCGCTGCTCATTATGGACAGTAGAGAAGGAACATATCAAATATTTAAGAAGTTGAAGGCTGCATCTATTTTGAGATTCAAAATCAAACTGCTAATTTCCTAATCCAGCAGCAGTCAGCTGTATTTGTTCTACTTCTGTAGATTAGAGGCTTTCTTTAACCTTCTCGAGTTTACTTTGGTGGAAAGCCAAATCTCGGCCACATGGGCCTGGGAGATTTGTAGGGATCAGTCAGAGAGTTCCCTTCTCCAGGTTTCCGCCTTCTGTTTGATTGTTGATTTGCATGCTGTAGGGTTGGGTTTGGACAGGTAGCAACAGCAACTTCCAAATCTTGCTGTGTGGGGCCCCCTGCGAAATATTGATGGTCCCCACCACTACCACCGCCGTTGGTAACCGGAATCTGACGGGAGACCCCCCCTAACTTCCAAAAGCCAGAGTGAGCTTCCCAAAGGAGAACAGAGCTACAGTTACAGAAATTGGTGTTTGTATACAGCAAAGGAAATAAAAAAGTTAGCAACTAGAGAAAGATACACACACACACACACCATGCTCATAGCGCAGAGTCTGCCCGAACCCCAGATGGACAGAAATCTCATGACCTCGTTGACCCCAAGGCTCCACGGACCACGGTTTGTAAACTTGTAATGTACAACAATGCTAGCCAGTAAAAGCCACAATAACATGTTAAATGTTGTGTGTCCATTTGTGGCTGTGAGCCAGTCTAAAATGTTGTTACATCAAAGCAGGGTGCTCCATGATCAGTGTTATTTCTGGGGATTGCAAATGAAATTTGAATGAGGTCAATGCTATTTTTTAGTTCCTTAATCCTTACAGCTCAGGACACTCCCAAGCACTTACTAAATTGGCAAATTGATCAATTGGTTTGTCATAGAATCATAAAAAGGTTACAGCACGGAAGGAGGCCATTCAGCCCATCGAATCCAGCTAGTCCCACTCCCCCGCCCTATCCCTGCAGACCTGCAATTTTTTTCTTTTCAAGTACTTATCCAGTTCCCTTTTGAAGGCCATGATTGAATCTGCCTCCACCACCCCCCCAGGCAGTGCATTCCAGATCCTAATCACTCGCTGTGTGTAAAAAAAAAATTTCCTCATGTCACCTTTGGTTCTTTTGCCAATCATCTTAAATCTATGTCCTCTGGTTCTTGACCCTTTTGCCAATGGGAACAGTTTCTCTCTATCTACTCTATCTATACCCTTCACGATGTTGAATACCTCTATCAAATCTCCTCTCAACCTTCTCTGTTCCAAGGAGAACAACCCCAGCTTCTCCAGTCTATCCATGTAACTAAAGTCCCTCATCCCTGGAATCATTCTAGTAAATCTTTTCTTTACTTTCTCTAAGGCCTTCACATCTTTCCTAAAATGTGGTGCCCAGAACTAGACACAATACTCCTGTTGTGGCTGAACCAGTGTTTTATAAAGGTTCATCATTAATTCCTTGCTTTTGTACTCCATGTGCCTCTATTTATAAAGCCCAGGATCCCGTATGCTTTTTTAACTGCTTTCTCAACCTGCCCTGCCACCTTCAACGATTTGTGTACATATACCTCCAGATCTCTCTGTTCCTGTACTCCTTTTAGAATTGTGCTCTTTAGTTTATATTGCCTCTCCTCATTCTTCCAACCGAAATGTATCTCCTCGCATTTTTCTGTGTTAAATTTCATCTGCCACATGTCCGCCCATGCCACCAGCCTGTCTATATCCTCTTGAAGTCTGTCACTATCCTCCTCATTCTTCACTACACTTTCAAGTTTTGAGTCATCTGCAAATTTTGAAATTATGCCCTGTAGACCCAGTCCAAGTCATTAATATATATCAAGAAAAGCAGTGGCCCCAGCACCGGCCCATGGTGAACACCACTATACACCTCCCTCCTGTCCAAAAAACAACCGTTCACCACTTTTCTCTGTTTCCTGTTATTTAGCCAATTCTGTATCCATAGAATCACAGAAGGAGACCATTCGGCCCATCGTGTCCGTACCGGCCAAAAAAGAGCTATCCAGCTTAATCCCACTTTCCAGCACTTGGTCCGTAGCCCTGTAGGTTACAGCACTTCAAGTGCTCATCCAATGACTTTTTAAATGAGTTGAGGGTTTCTGCCTCTACCATTCTTTCAGGCAGTGAGTTCCAGACCCCCACCACCCTCTGGGTGAAAAGATTTTTCTTCAGCTTCCTTCTAATCCTTCTACGAATAACTTTAAATCTATGCCCTCTGGTCACTGACCCCTCTGCTAAGGGAAATAGATCCTCTCTATCCACTCTATCTAGTCCCGTCATAATTTTATATACCTCAATTAAATCTCCCCTCAGCCTCCTCTGTTCCAAAGAAAACAACCCCAGCCTATCCAATCTTTTCTCATCGCTAAAATTCTCCAGACCTGGCAGCATCCTTGACAATCTCCTCTGTACCCTCTCTAGTGCAATCACATCTTTCCTGTAATGTGGTGACCGGAACTGTATACAGTACTCAAGCTGTGGCCTAACCAATGTTTTATACAGTTCTAGCATAACCTCCCTGCTCTTATATTCTGTGCTTTAGCTAATAAAGGAAAGTATCCTGTATGCCTTTTTAACCACCTTATCTACCTGTCCTGCTACCTTCAGGGATCTGTGGACATGCACTCCAAGGTCCCTCTGTTCCTCTACACCTCTCAGTATCCTCCCATTTATTGTGTACTCCCTTGCCTTGTTTGCTCTCCCCAAATGCATTACCTCACACTTCTCTGGATTGAATTCCATTTGCCACTTTTCTGCCCACCTGACCAGTCCATTGATATCTTCCTGCAGTCTACAACTTTCCTCCTCACTATCAACCACACGGCCAATTTTTGTATTATTATCTACAAACTTCTTGATCAAGCCCCCTACATTCAAACCCAAATCATTAATATATACCACAAAAAGCAAGGGGCCTGGTACTGAGCCTTGCGGGACTCCACTGGAAACAGCCTTACAGTCTCAAAAACACCTGTCAACCATTGCCCTTTGCTTCCTGCCACTGAACCAATTTTGGATCCAACTAGCCACTTTCCATGCTGTTACTGCCCCTTTATTCCATGGGTTTCAATCTTGATGACAAACCTATTATACGGCACCTTATCAAACGCCTTTTGAAAATCCATTTACATCACATCAACCGCATTGCCCTCATCTACCCTCACTGTTACCTCATCAAAAAACTCTATCAAGTTGGTTAAACATGATTTGCCTTTAACAAATCTGTGCTGCCTTTCCCTAATCGATCCAGACTTGTCCAAGTGACTGCTAATTCCGTCCCGGATTATCGTTTCTAAAAGTTTCCCCACCACCAAGGTTAAACTAACTGGCCTATAGTTACTGGGTTTATCCTTATACCCCTTTTTGAACAAGGATGTAACATTTGCAATTCTGCAGTCCTCTGCCACTACCCCCGTATGGATGATTATGGCCAGGACCTCCGCAATTTCCACCCTTACTTCCCTCAGTAATCTACGGTGCATCCCATCCGGACCGGGTGACTTATCTACTTTAAGTACAGCTAGCCTTTCCAGTACTCCTCTTTATCAATTTTTAGCCCATCCAATATCTTCCTTTACTAAGACTCTGGCAGCATCTTCTTCCTTGGTAAAGACAGATGCAAAGTACTCATTTAGTACCTCGGCCATCCCCTCTGCCTCCATGAGCAGATCTTTTTGGTCCCTAATCGGCCCCACCCCTCCTCTTACTACTCGTTTACTGTTTACATGCCTATAGAAGACTTTTGGATTCCCTTTTATGTTGGGCGCCAGTCTATTCTCATACTCTCTCTTTGCCCCTCTTATTTCCTTTTTCATTTCCCCTCTGAACTTTCTATATTCAGCCATTTTACTCATGATTTTCTTTCCCATTCGCAATGAACAAAAGTGTCCAGAAATGAGTTCTGGACTGACTAACCGGGAACCTTCTACTCTGCACTCGTTGTTGTTGTTGGGTGTTTATTTATTTAGATGACACAAAAAATTGTTTTTTAGTGAGGGTTGGGGGGCGGATTTTGTCCACCTGTTTTTTAATTTGAATGGACTGTCTGGAACATTCTGAGATGTAAACCAGGTACCAAAAGTCTTTTTTAATATTTGAAAAAAAAAGAAACAAGTCCTTTATTTCTCTGACTGATGATATTACGGCATTACATAAGAAATAGGGGCAAGATTAGGCCATATGGCCCCTCGAGCCTGCTCTGCCAGTCAATAAGATCATGGCTGATCTTCGGCCTCAACTCCACTTTCCTGCCCGATCCCCATATCCCTTGATTCCTTAGTGTCCAAAAATCTATTGATCTCAGTCTTGAATATACTCAAGGACTGAGCGAATTAATTATTAACTCTAGAAATAGGGGACATGGGCTCAAACCTAGAAGAGGGAAGGTGGACAGTCAGTTTACATTTACTAGTCTATACAGAGGTTGGGTGGTATAGTAATGGGCTGCCCAGGGAGGCAGTGGAGGTAGATCGTACGGGAGAATTGGGTAGTTATTGGATGGAGTGGGCAAATTTTAATGTTTGGGACTAGTTCGATGGACTGCATAGTTATGATCCTGTGCTTTCATTTGTTCTTGTAGATCTTCATCAGTAACAAAGCCAACATCAACACTAAAGTCACAATCTTCTACCCTCCCCCCTCAACCCAGTTCAATTCTGGACTTGGCAAAAGTCGGCAACCCTGATGATAACAGCAGGTGGTAAAAACCAAAACAAAGTACACAGCATGCAACCATACTGTGTTATTATTTAAAGCTTTCACACATCTGAGGGAGTCTTAATTAATTATCCTTAACTTTACTATAGAAAGCAGCTCATTTGTCATACCGCTGCTCTTTTTCCTGAGAGCTATGGCACGGAGAGATCAGATGGTCTTGAGCAATAATGCTGATTCTTAACCTTGTCATGTTGCCTCCATTTATCTGAAGTGCTCTTGAAACTGAGAGTTTTCAAGAAATTGATTTGGTGATGGGTATAAAAATGTACACACAAATATGTTTTTTAAAAATGTTGTCTCTTATCTTTATCTCCTCATTCCCCTCATTTCCTCCTCCCTCATTTCCACCCCTTCTCATCTTCTCCTCCCCCACTCACCTTCTCCTCTTCTCACCCGCCCCCTCCCCCCACCCTCCGAGAGCTGAGACAGCAAGACAACGTGTGCCTCAGGCATCTACACAGCTAGTATCACTGTATGTCTTTGTCCATTGATAGGAGGAACACTTGGATATAGTTGCTAAGTTCTGGAAATAAGACTCTCTGTCTATTGAGGAAGACAGACCAAAACAAAACTTTATAGTCCTTAAAATGAGACTCTGCTCCTGGGGTGAAGCCTCGCTCAATAGGACTACAGATTGGAGAATCTGTCATGCGGGCTAGTGCACCTGATTTATTTCGCTGCTCAAATCTTTCAGCCATTAAAATGAATTGGCCGCACTGACCTCCATAGCCCATTGACCATTCTGAGTTCCAGCTGAGTGAGATCTCAGGGTTTATATGTATATCTTTTTATTTAAGTTAAAATACAATGTTACAAATCAAGACTGTAGATCCAAGCAAGAAGTAGCAAACAATAGCATATACCTAAACAGAGCCCAATTCACAATTTTCAGTTTTCTGTACACTGGTGTCAAAATAAGGAAACCTCATTCTGTCAACATCTTGGAGCGGATTCCAGCAGTAGCCAAGAACTTCCCAAAGGGAGGAAGTTAAATCTCAAGAACTAGGCAGCTGCATTCAGAGGAAGGCTAGGAGCACCTTTCTCATCTCCCCATTCAGCGGGTGACAGAGACCTGAGAAGGAAAAAATCCACCCCTACGTCCAGTGTCCCGTGAGGGAATACAATCCAATTAGACACCGTAGAAAGGTGTTTAAATAAGATGCAGTATTGTTGGTTTTCACTAAACATCACTCGTACACGTACATAATATTTGCTGGTGACATCTGAGGCCAGTATGTCATTACTGAACAACGATTTCCTTATTTTGACTCCAGTGTACATAATCCTGAAAATTGTACATTGGGCTCTGTTCAGGTATATGCTATTGTTTGCTGCTCCCCTCCACCCCCACCCAAAAAAACCCCATGGGTCTGGGCCTCTCCTGTAGAAGATTGGGTTGCATTAATATTTTATTAAAAATTAATAGTTTTTTTTTAAATGACTGCATGTTTTACAAAAGAAAGCCCATTTAAAGATACAGTTCATTTTTCCTGTCAAGTTGTTGCCTTGCTGTCTTCCCTCTCCCCCCGCCCCACCACCAACTGCACTATATTTTTCTCAATCCAATTCTCTCCTTTCCCTTTCTAGGGTGTTGACATGGGTGCCGGTCTGATTTAATCTCAGTTAATTTATTATACTGAACCTTGAAATAGAAACCAAATGCAGTAAATTCACGGTTTACTCTAGTAAAATAAGATAATGTTTGCATAAAATATGATTTTAGTGTTCTCTCATTAACACTGGCTTTTACAGTTTTGTCCAGGAGCAAGATAGGAGCACTCTCACTTGTGAGTCAGAGGTTGTGGATTCAAACTCCACTCCCATGATCTAAGCACATAATCTCTGCTGACACTCCAGTGCAGTACTGAGCGAGCGCTCCACTGTCAGAAGTGCCACCTTCAGATGGGACATTAAAGCGAGGCCCTGTCTGTGATTCTGGTGGATGTTAAAAATGGTTCTATTTGAGGAAGAGCAGAGAGTTCTCCTGATAGGAACATAGATGCAGGAATAGGCCATTCAGCCCCTTGAGCCTGCTCCATTATTCCATTAGATCATGGCTGATCTGTATCGTAATTCCATTTACCCGCCTTGGTTCCGTAATCCTTAATACCCGTGCCTAACAATAATCTATCAACCTCAGTTTTGAAATTTTCAATTGCCCCCCACCCTCAACAGCTTTTTAGGGGGGAGAGTTCCAGATTTTTTTTTATTCGTTCATGGGATGTGGGCGTCGCTGGCAAGGCCAGCATTTATTGCCCATCACTAATATACCCACTTCTGACCTTATGACGGTGGGAAGGTTATTGATGAAACAGCTGAAGATGGCTGGGCCTAGGACACTGCCCTGAGGAACTCCTGCAGCAATTTCCTGGGGCTGAGATGATTGGCCTCCAACAACCACTACCATCTTCCTTTGTGCTAGGTATGACTCCAGCCACTGGAGAGTTTCCCCCCTGATTCCCATTGACTTCAATTTTACTAGGGCTCCTTGGTGCCACACTCGGTCAAATGCTGCCTTGATGTCAAGGGCAGTCACTCTCACCTCACCTCTGGAATTCAGCTCTTTTGTCCATATTTGGACCAAGGTTGTAATGAGGTCTGGAGCCGAGTGGTCCTGGCAGAACCCAAACTGAGCATCGGTGAGCAGGTTATTGGTGAGTAAGTGCCGCCTGATAGCACTGTCGACGACACCTTCCATCACTTTGCTGATGATTGAGAGTAGACTGATGGGGCAGTAATTGGCCGGATTGGATTTGTCCTGCTTTTTGTGGACAGGACATACCTGGGCAATTTTCCACATTGTCGGGTAGATGCCAGTGTTGTAGCTGTACTGGAACAGCTTGGCTAGAGGTGCGGCTAGTTCTGGAGCACAAGTCTTCAGCACTACAGCTGGGATGTTGTCGGGGCCCATAGCCTTTGCTGTATCCAGTGCACTCAGCCGTTTCTTGATATCACGTGGAGTGAATCAAATTTTCAGAAGACTGGCTTCTGTGATAGTGGGGATATCAGGAGGAGGCCGAGATGGATCATCCACTCAGCACTTCTGGCTGAAGATGGTTGCAAAAGCTTCAGCCTTGTCTTTTGCACTCACGTGGTGGACTCTGCCATCATTGAGGATGGGGATGTTTGCAGAGCCTCCTCCTCCCATTAGTTGTTTAATTGTCCACCACCATTCATGACTGGATGTGGCAGGACTGCAGAGCTTTGATCTGATCCGTTGATTGTGGAATCATTTTGCTCTGTTTATAGCATGTTACTTCCGCTGTTTAGCATGCATGTAGTCCTGAGTTGTAGCTTCACCAGGTTGGCACCTCATTTTTAGGTACGCCTGGTGCTGCTCCTGGCATGCTCTTCTACACTCCTCATTGAACCAGGGTTGATCCTCTGGCTAGTTGGTAATGGTAGAGTGAGGAATATGCCGGGCCATGAGGTTACAGATTGTGCTGAAATACAATTCTGCTGCTGCTGATGGCCCACAGTGCCTCATGGATGCCCAGTTTTGAGCTGCTAGATCTGTTCTGAATCTATCCCATTTAGCACGGTGGTAGTGCCACACAACACGTTGGATGGTGTTCTCAGTTCGAAGACGGGACTTCGTCTCCACGAGGACTGTACGGTGGTCATTCCTACCAGTACTGTCATGGACAGATGCATCTGCGACAGGTAGACTGGTGAGGACGAGGTCAAGTAAGTTTTTTCCTCGTGTCGGTTCGCTCACCACCTGCCGCAGACCCAGTCTGGTAGTTATGTCCTTCAGGACTCGGCCAGCTCGGTCAGTCGTGGTGCTACCGAGCCACTCTTGGTGATGGACATTGAAGTCCCCCACCCAGAGCACATTTTGTGCCCTTGCTACCCTCAGTGCTTCCTCCAAGTGGTGCTCAACATGGAGGAGGACTGATTCATCAGAAGGTTTCTTTGCCCATGTTTGACCTGACACCATGAGATTTCACGGGGTCTGGAGTCAATGTTGAGGACTCCCAGTGCCACTCCCTCCTGACTGTATATCACTGTACCGCCACCTCTGGAGGGTCTGTCCTGCCGGTGGGACACGACAGACCCAGGGATAGAAGAGTCTGGGTCGTTGGCTGAAAGGTATGATTCTGTGGGTATGGCTATGTCAGGCGTTTGCTTTTCTTATTGTGACTTTCTGTAGTGAGATTGTAAAACTGAATGGCTTGCTAAACCATTTCAGAGGGCGATTTAAGAATCAACCACAGTTGCTCTGGGTTTGGATTCACATATGGGCCAGACCGGGTAAGGACGGTAGGTTTCCTTCCCTATAGGACATTAGTGAACCATATGGGTTTTTATGGCAATCCAGTAGTTTCATGGCCACCATTACTGATACTAGTTTTTTTATATTCCAGATTTTATTTAATTAATTGAATTTAAATTCCCCAGCTGCTAGTTGCAGGATTTGAACTCATGACTCCGGATTACTAGTCCAGCACCATAACCACTATACTACTGTACCCTTCTACTATCTTTTGTGTGAAGAAATGCTTTCTGACATCACTCCTGAATCGCCTGCCTCTAATTTTAAGGCAATGTCCCCTTGTTCTGGACTTCCCCCACCAAAGAAATATTTTCTCTTTCTCTACCCTATCAACTCCTTTGATCATTTTAAACACCTT
This sequence comes from Heptranchias perlo, assembly GCF_035084215.1. NCBI lineage: Eukaryota > Metazoa > Chordata > Chondrichthyes > Hexanchiformes > Hexanchidae > Heptranchias > Heptranchias perlo. The sequence goes on along the minus strand of NC_090329.1, from coordinate 114,967,497 downwards.
AATTAGATCACCCCTTAATCTTCTAAACTCAAGGGAATACAAGCCTCGTCTATGCAACCTGTCCTAACTTAATCCTTTCAGCCCCAGTGCACTGGCCAACATTCCTCCCTCAGCACCACCAAGAACAGATTAGCTCGTTCATTCGTTACTTGTTCTTCATGGGATCTTGTGTGCAAAAGGGCTGCCACATTTATCTCCAGAACATTCATTGCACTTCTAAGTAACTCATCACTATGTGAAGCGCTTTGAAATGTACACACAAGATGTGTTAAGGTGCTATTTAATGCAAGTCTTCTTTTCTTTTGCTCTTGCTCCCTCTTCCTATTGCGCGCCTCTCTCTCTCTCTCTCTCACCAGAGAATTGAGCCCGTAATCTAGGCTGATACTTCAGTGCAGTACTGAGGGAGCACTGTCGGAGGTGCCATCTTTCAGATGAGACATTAAACCAAGGTCCCGTCTGCCCTCTCAAGTGGATATAAAAGATCCCATGGTCCTATCCGAAGAAGAGCAAGGGAGTTCTCGCTGGTGTCCTGGCCAATATTTATTCCTCAACCAACATCACTAAAACAGATTATCTGGTCATTAATACATTGCTGTTTGTCGGACCTTGCTGAGCGCAATTTGGCTGCCGCGCTTCCTATATTACAACAGTGACTTGGCTGTGAAACACTTTGGGATGTCCTGAGGTCATGAAAGGCGCTACATAAATGCAAGTCTTTCTTTCATTCTTTCTCCCCTCTTGAAGTGTGTGCAAGTTTCAAATGGAAATAAGTGGACTCCAATAATGATAACAGCTTCCATTAACATAGCAAAATGTTACAAAGCGCTTCCCAGTTGGGCATCCTACTTGAGCGGGGAGGAGAGGAAGTTGAAAGTTGCAATTGAATAGGCAGGTTTGAAGGAGACTTTTGAAGGTGGGGAGAGATACAGCAAGAAGACTGGAAGAAAACTAGGCAGTAGGTTTTTTTTTTATTTGCTCTTGTAGGCCGAGCCAAGTAGTGGTGAGCACTGAGCAGCTATTTGAATTTTTACAACAATCAGGCAGCTTTCATGATCACATTTTCCGGTTCTGGCCGAAAAACTAGCAAATTTATTGAATTCAGTTTTACAACTTACTATGGTGGGATTTGAACTCAAGCTAGTCCTGTACTATAACCCTTAAACTACTGTAGGCATTATTTGTACCTGCCAAGTAAAGAGAGCGCATTTTGGGATATTTAAAGGATCGAACCATGGACCAGACTTGCAGCTTCATTAGCTAAAAGATGTCTGCCGATAAGGCCAGCACCTCATCTCCACTGGTGGTTGGCGTGACCCTAGGGAGGCTGAGGTCAATTGCTCCCTTCTCCTGCACTCCTCGATAGAGAAGAAAGTGCACACTCGTGGAATCAGAGTGACTGAGCAATATCAGCAGTGCTAAAGCAGTAGGTGGTAGCCCTGCACTGGCACTGTCACAGAAGCAGCAATCAGGGTCAATTGTCAAACGAATGGTGATTTTGAACGAAGCCGACACTCCATTAATAATTGAAGAGATGTGTAGGTTGAATGCAGTATGTTCATTCCTGTCAGAGGATGTGCATTTTTAAAAAAACAAATATATGTTGCTGTCTGATGTTGTCGTGAAAATAGTTGGGGAATGGCATTGTTCAGTCTTTACGTACTTCTGAGACATTGTGACTTTAAAAATAAAATCCCACTTGTATCATTCCTGGGGGATTTTTATAAGCATTATTCACGTTTTTAGTTGCAGTTTTGCAATTAATTTTGGTGATGTATTCTCACTTTTGTACTGGCAGTTTTATTAATAATTTAATGAGTTAACACAGTTAATGGAAAGCCTAACCTGGGGACACATTAATTTATTTTTCGTAATGCAGCGAACATACAGCACTTGTGATATTTGAAAGCAACATAAAACCACGTGACAGTTTAACATTTTTTTTAAACACATGATCACATGCAGTGGTTCAGAGGGTGTACCCAGTGAGTCCCTGAGCCGCAAAGACCAGGAATGCCCTGAGTGCGATCACTGGCCTGTACTGAGTTAGCTGTATTCAGTCAAGTAGATGGCAGGGGTGATGCAATTGGCCTCAGTAGGGGAAATTGGCCAGGATTCCTGCTCCTAATCAGCCAGCGTCAGCCTTGGATCAATAGTGGCACTGAGTCAGGAGGTCACAGGTTCAAGCACCACTCCAGGAACCTGAGGATAGAATCCAGGCTGACACGTCAGTGCAGTACTGAGGGAGTGCTGCACTGTTGAAGGTGTTTCAAAATGGGATGTTAAAACGAAGCCCCATCTGCCTTCTCAGGTGGACATAAAAGATCCCATTACACTATTTTGTAGAAGAAGAGTGGGAGTTTCACTGCTGACAGGCAGGCACGGGATCTACCTTTGCTTTTTTTAAATTATTTGTCAGTTTGCACTAACTTGAAATAAAAGATGCATCCCTTTTTTCTCTTTTCTTCCCCCCGCCCCCCTCCCCCAAAATATATTTTGAGTTATAAATTGTACAGTATAAGAACCTCAGCTCAGTGATGAATAAAAGAAAAGAGCGGGACGTGTGATTACCCAACTATGAGCACCTCGCAAACATCTCAAAACACAGCGTCAGTTTTACTAATCTTTGATTTGTTAATCGTGTGTGTGTATGTATATGCATGTGTTTGTGTATATATAAAAAATAGCAAATCAATTTATTTGCTATTTTTTATATATATTTTAAATATATTTTTTTAAAAGCTCATTGCCTAACCCAGTCTGATGCAATCTACCTCCATCATCTCTAGAGATTTGTCCAATATGACTCAATCCTCCTTTGACGGTTCATAATTGGAAGGAAGTAATTGTGATCCTCTCTGTGTAAATTGAATGCACAGTTTGCATTCCTGATTTACTGTGTGTGGATGTAATTGGTTTTTAACTTTTTAATTGCAGATGGCTGAGTATGAGAACTGAGTAGGAAACTACCAACATTTTCAACATGTACAAAATAATGGATGCTGTAAAAAGGGCAAAAACTCTGCTTACTGTTTTAGGATTGTGTCAGTCTGATAACTTCATCGAGACTGTTGAATCTTTTTACTGGGTCTCTAGAGTAATATTTTAAATTAAGTGCTCTCCTGAGTGCATTTTCTCACCTCTCCATTTTTCTTCCCTGATGAAAACACTTATTCCAACAGTTTTGAGCTGTTTACGTGCATTCTGTAGACAATTATACTTTGGTGCTGAGTTTTGATTCATTTCCAAAGATACAGGCAGGAGATTCTCACTGTTACATCTGCCTGCCCGTGGCTTTCCCATCCATCAAAGTGACTGGGTGGAAAACCAGGGACTGGCAAATGCAGAAGCAGAATTCCTGGCCACGTTCTCATCTCTGTCCCCCTCCCCATATATTTTTTTCTCTCTCCCTCCCTGAAGGTAGTGGTTCTAGTGGCATCCAGTGGTCCAATACGAAATGCACCAACAGTCCTGTGGTATCTCTCCCAAGGACTCATTCTTCACAAATGTTCCTAGATAGTCTTTGTTGACGGGTATTTTATTGTGGGTACAATGACAGCCAAGCGTGGTTCTGTCCCCGCCCAATGTACTGCATTTTGCAGGATCACCAGATAGCAATTGCGAACAGGAATCCTGGTTGAAATGTTCCTACCTCGCTAGCCAGGGCACTCAGGTCAATTGTAGCCCCAGCTAAGAACAGTCAACTCTTACGCAGAGTAGGGGTGGATACAGGGATTGCGCTGGTCTACCTGACTGAGTGCTTTGTCACATAGTGAGTTTACCCACTCATCCATCGGGTTACAGATGCTTTGAACTCAGCATTTCACAACGGAAGAGCTCAGGCCCCATTTCTAACTTTCAGTTTGAATTATTCTCGTCTTTGCTTGCCGGAGTGTGAACCTACACAGGTGTTAAACATTAATTCGGGTGGAGTAACCTTAGGCAACAAAACTAAGTGCACTCAAATAGTCAGATACAGTATAACAGTGCAGGGAAAATAACCTCAGTTTCAAGCCAAATCTGCCTTCAGCATCTTGCGCAAGAGTGTTAAGATCCTCCTCAATGAATACCCATTTGATTTGATTATCTTTTCAAATTAATTAAAGACCAAAAAAGCATTTGGGTGTTCTGTTCTATTAATGTTAGTTACACCAATTTTCTGTAGAAAAGATCTCAATAACCAAATGAAGAGTGTATAGTCCACAGCTCATCCTCCTCATGTACGGGAGCTTGGTACTTCATTAATTTTTTTTGATGATTTTGATATCCATTAATTGATTAGAATCAAGAATATCTGCCTTTTTCTTTGCTTTCTTTATATTTTCCGTATAGCCTTCCTGTCCTTCCCTTTGTTCATTCTGTATTTCTTTTATCTTGGAATATGGAAATCAGGTCCAAAATCTGAAAATATTTCAAACTTTCTTTTTCTCCACCCTCTCGCTCTGTCCTCCTCCTCCTCCTCCTCCTCCTCCTCCTCTCCCGCTCTCTCCTCCTCCTCCTCTCCCGCTCTCTCCTCCTCCTCCTCCTCTCCCGCTCTCTCCTCCTCCTCCTCCTCTCCCGCTCTCTCCTCCTCCTCCTCCTCTCCCGCGCTCTCCTCCGCCTCCTCCTCCTCTCCCGCTCTCTCCTCCTCCTCCTCTCCCGCTCTCGCTCTCTCTTTCTCACACCCATCAATCATGCCTCTCACCAAATACTTATTTCTCCTCCTCATTGTAGAGTTTGGTCACATAAAACATATTAGGGTTCGGTTCGTTTGTATCCCTCAAGATCTTAAATACTTCCGTAAGATCCCAAAACTTTTGCTCTACAGGAAATATTTCTGTATCCTCTCATCACAGCATATAGCTGCATTAGCAACATTTGCCACTTGCCACTCCACAAAGGGTGGTAGAAGTTTGGAACTCTCTTCCGTAAACTGCAATTGATACTAGCTCAATTGCTAAATTTAAATCTGAGATAGATAGCTTTTTGGCAACCAAAGGTATTAAGGGATATGGGCCAAAGGCAGGTATATGGAGTTAGATCACAGATCAGCCATGATCTTATCAAATGGCGGAGCAGGCACGAGGGGCTGAATGGCCTACTCCTGTTCCTATGTTCCCATGTTCCATTTCCCAATTTTTCCAATCATCTCTCTGTTACTTGCTGCCTGTTATTGCGCCTCCCTCTCCGGGTTTTGCGCCTCCCTCTCCGGGTTTTGCGCCTCCCTCCCAATTTTGGTATCATCATCAATGAACAGAGACTGCTTTCTTTCACTGATCACATTCCAGTTTGTGATGGTCCCTGGCCCAACAATAATGAATTCTGTTTCTTTAACAATTAAACGGTGCACTAAAAGGCAAACAGTTGTACCTTACCAGCAGATTATTGCACTGCGCATTTACATGTTACAACAGTCCTCTCCTTACAAAACATTGTTTGAGTAGCAGCACGGGAGATTGGCTAATTTCCATTTTTAATAACATTAAAAACAATATTCCTATGGAATGTACAGGACTGGGAAAGAACATCAGCCCATTTCACTGGCCCCAGAGTTCCAAAGCAGAATCTAAGTTTCACTACCTATACATTCCGCAATTGGCTTTCTGACCAGATACCTGTCCAACTCCATCATGGCCGGTGGCCCCCCGGTGCTGGAGGCCGGTGGCCCCCCGGTGCTGAAGGCCGGTGGCCCCCCTGTGCTGGAGGCCGGTGAAGGGTCTTCTGGCCCAGCTGAGTTTCTGGCACCGTGATGGGTATTGGTTGCAGGGGTGGGGAAGGAGCAGATGTGCTGTCATCCTGGGAGAGGGCACCACGTACCGTTCCCATCGCACCACTACCACTCCCGTGGGGTTGGGACTCATCCCTTCCATTGATCTTCTGGAGAGCAGACCAGCAGAAGATGATTGACTGACTCCTTGGAAGCCCCTATCTATTCGGTCCACCAAACTGTCCAAGGTGGAGCCCAGAGCCTGCACGACAACTGTTTGAGCTTCTACCAAAGCTGCAAAGGCTGGTGACACCGACTCCTGGCCCGCCTGGAAGTGGCCACATGGAAGACTGCGGATTGCTGGTGCCCTGGGAGATCTCCGGGCCGAGCTGCTCTGTTTGGGTGAGGGCAATAATGTTAGGTTCCTCTTTCCTTCGGATTTTGTGCTTTCTTGTTCTACAGACTTTCGGAGGCTTCCTCCTTCGTCAGGTGAACGGTGTTCACCTGAGGAAGGAGGAAGCCTCCGAAAGCTTGTGGAATTTAAAATAAATTTGTTGGACTATAACTTGGTGTTGTAAAATTGTTTACAATTGTTAACCCCAGTCCATCACCGGCATCTCCACATCATGTTCTACAGACAGAGAGAATGACAGTTAATGAGCGACTGTTGAAAAGGTGATTGGAGATGTGCATATAGAGAATGTGTTGAGAGACGGAAAAGATGCTAAATGGGACAAGAATGGGGAGGTGATAAATGTAAAGCCAAGTGTATGGATTGTGAAGGGTTGCAGGAGTTGGTGGTTGTGCAAGTAGTAGGCTGTGGGAAGAGGCATGATGGGCTGAATGGCCTCCTTCTGTGCTGTATCTTTCTATGAGTCTAAGAGAATGGTGCTAGTGTGTGATGTGAAGAAATGAAAGGGCGAGTGTGCCTGTAATGAAGAAGAGAGGTGGTGCGGTGTGCCCTTGTGATTTGAGGGGAGGGAATTGTTAAGAGTGGTGAGGGTGAAAAGAGTCGTGAGGTGCTGTTGAGGGAGGTGGAGAAATGAAGAGGTGTACCTACGCACCCTTGCTGCTCACGCATGGTCGTGGAGCCTCTTCCTACGCTGAAGCCAGGTCCCAGGGGTGATGCTTTCAGCCACTTCTGTCCAAGTCTGATTCATCCTGATGTTGGAGATACCCTTGCTGCTTGTGGGGAAGAGTTGCTCCCTCCTCCTCATTTCCTGGGTTAAAAGCTGCAGGGAGGCATCAGAGAATCATGGGGCAGCCTTTCTGCTCCTCCTGGCTGCCAGAAAGTGCTCTCCAACAGTTCTCACCAGTTTAAAAGCAATTTGAACACAGGAAATGAAAGCACAGAACCTAACCTCGCTTTGAGAGTTTCATGTCCGCTCTAAGTTGAGTGTCACGTTGAAAATTGCGTGAGGTGGGGGCGGGCTGCCCGATCCTGCAGGTAATAGGGAGGCCACATTCTAATGAGGCCTGGGAGTTAAAATAGCCCAGGCCTCACGCTCACCTCTGCCCATGGATTCCTCGCCCACCTCGACCATGCCCCCAGTTAAAATCGGGACTTCTGTTTGTGGCCTATGTTAGTTAATGAAGAGTTTAACGCCCTGGGACACTTTACTACGTTAAAGGGCGTCATGTAATTGCAAGTTGTTGTTGTATTCCAATCTAAGTAGGCCACTGATTTCTAACAGTGAGAGTTCATATTTGTAAATGAAGGATTAAAAGAAACTGAAACTGTGCAGAAAAAAACTGGTGAAGATGCAGCATAAAATGATAAATTTAAATAAACATCACACTGTAGCTAATAACATTTATTAAACTGAATATAATATACACACAGTATTTCTAAAGCAGGAGTTTAGCATCTCCAAAGGGCCTGATGGAAGGGTGTGATTTAACTGTTCACGTTTGTTTGTGCTGACCGTATTTTGTTCCCTACGTGGCGTCATGCAGTGCTTTGATGTTGTGATTTAACTTGAAATGTCCCTTTTTTAGTATCCTTTCTTGGGCCTCAGGCTTGGTAAGTTATTTACAATGATTGATACTGAAGCTGGTTGAGCTTGACAAATGTATGGTGACATGGTGTGCCTAATGGTGAGATTAACTTGCTCACCTGGCGAGACGTCCAGTCAATCAGAGCTGCGGACAGGTCTTCAGCACACAGCCGGTGATTGGTGGGGACAGGGCCGTCTGGGAAAGTGGTGCTTGCACTGGAAAAAAAACAACAGAACACTTGCCGCTGGTTGGGATGGAAGTGGGATTCAGGATGATGTTTTTCTGCTCAAAACGGGCAACCCTAGGCTGACATTGGGGTCTGAAGTAGGACTGGAATAGACAGGGCATCGAGCGTGTGGCTAGAAATTGCAGCTGACGGGTGAATTGAGATTAGGGCTAGTGAGGGGATTGAGATTGGAGTTGGCGAGTACAAGGCTTCAGAGCAGAAAATGATTGTTTAAGGCTGAGGACTTTACTACAGTATCGAAACTTTGCCACAGTGCTGAATGAGACTTGGCAAGCTAGCAAGTGACTATTTGAGGCAGAAATTCAACACCCTCCTTTTGAGAGTGTCCGCCTGTTGCCCTCATGCTGTTTGTCATCCTCATTTGACACCACCTGTTACAAATAATACAAAAACGCCAGATGAACGATGTGACTATAAATGCTCATTTGCCAGTGATTTTAGCTTAAACTGTTGGAGAGTAACCTGCCTGTGTGTATGAAAATCACATTGCCAGCCGGGCGCTACAATGGCCTCATTGGACCATGGAGATGGGAATATCAGCCCACGATCCTGTTCTTAATCACTGTCTAATGATTCCTGATAGGAAGTACTTGAGTGAGTGGAGATCAGATGAGAACAGGATACTTGGCTAACTAGAAAACTACAAAAGCTATTGAACAGCTTCAAAAAATGTTGACACCACCACAGAGAAGCCGACAACCCAAAATGGCCTTGATTAAAACAGTATGAAAAGTGAGAGCAAGTAATTACACAAAGTAATTACACTGTTACACCTCTGAGGAGTGGCTTGTGACACTTTCCTTCTATTATCACTACAAGTTGTTGTAGAAAAGGCAACAGCTTGTAACTTGAGCTGTCTCTATACCCAACATTTCTTCATTTTTAAACAAAAGAAAATCCTGAAACAAAATCACAAATTGCTGGAGACATTCAGCAGCTCAGTCAGCTTCTGCGGAGAGAACGGACAAATTACATTTTCAAATTTAAACCCTTTGTCAGAACTGGAAGAAATTACAGAAAAACAATATTTAAGAAGGAAGAGAACAAGGGGCAGGGGGAAACACATACACAGACACGCCTGCATGAAAACCTGTCGGGCACAAGATTTATTTCTGGGTGGGGGGTATTTCACTGGGTATGTCCCCTCAGGAAACACATCTTTACCGCTCTGGTACATTTTCCAGTATCTTAGAATCCACAACGAGCATGGATATTTCTGTGGTGGGATGGGTTTAAATTTAAAGGAGTTTTGCTCAATTTTATTAAAAATATGCTCTCTGCCATTTTGGGGATGACTTTTTTTTACTTGCTCAAACCAGATGCATCATAACACACTCCTTGAACTTCCTCGGAGAAATGAATCACTTTAGCTGAATTTGGCCCGGTTTGTATCGAAAGGAAGCAATTGGGTGTGCTCTTGCATCTCCCAACAGTTGACTCCAGAAAGACATTGACGTAGGCCTGGAAGCAGGCCATTTTCTTAGCCAAGGAAGAAGCGTGGTATTTTGAGGGGGGTGGGTGGAATTTTTCAAAAAGGATTGGAAGCATTTTGTGGTTTTACATCTTCAGCTTTCCATCGTTTGCATTAGCATGTCTCCAAAAAGGCTTTTACCTCTCCCGATGGTGATTCGCTAACTTGAATGCTGGCATCTAATTCAGTAGCGATTAAGCTTAGCCCACCGGTTACTCAGCTGGAAGCTGACAACAGGAGCGGGAGCACAGTTAATAACAGACTTTTTTTTTACAGGGAGTCGATCACTATTGCTAATAGGAGATTTGGAAGAGTCAAATTTAGTTTACCAAAAGGAGTATTTTGGAAACGAATTGTTACCAGGAGCAGAATTAGCTCCCCAGCACCTTTTTTTTAAATTTCAGCCTGTGGAAGAACAAGTTATCAGAGAAACTGGGGCTCTTCAGCATTGTCTCCTCCGAGTTTCAAACTACAGATTTCACCATTTAACTTGATTATCTGTTTTTATTTGTATGTATGTATGTATGTATATATATATAAGCAGCCTTGCTTTAATAAATGAAAAGCACTATAATAGCGTGCCTGAGCTGCAGGAGTCTCATTTCAGTACAGTAAAAAGACCTGCATTTCTTGAGCCATAAATGCTCAGTGCCGCCGAGTGAGGCTGAACAAAATCCATTCGGTGCGTCTGCTTTTTCCATTGTTGGGTACATTACTGCCGATGGCAGATAACCCTTTGCTCTTTGAAACCAGAATACAATATTGTGCGTGAGCCAAGGACTCTCTCTCTCTCTCTCTCTCTCTCAATGCAGGGCAGGAAATGATTTGAGGCTGTTGGAGAATGTGAGCGGAGGCTGTCAGCACATTGTAACATTACATTTCTGGTCTCAGAACCGCTGAGGTAACACTCTTGGCTTTTAGTGCCCAGATTTCCTTGGCCATGCTTGCTGCAGCAGTGTAGCCGATCAATAATACAAACTGGTTCACCCTCACTGTAGCACAGTTCATCCTGCCGTGCCTTGAGCTCCTCCATACGCTCTGAGGGGGTGGGGTTGTTTTGTTAGAACGTGAGGTTTGCAGTAACAGTTTTGCTACAATGAGATTCTGCAGAGATGGAATAGCATTTGCAGATTATGCAGAATAATGAATGGTTTTATTTTTATATCCTCTAACATACCCTTTTTTATATAAAAAAAACCTCTTACAATCCACCACACACAAGGTAATATATTTTTCTTGGGTCTGAGATTCTGTAATTTCCTGATGAGTTTCATCTCTGTGACGTAAATGAAATTTGAAGCTAATGGTTAATTTAATCATTTGACAGGAAATGGTTCTCTTTTTTAAAAAAAAAATGTAAGATGCTGGATCATAGAACATGGAATAAGCTCCTGTATGGAGATTGCTTTACTGAAAAATGTGGTTTATTGGAATGTATATTACTTTGTGAATATTAGAGTGTTACATACTGGAATACAGAGTACCTTGTGCAGATTACAGTGCTGTTACATACGGGAATATAGGAACATAGGAACAGGAGTAGGCCATTCAGCCCCTCATGCCTGCTCCGCCATTTGATAAGATCATGGCTGATCTGTGATCTAACTCCATATACCTGCCTTTGGCCCATATCCCTTAATACCTTTGGTTGCCAAAAAGCTATCTATCTCAGATTTAAATTTAGCAATTGAGCTAGTATCAATTGCCGTTTGCGGAAGAGAGTTCCAAACTTCTACAACCCTTTGTGTGTAGAAATGTTTTCTAATCTCGCTCCTGAAAGGTCCAGCTCTAATTTTTAGACTGTGCCCCTTACTCCTAGAATCCCCAACCAGCGGAAATAGTATCTCTCTATCCACCCTATCTGTTCCCCTTAATATCTTATAAACTTCGATCAGATCACCCCTTAACCTTCGAAACTCCAGAGAATACAACCCCAATTTGTGTAATCTCGGCCCATAACTTAACCCTTGAAGTCCGGGTATCATTCTAGTAAACCTACGCTGCACTCCCTCCAAAGCCAATATTTCCTTCCGAAGGTGCAGTGCCCAGAACTGCTCACAGTACTCCGGGTGCGGTCTAACCAGGGTTTTGTACAGCTGCAGCATAACTTCTGCCCCCTTGTACTCCAGCCCTCTAGATATAAAGGCCAGCATTCCATTTGCCTTCTTGATTATTTTCTGCACCTGTTCATGACACTTCAACGATCTATGTACCTGTACCCCCAGGTCCCTTTGGACTTCCACTGAGTTTAACTTTTTACCATTTAGAAAGTATCCTGTTCTATCCTTTTTTGATCCAAAGTGGATGACCTCACATTTGTCTACATTGAATTCCATTTGCCACAGTTTTGCCCATTCACCTAATCTATCAATATCGCTTTGTAATTTTATGTTTTCATCTACACTGCTTACAATGCCACCAATCTTTGTGTCATCGGCAAACTTAGATATGAGACTTTCTATGCCTTCATCTAAGTAGTTAATAAATATTGTGAATAATTGAGGCCCCAAGACAGATCCCTGCGGGACTCCACTAGTCACATCCTGCCAATGTGAGTACCTTCCCATTATCCCTACTCTCTGTCGCCTTTCGCTCAGCCAACCTCCTAACCAAGTCCGTACTTTTCCCTCGATTCCATGGGCTTCTAACTTAGCTGACAGTCTCTTATGTGGGACCTTATCAAATGCCTTCTGGAAGTCCATATAAATAACATCCATTGACATTCCCCTGTCCACTACTTTAGTCACCTCTTCAAAAAATTCAATCAGGTTTGTCAGGCACGACCTACCTTTCACAAATCCATGCTGGCTCTCTCTGATTAACTGAAAATTCTCGAGGTGTTCAGTCACCCGATCCTTAATTATAGACTCTAGCATTTTCCCCACAACAGGTGTTAGGCTAACTGGTCTATAATTCCCTGGTTTTCCTCTCTCTCCTTAAAAAGCGGAGTGACCTGTGCAATTTTCCAATCGAGAGGGACAGTTCCTGAATCTAGAGAACTTTGAAAGATTATAGTTAGGGCATCTGCAATGTGCTCACCTACTTCCTTTAAAACCCTGGGATGGAAACCATCTGGTCCTGGGGATTTGTCACTCTTTCGTGCTATTATTTTCTTCATTACTGTTGCTTTACTTGTGTTAATTTTATCGAGTCCCTGTCCCCGATTCAATATTAGTTTTCTTGGGATTTCTGGGATGCTATCCTCTTTTTCTACTGTAAATACTGACGCAAAGTAATTATTCAACATGTCCGCCATTTCCCATTGTCAATGACAATATCCCCACTTTCAGTTTTTAAGGGGCCAACACTGCTCCTGACCACCCTCTTTTTCCTAATGTAACTATAAAAGTTCTTCGTATTGGTTTTGATATCCCTTGCAAGTTTCTTTTCATACTCTCTTTTTGTAGCTCTTACTATCTGTTTTGTGACCTTTTGTTGATCTTTGTATCTTTCCCATTCGTCAGGATCTGTGCCATTTTTTGCCTTTTTGTATGCCCTTTCCTTATGTCTTATACTGTCCCTTACCTCTTTAGTTGTCCATGGCTGTTTTTTTTGGTAAGTAGAGTTCTTGCCCCTCAGGGGTATAAACCGATTCTGTATCTCGTTAAATGTTTCTTTAAACATTTCCCACTGATCATCAGTCATTTTACCCATTAACAGATTTGCCCAGTTTACTGTGGACAGTCTCTGTCTCATCCCATTGAAGTCGGCCTTACCCAAGTCTAGAATCTTAGCAGCTGACTCACTTTTTTCCCTTTCAAACACTACATTGAACTCGATCATGTTATGATCACTATTGGATAGATGTTCACACACAGTTAAGCTGCTAACTAAATCTGGTTCATTACTCATTACTAAATCTAGTATGGCTTGCCCCCTTGTTGCCTCGAGGACATACTGCTGTGGAAAACTATCCCGGACACACTCAAGAAATTCACTACCTATCTGACAGTTGCTAGTCTGCTTTTCCCAATCTATGTGAAGGTTAAAGTCCCCCATTAAGACCACTATGCCTTTGTTACACACTTGTCTAATCTCTGCATTTATACAATCTAGCACTTCAGAGCTGCTGCCAGGGGTCCTATACACAACTCCTACTATAGTCTTAGTTCCTTTCCTATTTCTCAATTCAACCCATAAGGTCTCTGTTGGCTGCTTACCTCTCGTTATATCCTCCTTTCTCATTGAAGTGATTTCATCTATAATCACTAAGGCTACTCCTCCCCCTCTTCCATTTTCCCTGTCTCCCCTGTAGACCTTATAACCCGGTATATTTAGTTCCAAATCCTGACCATCCTGCAGCCATGTCTCAGTAATAGCTATCATGTCATGCCCTCCAATTTGAATTTGAACCTGTAGTTCATTTAATTTATTCCTTATACTCCGTGCATTTGTATATAGAACTCGTAGTTGGGCCACACACCCTAGTCTGACCTTCAGCTTTGATGCTGGGTTAATCACCTTACGCCTTCTAGTTTTCACTTTATCTGCAGTGTTTACGCGCTCAGGTTCCCATCCCCCTGCCACTCTCGTTTAAACCTTCCCCAACAGCACTAGCAAACACCCCCGCGAGGACATTGGTCCCAGTCCTGCTCGGGTGTAACCCATCCCGCTTGTACAGGTCCCACCTTCCCCAGAACCGGTCCCAAAGTCCCAGGAATCTAAATCCCTCCCTCCTACACCATCCCTGCAGCCATGCATTCATCCGGTCTATTCTCCTGTTCCTATACTCACGAGCACATGGCACTGGTAGTAATCCTGAGATCACTATCTTTGAAGTCCTGCTTTTTAATTTATCTCCTAACTCCTTAACTTCACCTTGCAGGACCTCATCCCTTTTTTTACCTTGTGCAGATTACAGTGCTGTTACATATTGGAATATTAGTGCTGTTACATACTGAGCTATAGATTACCTTGTGCAGATTACAGTGTTGTTACATACTGGAATATAGATTACCTTGTGCAGATTACAGTGCTGTTACATGCTGGAATATTACAGTGCTGTTACATACTGGAATATTACAGTGCTGTTACATACTGGAATATTACAGTGCTGTTACATACTGGAATATTACTGTGCTGTTACATACTGGAATATTACAGTGCTGTTACATACTGGAATATTACAGTGCTGTTACATACTGGAATATTACTGTGCTGTTACATACTGGAATATTGCTGTGCTGATACATACTGGAATATAGATTACCTTGTGCAGATTACAGTGCTGTTACATACTGGAATATAGATTACCTTGTGCAGATTACAGTGCTGTTACATACTGGAATATAGATTACCTTGTACAGATTACTATGCTGTTGCATACTGGAATATTACAGTGCTGTTATATACTGGAATATATAGATTACCTTGTGCAGATTACAGTGCTGATACATACTGGAATATTACAGTGCTGTTATATACTGGAATATAGATTACCTTGTGCAGATTACAGTGCTGATACATACTGGAATATTACAGTGCTGTTACATACTGGAATATAGATTACCTTGTGCAGATTACAGTGCTGATACATACTGGAATATTACAGTGCTGTTACATACTGGAATATAGATTACCTTGTGCAGATTACAGTGCTGTTACATACTGGAATATAGATTACCTTGTACAGATTACTATGCTGTTGCATACTGGAATATTACAGTGCTGTTATATACTGGAATATAGATTACCTTGTGCAGATTACAGTGCTGTTACATACTGGAATATATAGATTACCTTGCGCAGATTACGGTGCTGTTACGTACCAGAATATAGATTACCTTGTGCTGTTATATTACACTGCTGTTACATACTGAAATAAAGTTATTGTGCAGTTAACTTCATTTTATTGAAGATTTGAATCAAAAACATTTTTCAACATGGTAAGAAGCAATGCTCAGACCGAAGAGGTGCTTTTGCTCTCTCACTGCATTGAACTGCATTGCTAAACAGTAATGACCCATGGCCTGAAGATAACCACTGAAACATCAAGAGAGCTTTGGTGCTGATCTTTTTAAGCGTGTTTTGAGAAGCAGGATCAGCATCCAGATTTCTGAAAGGAAGATCCCATCCCTATTCAATGTAATAAGTGCCAGTGAAAGGCAGCTCATGGCACACTTTACCCAGAGAGGTGAGGCCACCGCATCCGATGTGGAGAGTACTGTACAGGCCTCACGTACTGGCATATCAGGGAATTTCTTCACTAGGGTAGAAGTTATTCTATATTTTTTTGTACTGTTTATGGAAATGGTATTTCAAATGTAAAGCATCTCCCTCCCCTCCCCCCTCTCCCCACCCCAGGATACTGTTCATTGAGGGTTTATTTTTTTTTTAAATTATCACTCCTTTTACTCTTGATGAAAAATGTTATGGGTTACAATGTGTCTTTACGAACATACAAATTAAGAGCAGGAGTAGGCTACTCGGCCCCTCGAGCCTGCTCTGCCATTTGATAAGATCATGGCTGATCTGATTGTGACCTCAACCCTACTTTCCCCATCTATCTACTATAACCTTTGACTCCCTTGTTAATCAGGAATCTATCTAACTCAGCCTTAAAAATATTCAGTGACCCTGCCTCCACCGCTCTCTGGGGAAGCGAGTTCCACAGACTCACCACCCTCTGAGAAAAAAAAATTCTCCTCATCTCCGTTTTAAATGGGAGACTCCTTATTTTTGAACTGTGGCCCCCAGTTCTAGTCTCTCCCACAAGGGGAAACATCCCCTCAGCATCTACCCCTTCTAGTCCCCTCAGGATCTTATATGTTCCAATAAGATCACCTCTCATTCTTCTAAACTCCAGTGTATACAGGCCCAACTTGTCCAACCTTTCCTCATAAGATAACCCCCTCATCCCAGGAATCAGTCGAGTGAACATTCTCTGAACCGCCTCCAAAACAATTATGTCCTTTCTTCAATAAGGAGACCAAAACTGCACACAGTATTCTAGATGTGGTCTCACCAATGCCCTGTACAACTGTAGCAAAATATCTCTACTTTTATATTCCATTCCCCTTGCAATAAATGACAACATTCCATTTGCCTTCCTAATCACTTGCTGTACCTGCATACTAACTTTTTGTGATTCATGTACTAGGACACCCAGATCCCTCTGTACCTCAAAGTTCTGCAATCTCTCTCCATTTAAATAATATACTGCTTTTCCATTCCTCCTGCCAAAGTGGACAAGTTCATATTTTCCCACATTATACTCCATCTGCCAAATTTTTGCCCACTCACTTAACCTATCTATATCCCTTTGCAGACTCCTTATGTCCTCTTCACGACTTACTTTCTTACCTACCTTTGTGTCATCAGCAACTTTAGCAACCATACATTCGGTCCCTTCATCCTAGTCATTGATATAGATTGTAAATAGTTGAGGCCAAGCACTGACCCCTGTGGCACTCCACTCGTTACATCTTGCCAACCTGAAAATGACCTATTTATGCCTACTCTCTGTTTCTTGTTAGCTAACCAATTCTTTATCCATTCTAATATGTTACCCCCTACATCATGAGCTCTTATTTTGTGTAGTAGCCTTTGATGTGGCACTTTGTCAAAAGCCTTCTGGAAATCCAAGTACACCACATCCATAGGATCCCCTTTATCCACGTTGCTTGTTACTTCCTCAGAGAATTCTAATAAATTAGTCAAACACGATTTCCCTTTCACGTGTTGACTCTGCCTGATTGCATTGAGATTTTCTAAGTGCCTTGCTATAACCTCCTTAATAATAGATTCTAGCATTTTCCCCATGACAGATGTTAAGCTAACTGGCCTGTAGTTTCTTGTTTCCTGTCTCCCTCCTTTCTTGAATCGAGGAGTTACATTCACTATTTTCCAATCTAATGGGACCCTTCCAGAATCTAGGGAATTTTGGAAAATTAATACCAATGCATCTACTATCTCTGCAGCCATTTCTTTAAAGGCCCTAGGATGAAGTCCATCAGGACCTGGGGACTTGTCAGCTTTGAGTTCTAATCATTTTTTCGAAACCCTTTCCCTGGTGATTGTAAATGTTTTAAGTTCCTCCCTCCCTTTAAGAGTAGAATGAAATTTTCAGTTTAATGTTTCTATTTGGCAAATTAGAGATTTAGTTCAACTTGTAAGAAAATACAAACATGAGTTTATATTAGAAGTTGCAAAATGTGTGATGGGTTTCCATGTCTCTAGGAGAACTGTCATGTCTGGTATCAGTCTTGCTGCACAGTCAGCTGGGAGGAAGCAATCATGAGGTGTATGATATTCAGATTTTCCTTCTTGCCAGAATTTCATGTTGTTCTGTCTGTCTGAGAATGGATGACATGATTCCAACCGACGCCAGCAAGTTCATGTGACAGAAAGAAATCATAATCTCAGACTTGTGCCCTCTTGATTTGGGAACCAAATGCTCAGCTCCATAAACTATTGGAACAATCTGAGGTTTAACTCCTAAAAGTAGCTGGCTATTAACATAGGGCACATTGGAAACAGGAAAGCACTTGCCCTATCGATAATGCAATGGGGCTGGAATGGAACTCAAGCAGCATTCAGAGGTGTGCACTCTGTTGCTATCCAGATGTTCTTGTGCTATAGCTGGAGCAATGTGAGTTGGTGAATCCCATTTGAGAAAATCTAGTTAGCCCTTCCAATGATTGGTAATTTGCACCTCCCCCGATTAAAGAGCGTTGGATCCTAAGACTGTCTTCATTGGGTTTATTTTTTTTTCCAGGTGTTTAGATAATGGGCTGTGTGCAATGCAAGGACAAAGAGACAACAAAAGCAGCAGTGGATGAGAGGGCTCGTTCCGTTCCCCAGAACCCAGGCTATCGGTATGGGCCCGATCCTTCTCCTCAGCACTATCCCAACTTCGGTGTTACGGGAATTCCAAATTACAACAGCTTCCATGGAACCAGCGGGCAAACACTGACTGTCTTTGGCGGCGTTCATTCTTCCTCTCACACGGGGACGCTGCGTACTCGGGGAGGAGGGACGTTAACAGGTAGGAGAAACATCCACATGGGTTTAACTTTTTTGTTTTCTTTTTAACAATTTTTTTCCTTAAATATGGTACCTTCATTTAATGAAAACCCCTTGTGTTGAACAACCCTTTCACCAGAACAAAGCTTCCTTTCTGTTCGAAAAAAATGGTACAAATTGGTGAACAACTTGTTTTGTCTTACTGTTGTGCAGCCAATTGTTATACTGTACAAACGCTCCTGTGGAACACTTTGGGACATTTTACTGCGTTAAATACACTATATAAATTCAAGTTAAAGACGCTATATAAATTCAACAAAACTTGGAAGTGTAGTAAACAGTGAGGAGGATAGTGATCGACTTCAAGAGGATATAGACAGGCTGGTGGAATGGACGTGTTGGACTGAACAGAAATCCAAAACCTCCAGCCTCCCCTTACCTAACCTGATTTTTTATATATATAGAATGATTAGCCACTCCTATCCTCACATGCATAAGTAGTTAAATCGCACATGTAGCATTTAGGTAGCAGCAAAGCATGATGGGATACTTGACCATTATGGTAGCAGTTCGTAACCCACACTGTAAAAGCTGACAAAGGCAGGTTTGTTGGACTTATGGCCACCACCTCACTTATCTCCAGAACACATTAAGGAATGTTTACCCAAGGCCGAGGCTGACATTGTTTATCCTAACCACCTTACTTTGGATGATTAAGGGAGGATCGGTGGATATCTCCAAGGTCACCCCAGCACAAAAGGGAGTAAGGGATGAGCTGATCAGGACTTTGTGAAGACCCTCCGTGTAGTCTCAATGTCTGGGACTTGTGTGTTTACTGATAAGGGTCTTCCTCAGGAATGTGAGATGTTTAATGTCATGGGACGACCCAAGGTAGCCCCTGACAAGTGAGTGGCAGACTATACCACCCAATGAAACCCACTACAGTTACGTAAACA
The DNA here is from genome assembly GCF_035084215.1 of Heptranchias perlo. Taxonomy (NCBI): domain Eukaryota; kingdom Metazoa; phylum Chordata; class Chondrichthyes; order Hexanchiformes; family Hexanchidae; genus Heptranchias; species Heptranchias perlo. The sequence goes on along the minus strand of NC_090329.1, from coordinate 114,948,178 downwards.
TGTACCCCCACCTTTCACAGCAGGTGGGTGTTGCTTATTGAAAGGTATAAACATGCTTGTAGTGCTGATGTTCCTTTGAGAGTTAGGTGCGAGCTTGAGGAAGCTTACCACTCTCCATTTGTGCACAAAGCTTTCTAATAAACTTTAACTTGGTCAGCAGTTCCGTCTCCATCTGGTTTTGCTCCAAAAATTCGAGTCTAACAGACGGACACGTGACAGATGAAATTTAACGCAGAAAAATGCGAAGTGATACATTTCAATAGGAAGAACAAGGAGAGACAATATAAACCAGAGGGCATAACTCTAAAAGGGATACAGGAAGAGAGAGATCTGGGGGTATATGTGCACGAATCGTTGAAAGTGGTTAAAAAAGCATACGGGATCCTGGGCTTTATAAATAGAGGCATAAGAGTTCAAAAGCAAGGAAGTCATGATGAACCTTTATAAAACACTGGTTCGGCCATAACGGGAGTATTGTGTCCAGTTCTGGGCACCGCACTTTAGGAAAGATGTGAAGGCCTTAGAGGGGGTGCAGAAAAGATTTACTAGAATGATTCCAGGGATGAGGGACTTTAGTTACATCAATAGACTGGAGAAGCTGGGGTTGTTCTCCTTGGAACATAGAAGGTTGAGAGGAGATTTGATAGAGGTATTTAAAATCATGAAGGGTCTAGACAGAGTAGATAGAGAGAAACTGTTCCCATTGGCGGAAGGGTCAAGAACCAGAGGACATAGATTTAAGGTGATTGGCAAAAGAACCAAAGCTGACATGAGGAAAAACTTTTTTACACAGCGAGTGGTTAGGATCTGGAATGCACTGCCCGAGGGATGGTGGAGGCAGATTCAATCATGGCCTTCAAAAGGGAACTGGATACGTACTTGAAAGGAAAAAATTTGCAGGGCCACTGAAGGAGTGGGACTAGCTGGATTGCTCTTGCATAGAGCCGACACGGACTCGATGGGCCGAATGGCCTCCTTCCATGCTGTAACCTTTCTATGATTCTAAGTTGTTAGGCAGAGGAAGTAGAATGAGAATATTACACAGGTCAGTTAAACTCGACCCAAAAAAAATGTAATTTGTTTCACTCACATGTTTAAATATATTTTAAACTTACAAATTCATGTCAGGTGATTGGAAATAATTCTACCTGATCATACAGCTGAGTTTCAGCACGCCATTGCACTATTACTGGTCTCAGACTGATAGTGTACAGCGATGTGCATCTGGTGGAATGGTATTACACTGCCGCCTGCTCCTCATACCCACTGCCCAGTAAGGAGAGAGCTGTGCACGTGTGTTTCCACCTTCCTGCCAACTCACCTTAAATGTTAGGAGAGAGTAAGTGGAAGCCCAACACAAACTTCAAAAGTGAATTTGCAAAATGTCCACAGCTTCCAGTGAAGTCCTGGGCACTTCTTGAATGTGGCTTCACACTGGGCTGGAGTTATACTGCACTCTGGTAAAATACGTGAGAAACTACAAAACTCACGCTAATAAAATGGTCAACTCGGGTACGTGGAGCAAGACATTTGCGGAAGGCCATTGATGAAGAGGAGGTGGGCTATGATTGCCCACCTCGGGCATTCTGTATTATGAGCATTGCTGTGATTACGCTGTGCTGAAACTACCATTTAAAATCAGACTTTATGTTTTCGTATACATTGTAAGGAGATACGGAGCCCTAAAGAACGAGCTGTGATGTATAGTTTTATTCCGAGCAATGATCACGCTGCTAACGGATATCCTTTTCCTTCCCGTCTCCAGTAGGGGTAACCCTTTTTGTGGCCCTCTACGACTACGATGCCAGAACAGATGATGACCTTAGCTTTAGAAAAGGAGAAAAGTTTCAAATTCTTAATAACACGTAAGTACTGAGAGAGAGACGAATATTGAAGAAACTGCAGTCTTTGAGAAATGTTACTTTCTTCACCCAATTGTGAAGCTTCCACAGAGTTCAGATGAGCCATGTAAATGATTCTTTGTGATCATTATCTGTTGGGATCATCACTCTGTTAGGGAGCCAGTTTCATCAGTGGTCGCTCCTTATTCAGTGTCGTATTTTTTTAAATAAAACATTAAATGGAATCATTAATATCGGCTGTCACTATGGTAACGGGTGTTTAATCTCGTTTGTAGAATAAAGGAATTTAGATGTGGAACTCACTGCCATTTTGAAGCAGATAGCATTGACGCATTTAAGGGGTGGCTCTATGCATACATGAGGGAGAAGGGAATAGAGGGAAATGGGGGTTGGGTGGGACGAGCTAATTAGAGCGGGAAGAAGCTTATGTGGAGTATAAACACTGGAATAGACCTGTTGGGCCGAATGGCTTGTTTCTGTGTTGTAGATTCAATGTAATTGTATTTAAACTCATCATAGCAGTTAAATGGTCTTCTGTATCTTTACCAGGGCTCCGAGATGCAGCTGTATGACAAAACTGTAGGCCCTGAAATTACCCTGTGGGATACGCTGGGCTCCTCTTTAGTCTTCCCTCCCCCTCCCCCTCCCCTATTGTGGCGGAGGAGTGAAATCATTAATTTTAATCTGGTTAACGCCTCTGCTAGAGAGAGATTCCAAACAAATGTTCCAAGTGTTTGTGCTTTAAGCCTTCCACAGTTTTATTTTACAGCCTTAATGCTCTTCTTTCCTCCCTGGACTGAGCTGAGTTTGATGCTTTCCTTGAACAAACAGCAAAATACTGCAGATGCTGAAAATCTGAAACTAAGACAGAAAACGCTGGAAACACTCAGCAGGTTCGGCAGCATCTGTGGAGTCAACAGGCAAGAGGTTTAGCGTGAGGCAGGGCCGACACCTGAAACTTGTCCGTTATATCAACAGGTGCTGCCTGACCACTGCCTGAAAGGGTGGTGGCAGCAGATTCAATTGTCCCTTTCAAAGGGGAATTGGATCAATACTTGAAGGGGAAAAATTTGCTGGGCGATGGGGTAAGGGCAGGGGAGTGGGACAAATTGGATAGCTCTTTCAAAGAGCCGGCACAGGCACGATGGGCCGAACGGGCTCCTTCTGTGCTGTATGATTGCATATAACTTTGTCTGCAATTGCTGCAATTACCACACTGTTTGTGGTTATAGACTGTTGGATTCCCACCCTTTATTATAGAGTAGAAACTAAATCTGATATCTAACGATCCTTCATTTATCTCTGGACTGACATTCTTCACAGTCTTCCTTCGAATGCTTAGTGACGGGTTTTGGGCAGTAACTTTCTTAATAGGGGAATCACATGCCTATTTCCTGCAGATAGGTGAGCTGTTTTCCTCAAAAGGTGACAGTACAATACATTCCATTTATTCAATGTTAAGAAATAATAACACAGTGACCATTACATCTGGAATTATAAAAGTCAAGATGTAATGGTGAACCTTAACAAAACCTTTAAGACAGACCTCAGTTAGAGTACTGTGAGCAGTTTTTGGGCTCCAAACTATCGGAAGGATGTTGAGGCAATAGTGAAGGTACAGCGCAGATTCATTAAGATACTGCCTAATATGAGGAAATACAAAGAAAGATTTGGAAAAATTGGGGCTCTTTTCATTAGAACAGAGGAGATAGTGGGGGTGATATGATAGAGGTGTTTAAAATTATAAAGGGATGGGACAGAGTCGATAGAAACAAACCGTTTCCAGTGATTGAGGGATCCAGAACGAGGGGACCTTAATATACGATTAGATGCAAGAGATTTAGGACAGAGAGCAGAAGAAACATTTTTTACACACAGGGCTGTGAGGTTGTGGAGGTGTTGGTGATTGCAGCAGAGAGCATGTCAACGTTTAAGAATAGGTAAAATAGGTGATTGAAAGAAAGGGGGATAAAGGAACACTCCAAACAGACTGCAGCGGTTCAAGAAGGTGGCTCACCACCACCTTCTCAAGGGCAATTATGGATGGGCAATAAATGCCATGAACGAATAAAAAAAAAACAGGACAGGCACATGGGATTCAAACTACTGCTGTGGAGGATAAAGACCAACACGGATTGATGTGGTTGAACGACCTGTTTCCGTGTTGTATTTTCTATGTAATTCTAAGTGATTTTGGTTGTTGGTCATTTTCTGCAGTGACTTCCATGGTTGTTTCAAGTAGAGTGAGCGATGAGGCTTTTTAAAGAGCAAAATGTGTTGAGTATCCCCCTGGTGATGAAAGAATTTGAGGTTCAGGCAAAATAACAAACCAGTTCAGAAGGAATCATTCAACGTTGATAATCCCCAGTGTCGCTACGTAAGCACAACTTTATATTGCCAACGAAGGAAAGTCCCTGTTGTTTGGAGCAGATGCATGAAGCTGATTCTTCCCTCCCAGGCTGATGTTATCCCAGATGTCTCTGCTCCATCCAGCCAATGTGACACGAAGGTTTACATGGTTACCCAAAGCAATACTGTAAACAGAGTTTTTTTTTTATCTTCGAGCTACAATCCAGAGGAACCAGCAGTCTGAGTACCTATCTGCGATGGTGTTTTGTTTCTGAGCGAACTTTGTCCTCAACTTAACACTGGTGCTTTTAGGTTTTATATTAAGCGATCAGTGATGTGCCATTCACCTCACCCCTCAAAAAACGTGCCTCTAAGTGGGCCTCAGGTGAGAGAGTAGACCAGCCCAAAACTCTGGGCTTCATTGCAATTGCTCATGGTATTGATATGTGCTGCCTGCCTCAATAGCCCCTTGTGGTGAAGGATTCCAGGTTCTATTAACCGTCTGCGAGCACTTACAACCGGAAAAGTCAAACTCTGGTGAGTTTTGCTTCCTGCCCATGGAATGCGCCACCATCACAGCCCTGACTGTGCACTGATGGCAGTGAGTGATGGGCAGTCATAAAGTTTGAGCCTATGACCATCTGGTGGGATGTCCCATTGTCACCATTGGAGACCAAGTCATCCTTGATAAAATAATTCTAACAACTCCCCTACTTAATGCTGCAGATTGGCTGTACATAGATTTCATGGGGAGACTTCTTTCTGTGGCTGGTCTGTGTGCGTTTTTTTTTTTATTCGTTCATGGGATGTGGGCGTCGCTGGCGAGGCCAGCATTTATTGCCCATTCCTAATTGCCCTTGAGAAGGTGGTGGTGAGCCGCCGCCTTCTTGAATCGCTGCAGTCTGTGCGGTGAAGGTTCTCCCACAGTGCTGTTAGGAAGGGAGTTCCAGGATTTTGACCCAGTGATGCTGAAGGAATGGCGATATATTTCCAAGTCGGGATGGTTTGTGACTTGGAGGGGAACGTGCAGTTGGTGTTGTTCCCATGTGCCTGCTGACTTGTCCTTCTAGCTGGTAGAGGTCGCGGGTTTGGGAGGTGCTGTCGAAGAAGCCTTGGCGAGTTGTTGCCGTGCATCCTGTGGATGGTACACACTGCAGCCACTGTGTGCCGGTGGTGAAGGGAGTGAATGTTTAGGGTGGTGGATGGGGTGCCAATCAAGCGGGCTGCTTTATCCTGGATGGTGTCGAGCTTCTTGAGTGTTGTTGGAGCTGCACTTATCCAGGCAAATGGACAGTATTCCATCACACTCCTGACTTGTGCCTTGTATATGGTGGAAAGGCTTTGGGGAGTCAGGAGGTGAGTCACTCACTGCAGAATACCCAGCCTCTGACCTGCTCTTGTAGCCACAGTATTTATACGGCTGGTCCAGTTAAGTTTCTGGTCAATGGTGACCCCCAGGTTGGTGATGGTGGGGGATTCGGCGATGGTAATGCCGTTGAATGTCAAGGGGAGGTGGTTAGACTCTCTCTTGTTGGAGATGGTCATTGCCTGGCACTTATCTGACGCGAATGTTACTTGCCACTTATCAGCCCAAGCCTGGATGTTGTCCAGGTCTTGCTGCATGCGGGCACGGACTGCTTCATTATCTGAGGGGTTGCGAATGGAACTGAACATTGTGCAATCATCAGCAAACATCCCCATTTCTGACCTTGTGATGGAGGGAAGGTCATTGATGAAGCAGCTGAAGACGATTGGGCCTAGGACACTGCCCTGAGGAACTCCTGCAGCAATGTCCTGGGGCTGAGATGATTGGCTTCCCAACAACCACTACCATCTTCCTTTATGCTAGGTATGACTCCAGCCACTGGAGAGTTTTCCCCCTGATTCCCACTAACTTCAATTTTACTAGGGCTCCTTGGTGCCACACTCGGTCAAATGCTGCCTTGATGTCAAGGGCAGTCACTCTCACCTCACCTCTGGAATTCAGCTCTTTTGTCCATATTTGGACCAAGGCTGTAATGAGGTCTGCAGCCGAGTGGTCCTGGCGGAACCCAAACTGAATATTGGTGAGCAGATTTTTGGTAAGTGCCGTTTGATAGCACTGTCGACGACACCTTCCATCACTTTGCTGATGATTGAGAGTAGACTGATGGGGCAGTAATTGGCCAGATTGGATTTGTCCTGCTTTTTGTGGACAAGACATACCTGGGCAATTTTCCACATTGTCGGGTAGATGCCAGTATTGTAGCTGTACTGGAACAGCTTGGCTGGAGGTGCGGCTCGTTCTGGAGCACAAGTTTTCAGCACTACAGCCGGGATGTTGTCAGGGCCCATAGCCTTACAGTGCACTCAGCCGTTTCTTGATATCACGTGGAGTGAATCGAATTGGCTGAAGACTGTCTTCTGTGATGGTGAGGATATTGGGAAGAAGCCGAGATGGATCATCCACTTGGCACTTCTGGCTGAAGATGGTTGCAAACGCTTCAGCCTTGTCTTTTGCGCTCACGTGTTGGACTCCGCCATCGTTGAGGATGGTGATGTTTACAGAGCCTCCTCCTCCCGTTAGTTGTTTAATTGTCCACCGCCATTCACGACTGTTTGTGGCAGGACTGCAGAGCTTTGATCTGATGCATTGGTTGTGGAATCGCTTAGCTCTGTCTATAGCATCTTGCTTCTGCTATTTAGCATGCATGTAGCCCTGAGTTGCAGCTTCACCAAGTTGGCACCTCATTTTTCGGTACGCCTGGTGTGAGATTCATTCTCTCTTTTTATTCTCCTCATCCTCTCTCACATCTCACAGAAACCGGGAGCAGATGTGTTCGAGAAAGTCCCATGGCCTTGAGTAACTCCAGCACATCTGCCTAACTACCTGGCTGATGACCCAAAACACTGCCCCTTCAAACACAGTGTGTGCTGCCTTCCCATGAAGTAACATTTCCATCTCACCCACATTGCTGTTCACGAGTTATCCAGTTCCTCATTCATGGAAGTAATCACATTTCATGGTGAGGCATTGAGTATTCTGCGAGTATTGCAGTGTCGGGTTATTCTAATATGAACCTTGATTTCTTGACTGGATTCATTGAATTTATGGCAAGTGTTTTGCTTCTGCTTATCTCTTTTAACGCCAGATGCATAGTCACGTTGCTGAGACACAGAGTAAAACCAGCTGACTTTCCTCAGTTTTGGCCATCTAAGATTTTGAAGATATGTGAAATCTGCTGAATAATTAATACAAGGGCCAGCTCACATATTAAAAACAGAAGAAATTTCAAAAGCACTGATTAATTTCTGAAGCACAGAGCAAAAACAAGAAAAGCTGCACTATGATGTGGGCTGAAAATTAAATAAGAAATAATGATTATTCATTATCCTCCACGCATCATGAGTAAATTGGGAAACCGGGGGAAGGAAATCACTCCGGACACCTGTTTAAAATACTTTCATCCTCTGCCAGCTAACCTTTCCTTCCTGATCTCTCTTTGTAGCAACCTGATTGTTTACCCGTGTGCGTGCAGACACACAATCTCTCGTTTCTTCTTCTCTCTTGCCTTTCTCTCATGCTCTCTCTCACCTTTTTCTCTCTCTCCATTCCCTCTCTCGCACCTCTCCTTTCTCGCAGCTCTTTTTTCTCGCATCTCTCTCTCGCCCCTTTTTCTCTCTCACAACTCTTTTTTCCCCCTCTCGCCCCCCTCTTTCCCCCTCTTGGCCCCCTCTCGCCCCCCCCCTTTCCCCCACCTCTCGCCCCCCTTCACACCTCTCGCGCCCCCCCTTTCCCCCAACTCTCGCGCCCCCCCCCTTTCCACCTCTCGCGCCCCCCCCTTTCCACCTCTCGCGCCCCCCCCCTTTCCACCTCTCGCGCCCCCCCCTTTCCACCTCTCGCGCCCCCCCTTTCCCCCACCTCTCGCCCCCCTTCCACCTCTCGCCCCCCTTTCCACCTCTCGCGCCCCCCCTTTCCCCCAACTCTCGCGCCCCCCCCCTTTCCACCTCTCGCGCCCCCCCCTTTCCACCTCTCGCGCCCCCCCCTTTCCACCTCTCGCGCCCCCCCCTTTCCACCTCTCGCGCCCCCCCCTTTCCACCTCTCGCGCCCCCCCTTTCCCCCACCTCTCGCCCCCCTTCCACCTCTCGCCCCCCTTTCCACCTCTCGCGCCCCCCCTTTCCACCTCTCGCGCCCCCCCTTCCCACCTCTCGCGCCCCCTTTCCCCCACCTCTCGCCCCCCTTTCCACCTCTCGCGCCCCCCCTTTCCACCTCTCGCGCCCCCCCTTTCCACCTCTCGCGCCCCCCCTTCCCACCTCTCGCGCCCCCTTTCCCCCACCTCTCGCCCCCCTTTCCACCTCTCGCGCCCCCCCTTTCCACCTCTCGCGCCCCCCCCTTTCCACCTCTCGCGCCCCCCCTTTCCCCCACCTCTCGCGCCCCCCCTTTCCACCTCTCGCGCCCCCCCTTTCCACCTCTCGCGCCCCCCCTTTCCACCTCTCGCGCCCCCCCTTTCCACCTCTCGCGCCCCCCCTTTCCACCTCTCGCGCCCCCCCTTTCCACCTCTCGCCCCCCTTCCACCTCTTGCGCCCCCCCTTTCCACCTCTCGCGCCCCCCTTTCCACCTCTCGCCCCCCCTCCACCTCTCGCCCCCCTTCCACCTCTCGCCCCCCTTTCCACCTCGCGCCCCCCCTTTCCACCTCGCGCCCCCCCTTTCCACCTCGCGCCCCCCCTTTCCACCTCGCGCCCCCCCTTTCCACCTCGCGCCCCCCCTTTCCACCTCTCGCGCCCCCACTTTCCACCTCTCGCGCCCCCCCTTTCCACCTCTCGCGCCCCCCCTTTCCACCTCTCGCGCCCCCACTTTCCACCTCTCGCGCCCCCCCCGTCCACCTCTCGCGCCCCCCCTTTCCACCTCTCGCGCCCCCCCTTTCCACCTCGCGCCCCCCCTTTCCACCTCGCGCCCCCCCTTTCCACCTCGCGCCCCCCCTTTCCACCTCTCGCGCCCCCACTTTCCACCTCTCGCGCCCCCCCCTTTCCACCTCTCGCGCCCCCCCTTTCCACCTCTCGCGCCCCCACTTTCCACCTCTCGCGCCCCCCCCTTTCCACCTCTCGTGCCCCCCCTTTCCACCTCTCGCGCCCCCACTTTCCACCTCTCGCGCCCCCCCCTTTCCACCTCTCGTGCCCCCCCTTTCCACCTCTCGCGCCCCCACTTTCCACCTCTCGCGCCCCCCCCTTTCCACCTCTCGCGCCCCCCCCTTTCCACCTCTCGTGCCCCCCCTTTCCACCTCTCGCGCCCCCACTTTCCACCTCTCGCGCCCCCCACTTTCCACCTCTCGCGCCCCCCCCTTTCCACCTCTCGCGCCCCCCTTTCCACCTCTCGCGCCCCCCCCGTCCACCTCTCGCGCCCCCCCTTTCCACCTCGCGCCCCCCCTTTCCACCTCGCGCCCCCCCTTTCCACCTCGCGCCCCCCCTTTCCACCTCGCGCCCCCCCTTTCCACCTCTCGCCCCCCTTTCCACCTCTCGCGCCCCCCCCTTTCCACCTCTCGCGCCCCCCTTTCCACCTCTCGCGCCCCCCCCTTTCCACCTCTCGCGCCCCCCCTTTCCACCTCTCGCGCCCCCCCCTTTCCACCTCTCGCGCCCCCCCTTTCCACCTCTCGCGCCCCCCCCTTCAACCTCTCGCGCCCCCCTTTCCACCTCTCGCGCCCCCCTTTCCACCTCTCCCGCCCCCCCCCTTTCTCTCTCCATCCCTTTTCACTCTATTAGCATCAGCCTACTCTTTCAGCTCCCATGACTAAAGAACAACTTCTGCCTTGGGAATCACAAGACTGTTTTCAGCCCATAGGCTACATAATTTAGAGATTATAGTTGAGTACTAGGCAAATAATCTTTACAGAAACTTCCAATCTGTGCCATGTCAGAAGCCCTCCGGTCTGTGAGAAATGTCACCAACTCACATTGCTCAAACTCAAAATCTCAATTTGAGAAAGGAGATGGTGACAACAAGGCAGATTGGGAAGGGAGAGCAGTTTTTCGAGCGTGAGTTTGAGAGGACACTCATGCCGATAAGGGATAAGGAACAGACAGCGGAGAAGGAAAGCTGGGTGATTATCCCAGCTTTCCTGAAGGGTGGAGAAAGGCAGGAAGGGAAGGTTTGAACAGGGGCACCCAGAGCAACTTATTCTGTCAAGACAGATTTGAAGCTCCAGCTTCCGGTGGGGAAAATGGGAATTCTGGGCAGTGCCATCAAATGAATATCAATAGCACCAACAAACAAAGAGATGGCTCAAGTAGGGGAGCAAGATTAGCAGCACAGCTAGAAATGCACTAGTGATAGGGGATTCAATAGTTAGAGGGACGGACGCAATCTTTTGCAGTCCTGACTGACTGTCCCGGATGCTTTGTTGCTCCTCAGGTACTGGGGCCAGGGACATATTGAATAGATTGGAAAGAGTTTGCAAGGGTGGGTGAGAGTATCTGGTTATCATGGTCCACGTGGGAGCCAATGATGTAGGTAAAGAAAAGCCCAAAGTCCTCCCAGATTCATTTAGGAGATTAAGAAGCGAGTTTAGGAGCAGGACTCCACACGTGGTGATCTCTACATTGCTTCCTCACCCACGTACTGGAAAAGGGAAGGACAGGAGGATTAGGGAAATGAATGTGTGAGGTGACAAAGAGGGATTGGCACCAGTTCTGGGACAGATGGGAGCTATTCCGCAAGGATGGGCTAAATTTAAATAGGTTAAATGTGGAAATGATGACTTATTTAAATTAGGAAGGGGGGCTCCAATCAGGGTCAGCTAATATTGAAGGGAGAAATAGATGAGGATAATCATGCAGAAAAGAAGTTAGAGAAAGAGAGAGATGAATAGAGGAATAAAATTAATGGGGAAAAGACTGAAGTAAAGGTAGGGGTTAGTTAAAACAATAAAAGGGAAAAGGAGCAGTGTTTCTTTTATATAAAAAAAGATTAAATACATGTATTGCAATATGTTGCTGCCCCGTGTTGTCACAGCTCCGAGTTCTAACTAGGTAGATTATTGTATTTTTCATCATTCTCGAGGGCAATTAGGGATGGGCAATAAATGCCGGCCTTGCCAGCGACACCCACATCCCGTGAACGAATAAAAAAAAAGACAAATGCCAGTTTTGTGATCTGGAAAAAAAACTCTTTTCTATGAATGTGGCAAAGAAATGGTTGTGGTGTTTTTTTTAAAGTGGATTTGTAAAAGCCAAAAGACTAAAATGCAATCTGATTGATCCATATTCTGTCTCTGTCTTAGGAAACCCAAATGGTGTAACTAACTGGCCCAAATAAAGTATATTGGTTTCTTAATTGACAGTTCCTGAAATAAACCGCAGAAACAGGCAACATTAATGTTTGATTTTGTGTCGCTCTTCTGCCCTTTTTAGATCGGGTACCACATTCCCCCACTGCTGCGTGTTTTCAGAGTGGGTGCTGTATATGTTATAAGTGCAGGTTGCCAAGAAGTTAACGAGTGCTGATTCCACCCACACAATATAAGTGCTCTGTTCAAAATGCCTTCTCCGCCCACTTTGAGTAGCCGAGACATGGCTCTGGCACTCCGTGGTGACGAACAGCCTCGAGCGGCATTTTTATAAGCAATTGGCAATTTTTTTTTTTCTCTTTTGAACTTCACAGATCTACCCCACACATCCACTTTTGTTTGAGTAAAGAAACTGATGCAGTAATTCTGGACAGTTCGCCGAGCTGTCAATGAGTCAGGAACATACTAGGGTTTTTTCTCAACTGTAAAAATCTTTGGAAGATTGCTGAGGTGCTGTGGGATGTTGCAATTTTAACCCCCCCCTCGCCCAGCAACAATGGTGCGAGGGAGGGGTTAAAATTAAGCCGAGTCGGCTTACCGGCCTGAGGTCACTCTATTCCCACCCGGCTCCAAGTACAGGCAGGTGGGGGGCCTATGTAACATTCAAAAGTTGCGGCCCGATGACTTCATCGGCCATGTGACGTAAACTTCACTAAACGTTAGGGGGAGTCCCGCACTTTCCGCAGCAGAACCACAGCGGGAGGTGTCAACTGGCCAGAAGAGGCCAAGGTAAGTTGTAAAAAAAATTGCTTCCGTCAGGACTCCTTGTGGGCCAGGAGGAGCAGGAGTGCTCTCCGCCCAGGTTCCACAAGGGGTGCGTGGAACTCCCTAGCCTCAGCCACCGCCCCTCCCGGATCGGATGGTGTTGGAATTCCTCCCGATCTCCTCCTCCCCCACCACCGATCACCTCGTCCCGCACCCACCTCTGCACCACCCCCACAATCATTTCTGCACCCCCTCCCTGATCGCCTCCAGCCTCTGCACCCTTCCAAACGCCTCCCTCCTCTGCCCCCCAACATTGCCTCCAGCCTCTGCACCCTTCCAAACACCTCCCTCCTCTGCCCCCCAACATCGCCTCCAGCTTCTGCACCTCTTCCAAACTCCTCCCTCCTCCACACCCCCCCCCCCGATTGCCTCCAGCCTCTGCACCCCCTCTGCCATTAAGATCACCACACCCCAGAACTGGCACACACCACTCCCGCCTCCCTATTAAAATCGAGGCCGTAGTATTTGGCCTGTCTGGACTGCCCAGTGTAGTGAAACTAAGTGGAGCATCTTGGAAAGCACACCTTACTTTTCTAAAGCTGATGTGGAAGCTGCTATGTTAATCAGGGCAAAGGTTTGACATTATTAATAATAAAGCGAATGTTATTATATTTTACAGAAGGTACACAATTTTCTCCTGTTATAATTATCCTTTTCTAATTTCATGTACTAGACTTTCTTGGAGCTGCTAAACATGGGTCTTGCTTTTACAATGGGCAGTAGTTGAATCAGTCAGTGATGAGCCCTCCCTTTGCACATTTTAAATAATCCACTTGCAGGATTCTACTCTCTCTCTTCAATCGCAAAGGGAAAAATAAACGCTTTGGCAAGAAATGTCAGAAGTGTTCTGATGACGGGCACATTCTCGTAAAAAGAAGTATTGAGTGTACATGTTCAATGATACACCCAGACCCCCATACCTGTACTCTCTTACACCTCCTTATAACACTGAAGACCCAGTAACACACCACACAGCATCATTCCCTATCTCTGAAGACTCATCGTTGCCAATGGAATAAAAGCAGAAAGATAGTGTCGCTCCAATTTATAACATTAACATGTGCCACAAGGTAGAGGGCAGGCAGTGGTGGTTTCAATGGGAAGAATGCTGGTGATGATCATGGAGTATCCAGCAGAGGGGTGTCAATGCATAGACAACTATGTGTGAGAAGGTTGGAGCTTCACAATATCCATACTGGCATCATATTTAACACTGAGACATCGATTGTGCCAAGATGCCAACATACAAGGTGCTGCTTACAGGACAGCAAGATCGGGCTGGGTGACGCACTTACCTTGCCCCTGCTGGTCGTCATTCCATTTTTTCCACACTGAGTTGCCTACTGAGCATACTAACTAGGCCTTAGTACAGATTTTCCTGTCAGGTTTTGGTGTGATTCTTGCTTTTGTCCCTTAACTAAACACAGATAATTCAGGTCTCCGAAGACACCACCTTGTCATTATGATCCTAAATTTAGTGCCTCTAAAAATATTCAGCGAGCCTCAGACACCTTTTACAAGAAAAGCTTACCGGGATTCATTGAGTAATTTAGAATAGATACAAGGTAAAGAGAGACAGGTTTGAGTTTTACTGCGGTCACTGTGAAAGTGTTATGTTGTCACGTTTCAGGTCAAATTGCATATTTCAATAAAGAAGTGTCAGCGGCCCCATTGTTACAATTTATAATCACCATGCTGAATCCTTCGTGTCAGCTGCATCTCTGTTCTGTTCCTTACAGAATGTTTTATGTTATGACGTTTTTCTCTTTGCAGAGAGGGAGACTGGTGGGAAGCCCGGTCCTTGCAGTCTGGAGGAACAGGATACATTCCCAGTAATTACGTGGCCCCTGTCGACTCCATCCAGGCAGAGGAGTAAGTTTTAATTTGATTTGGCATGAAGGTCGTGTCTACACAAGGGCACATTAATTAGGGTTGCCAACCCTCCAGGATTGGCCTGGAGTCTCCTGGAATTAAAGATTAATCTCCAGGACACTGCTGCGAGCAAACCATGGAGAAACATCATAGGGGCTTTTAAAAAACAATTTGTGGGCTTTCTTCATTTTGTTTGAACTCTCTTGTTTCTTAGTTATAAAAATATTGGAGACGGTGGGGGGAAAATGGCTGTTTGACTGGGCGGGACGCTTGGAGGTGGGAGGTCATGTGATAAAACCTCCAGGAATACGTCCAATCAGAGTTGGCAACCCTAATATCAATGGAGCTGAATTGACTTAACCGAAGGCAAAACGTTCATTTATATTGAACCTTCCCAGCACTTTCATTTATAAGTGTTTTTTTAAAAAAAGGCTTCTGTTTTCATTAGCCCTTCCCCTGAATGTACTTGAATGCCACCACTTATACTGAACAGCCCAGAAGGAGGCCATTCGGCCCATCGAGCCTATGCCAGCTCTTTGTAAGAGCAGTCCATTCTGTCCCATTCCCTCGCTCTTTCCCCCGAGATAGAATCGTGGAAGTGTCCAAAGCCAGAAATTACTCTTAACAGTATTAGCGGCCAAAGATTTAACAGGTTCACCAGACACTTTTCCGTCCCTTGTCTTGTTTAACTTATTTTTAACATTTAATGCCTCATTTGAAGTATCAGAGGCCTGTAATAAGAACACTGATATCGCCAACGGTGGCTGTATTATTTCTGTCTTATCTGACTGAAACAATTCAAAGCTAATAAAATCTAACCGGTGACATCCATAACATTCCACTCAATATTGGAAGCATCCTCAAGGTTAAAAAAAAAACCTTCTGTTCTCACTCCTCCCTTCAGTAGTTAATTAATTGAAAATAATGGCGCTCTCTGGATAGGCAGAAGCTCATTCAGTTTTTTGCTGGGAGCAAGATTCACAACTTCTAAAGATAGTCAGTGTTCCAGTCGCAGAGTAGTGTTTTGATCTAAACATCAGAGGTGTCTGACACAGACGGCAATGAGTTCCCAAAGGGCTGTCTTCTAAAGCACCCTGCTGGAACTATTGAAATCCTGCAGAAAGCTGCTGTTCAAGATAACGTTCTCTCTTTTCCATTAGCTGATTGCGTCAAATTTAATGCACTTACTGAGCTTTATACATTTGGGTTACTCTGCAAAGGCCCAACTCAAATGGTGCATAAATGGGCCTGATCTATTGATAAATGATTTGTTCATATCTATATATATATATATACTATATATTCATTACCTAGTCATACAGCATTATTCCACATCACTGGCCCTTACTCTTTTTTTTTCATTCATTCATGGGATGTGGGCGTCGCTGGCGAGGCCAGCATTTATTGCCCATCCCTAATTGCCCTTGAGAAGGTGGTGGTGAGCCGCCTTCTTGAACCACTGCAGTCCGTGTGGTGACGGTTCTCCCACAGTGCCGTTAGGAAGAGAGTTCCAGGATTTTGACCCAGCGACGATGAAGGAACGGCGATATATTTCCAAGTCGGGATGGTGTGTGACTTGGAGGGGAACATGCAAGTGGTGATGTTCCCATGTGCCTGCTGCTCTTGTCCTTCCAGGTGGTAGAGGTCGCGGGTTTGGGAGGTGCTGTCGAAGAAGCCTTGGCGAGTTGCTGCAGTGCATCCTGTGGATGGTACACACTGCAGCCACTGTGCACCGGTGGTGAAGGGAGTGAATATTTAGGGTGGTGGATGAGGTGCCAATCAAGCGGGCTGCTTTGTCCTAGATGGTGTCGAGCTTCAGGCTCATCCAGGCAAGTGGAGAGTATTCCATCACACTCCTGAGTTGTGCCTTGCAGATGGTGGAAAGGCTTTGGGGAGTCAGGAGGTGAGTCACTCACCGCAGAATAGCCAGCCTTTGACCTGCTCTTGTAGCCACAGTATTTATATGGCTGGTCCAGTTTAGTTTCTGGTCAATGGTGACCCCCAGGATGTTGATGGTGGGGGATTCAATGATGGTAATGCCATTGAATGTCAAGGGGAGGTGGTTAGACTCTCCCTTGTTGGTGATGGTCATTGCCTGGCACTTGCCAGGCGCGAATGTTACTTGCCACTTATCAGCCCAAGCCTGGATGTTGTCCAGGTCTTGCTGCATGCGGGCTCGGACTGCTTCATTATCTGAGGGGTTGCGAATGGAACTGAACACTGTGCAATCATCAGCGCACATCCCCATTTCTGACCTTATGATGGAGGGAAGGTCATTGATGAAGCAGCTGAAGATGGTTGGGCCTAGGACACTGCCCTGAGGAACTCCTGCAGCAACGTCCTGGGGCTGAGATGATTGGTCTCTAACAACCACTACCATCTTCCTTTGTGCTAGGTATGACTCCAGCCACTGGAGAGTTTTCCCCCGATTCCCATTGACTTCAATTTTACTGGGGCTCCTTGGTGCCACACTCAGTTAAATGCTGCCTTGATGTCAAGGGCAGTCACTCTCATCTCACCTCTGGAATGCAGCTCTTTTGTCCATGTTTGGACCAAGGCTGTAATGTGGTCTGGAGCCGAGTGGTCCTGGCGGAACCCAAACTGAGCATCGGTGAGCAGGTTATTGGTGAGTAAGTGCCGCTTGATAGCACTGTCGACGACACCTTCCATCACTTTACTGATGATTGAGAGTAGACGATGGAGCGGTAATTGGCCGGATTAGATTTGTCCTGCTTTTTGTGGACAGGACATACCTGGGCAATTTTCCGCATTGTCGGGTAGGTGCCAGTGTTGTAGCTGTACTGGAACAGCTTGACTAGAGGCGCAGCTAGTTCTGGAGCACAAGTCTTCAGCACTGCAGCTGGGATGTTGTCGGGGCCCATAGCCTTTGCTGTATCCAGTGCACTCAGCCGTTTCTTGATATCACATGGAGTGAATCAAATTGTCTGAAGACTGGCTTCTGTGATGGTGGGGATATCGGGAGGAGGCCGAGATGGATCATCCACTCGGCACTTCTGGCTGAAGATGGTTGCAAACGCTTCAGCCTTGTCTTTTGTACACACGTGCTGGACTCCGCCATCATTGAGGATGGGGATGTTTACAGAGCCTCCTCCTCCCATTCGTTGTTTAATTGTCCATCACCATTCACGACTGGATGTGGCAGGACTGCAGAGCTTTGATCTGATCCGTTGGTTGTGGAATCGCTTAGCTCTGTCTATGGCATGTTGCTTCCGCTGTTTAGCATGCATGTAGTCCTGAGTTGTAGCTTCACCAGGTTGGCACCTCATTTTTAGGTACACCTGGTGCTGCTCCTGACATGCTCTTCTACACTCCTCATTGAACCAGGGTTGATCCCCTGGCTTGTTGGTAATGGTAGAATGAGGAATATGCCGGGCCATAAGGTTACAGATTGTGCTGGAACACAATTCTGCTGCTGCTGATGGCCCACAGCGCCTCATGGATGCCCAGTTTTGAGCTCCTAGATCTGTTCTGAATCTATCCCATTTAGCACAGTGGTAGTACCACACAACACGTTGGATGGTGTCCTCAGTGCGAAGACGGGACTTCATCTCCACAAGGACTGTGCGGTGGTCACTCCTACCAATACTGTCATGGACATGTTAGCGTGGATTTTGGACTGTTGAATTAAAGGCAACGATGAAGTGACTAATGGGTACATGACAGTGGTATTTACCCTAAAACCACATTGAAATGTGCTTTGTGTAGATTAGACTAACCTTAATTAAAGGCTTAAATATAACGCTTGACTACTAATAAAATGGACACTTAATTAAACAAAATGGATTCTATTAACAAAGGGACACTATTAAATAAAATGGATTCTGTGACTGTGGGAAAGACAGTTAAAAGTGTATCAGTTCGTTATGAAATGTCCTTTGTATTCCCAGACTGTAAGCCAGTTCTGGAATGTACAAACTCAACACTTTTAACTGTCTTTCCCACAGTCACAGAATCCATTTTATTTAATAGTGTCCCTTTGTTAATAGAATCCATTTTGTTTAATTGAGTGTCCATTTTATTAGTAGTCAAGCGTTATATTTAAGCCTTTAATTAAGGTTAGTCTAATCTACACAAAGCGCATTTCAATGTGGTTTTAGGGTAAATACCACTGTCATGTACCCATTAGTCACTTCATCGTTGCCTTTAATTCAACAGTCCAAAATCCACGCTAACAGACAGATGCATTTGCGACAGGTAGATTGGTGAGGACGAGGTCAACTAAGTTTTTCCCTCGTGTTGGTTTGCTCACCACCTGCCGCAGGCCCAGTCTGGCAGCTATGTCCTTCAGTACTCGGCCAGCTTGGTCAGTAGTGGTGCTAAGGAGCCACTCTTGTTGATGGACATTGAAGTCCCCCACCCAGAGTACATTCTGTGCCCTTGCAATGTTGAGGACTCCCAGGGCCACTCCCTCCTGACTGTATATCACTGTACCGCCACCTCTGGTGGGTCTGTCCTGCCGGTGGGACAGGACATACCCAGGGATGGTGATGGAAGAGTCTGGGACGTTGGCTGAAAGGTATGATTCTGTGAGTATGGCTATGTCAGGCTGTTGCTTGACTAGTCTGTGGAACAGCTCTCCCAATTTTGGCACAAGTCCCCAGATGTTAGTGAGGGGGACTTTGCAGGGTCGACTGGGCTTGGTTTGCCTTTGTCGTGTCCGGTGCCGGGTGGTCCATCCAGTTTTATTCTTATTGTGACTTTTTTTAGCGAGGTTGTACTACTGAGTGGCTTGCTAGGCCATTTCAGAGGGCAATTAAGAATCAACTTTGCTGTGGGTCTGGAGTCACATATCGGCCAGACCAGGTAAGGACGGCAGGTTTCCTTCCCTAAAGGACATTAGTGAACCAGCTGGGTTTTTACGACAATCCGGTAGTTTCATGGCCACCATTATTGATACTAGTATTTGAAAGTGTACATGATAACTTCTTGACATAACAGTTGTCTGGGTTTGATCCCTGATCTATGCTGCTTCAGCTGGCCTTATTTGGGACAATAGTAAGGGCACTACACAATTGGCCTCAGTATCACTGTGCTTCGAAGGGGAGAATTTAGCCCTCCAGGGTTGCCGCTCTTGAGTGCGGTCCAGTGACTTGAAAAGACCCTAATACTATAATAACAACAACAACTACTACTTGCATTTATATAGCACCTTTAACGTAGTAAAACATCCCAAGGTGCTTCACAGGAGCAATTATCAAACAAAATCTGACACCGAGCCACTTAAGGAGATATTAGGACAGGTGACCAAAAGCTTGGTCAAAAAGGTAGGTTTTAAGGAGCGTCTTGAAGGAGGAGAGAGAGGTGGTCAGCGAGCACAGAGGTGATGGGTGAACGGGACTTGGTGCGAGTTAGGATATGGGCAGCACAGTTTTGGATGAGCTCAAGTTTACAGAGGGTGCAGGGTGGGACGCCGGCCAGGAGAGCATAGGAGTAGTCAAGTCTAGAGGTAACAAAGGCATGTTTGAGGGTTTCAGCAGCAAATGAGCCGAGGCAGGGGTGGAAACGGGCGATATTACGGAGGTGGAAGTAGGTGGTCTTGGTGATGGAGACAATATGGGAAGGACGCCAAGGTTGCGAACAGTATGATAATCACTTGTAAGTAAAAAGATGACACGACCACTACTGTACTGTTTAAAGGGGAGATACATACTTGGGAAGTAAAGATATTAAAAGATGCCGGGAATTGGGATTTAAAAAATGGCAGAGCAGGCTCGATGGGCCGAATGGCCGCCTTCTGTTCCTATTTAATGGATTTTAAGAATAATGAAAGCAAAGCTCACCATTGTTCTGCAAGAGCAAACTATCTCAGAGCCAATGAGCTTCAGGAGTTCTGTCACTGGTAAGAGAGGAGTCACTTGTGAAATGTCGAGTTTTCACACTTAGGAAGAAATTTCATGAAATTCTCCATCACCTGTCGGGAATCTTCAGTGGATGTTTAAAAAAATTAGCTTTCATCTTGTTAGGTCGCTGTTTGTACTCCCAGGACAGCACTGAATAATTTGTAACATGCAAATTGAAATATTTGCAACGGATAGCAAAATAAACCTGACAAATATTTCCTTGGTACTTTACTAAATCAAAGAAACCGGCTGCTAGTTATGGAGATGTTTGTTTCGGAACACAATCTTTGCTGCATTGCTAAGTGAAGATGCTGTTAATTAAAATCACACAGTATGTTGTGGATCGAAATCTGGAGAAACTTGTCTCGGAGGTAATGCGTTAGATGCTGTGTATCTGTGTCAGGTTGTTGCACGTTTGGGGTTTTTATGCGAAATATTCTTCTCTGGATCAGAACCGTTGACCCACTCCTGTAAGTGGAACTCATATTCCGCCCCCCCCACCACCCCCAAGAAATCAGAGTGTGCTCGATAACTGGGTAAATGACCAAGACCCAGGGGACGATAAGGGAGCCCTTGTCATTGTATTCCATGTCTAGCATGTGGACACCATCTGATCTCATCTTCGTTCGTCAGTAGAACACCACTCTTAATAGTCTGCAGCTCAAGCTATAAACTACTCAACAAATTTATTCATTATAAAATTGGTAAAAGAAAAACACAAACAGTAGAGTCACGGTAATTACAAACTTTTACCTTTCTCAAAATCAAAACAACAAAGGCACTTCTCTTGCATTAACCCTCAACACTAAACATGACCTTTGAAACACACATCCTTTATTTCTTAACATGACGATCCACTGCCACAGAGTCCACTGACTAACCCAGTATCTCTGCTGGTTTCAAACTGACTGGTGAGTTGAGTGCCAGTGGCCAAATCTAAAACCACAGTCCAGCTCTAGGCTACAAAGAATCATGGCCTCGACTTCCTTACAGACCAGGCCCACTTCTTCACCTCAGGTCAATGGGGGTTGGTGACCTTTTTGATGGGTGAGGCACAGCTATACATGCCTAACCAAGCCAGCATGTTACCATGGCAATGGGCTCCTCGAGAATATTTTCTTGACCAAAGCTATCTTTCATTCTAAGAAAGAAAGGAGTAAGTGGGGAACCAGTGAACAGATAGGAGGAGAGGAAGCCAATAATCACTTTCCCAGCTTCTTCAACTTGTTCTTCCCCATATATACATTGTAAACCTCCATTCCTCCCTCTAATCTCACAGCCCAGGTCTCTCTTCCCTCTCCCACACCCCGGCTCTGACTCCGAGCAGGCCCGCCACTCACCAGGCAGCCCTTCTCGTGGAATTGGACCTCCACGATGTAGAGCACAGCCCCACCGCCCAGCTCCATCCTGCTCACCTGGGGCTCGGGCTGCAACACCGACTCTCTGCTCGCACACACCGAATTCTAGGTGAGCTGCTGCCTCACCTGATGATCCTCCTCTGACTCAGTTAAAGCTGTCAATCAATCCTATTACTTTAATAATATCCCCAGGATGTCTATCACCTGGGATGTTTGAATTGAGCAGAGTGGCTTGGCTCACTGATCTGCTTCAGACACTTAGTGATTTGTTAGGCAGGCCCCCATCCACGTACAATGGCAGCAATCCAACCTCACATACCAAGGTCTTCCAGAACTACACGTGTCGGCCTGGTCCTGAGGGGAGAATATCCCCAGAATGAAGTATATTCTCTGCAGCTTGAAAAGTCAGCCCCCCGATACCCAACTTTCACCCTGTGTGTGCTGTGGCCAGCAAGGAAAGATATCCACTAATTCATCCAACATGGATAAAAATGTTTCAAGTCATGTATGTGTCGGGTCACAAAACAGCAAACTGCTACAGAAACAAAATCTGAGATTAAAAACAGAAGACGCCGGACGTACACCGCAGGTCAGTCAGTATCTGAACGCAAAAGGTAGAACTGGGATTTTTGATGAAGGACCCCGCCCAAAATATTGGCCTTTCTTTTCCAGATGTGCACCATCCAGCTCTGCTTTCCAAATAGTTTTCTGCTTTTTCAATAAGCAGCTGTTGCTTCTCTTGTACTACACAGACTTCATACATGTATTGCACGTGTCATTTAGTTATATTGCATATAGGAAAGGAGAAGGTGCCAGCACATAAAAATATTGAATCTTGGCAAAGTCAGCACATTACCATCAAGCTCCAGGTTATTTTTTTTTAAAGTGCCATGAAAGTTAGGCATTTCAGCAATGATTTAATATTACATCTCAGGGAATGTGCTTACTGCTTGTTCCATCTAATCATCCCTGGTTATTTTAATTTATAAATTTTCAACGAATGATGATGAGAAAATGTATTAATAAAGCCGTGATATTGCGCATTTGTGTTTACAAACTTTGTAAAGTGGAATACATTACATAAGGATGACGCTGTCCCTTTAAAAACAGCAGCTCTGTCTAATGCCTATGTTTTCATTTAAACATTTAACATTCAGCAGTGAGCGTCAACTGGTATCACGTTGCCATCTGTGTACACATTTAAATGTTAACAGCCCAGTTCAGTTCCAAGAGCATCTAGTTAAGCTGCATCTAACTAAGGGCTTGAAGGTCCCATGACAGATGGAACAGTTGCTCTATATCTGCATCACTGACTACAGCCTCTGTGACAGTGTGTCACTGACTAAAGCTCTTGCCTATCTCATGGGAATTTCCACCTCTAACTAGATATAACTTGTTGGCAGCACATTCAGACAGACGTCCTTTGTGGAATTTGCCCCAAGAATTGCAGAGAGGGTAATGGGATGAGCTTTGGTACAAGACACTAATATATCAGGGGCTGCAGTCAGTTTCTCAATGTCATCTCCACCCTGAAATGTGCCACCGTCTTAAAACACACTCCCAACTCCTGCTGAGTTTAGGATGCTGGCCGATTCGGATGGCAATAAGTTAATGGTGTACCTGCTGCAAGCATCGCCTCTCGATGTCTGGTGGAAGAGTTTGCCTTTTTGCATTGTGAATTACAGTTTTTTATGGTGTGATGAGGGAGCAGCATTTAGTAGCGTTAGACACAGGGAGCTAACTCAGACATCGGTTTCCTGGAATTCAAACTAAATGAGTGTCAGTGTAAAAGTGCCTTTAACTTACCTCACATCACCACAGTAAGGACAGGGCCCTTACTGATGTCTTCTTGTAAACTGTTCTAAAGAGTTATGATTACCTCTGACATCGTTTTTGTCTTGCCATGTCCTCGTTGAACAATTTATCTAAGCAGTGAAAGCTTTGATACCACCTTTGGGAGGGACTGGCTCAGAAGGGTGACTGAACCTGAAACTGTAAAAGAAGTAAGGTGACACACATGAATGAAGATGGAGCAATGCTGGGTCACTGACTGTGTCTCTACTGATATTAATACCTATTACTCATGTAGTCAGGTGCAAGAGTTCCCACAAGCCAGTACCAACCGGCTCTGAATACTCACTATTTAAACAAAAACATTTTTAAATTAGCAAAATTAGATTGAGCAAAACAATCTCCATGTTAATGTTGATTTACAATTCTTTATAATTGTATTCCAGAAGAAGGGGTCCTAATTATGAGGATTCCTCACTTTAATCTTCCCACCGACCTGCCAGATCATCCGGCATTAGTTCACACTTGGCAACTGTTAAGCAGACTTAAGCCGAGTATCGCGCAGTCTTTTATAATCCCCCAACTGGCCCACACCCCTCAGTTCGAAAGAGCACTTCTATTTGGAGAGGGTGGTGAGACAGTCTCCTGCCACCGGTGCTGCACAGAGAGTTTCTACAGATTTGCAACCTGTGCTGCAGTCAGCGACTTATACGGTTTAAGAGCAAATTACATCAACGACAACTTGCATTTATATAGAGCCTTTTACACAGGAAAGCATCCCAAGGCGCTGAGTCATAAGGAAAACACATGCCGAGACTAGGAGAATGAGAACGGGTGACCACAAGCTTGGTCAAGGAGGTGGGTTTTAAGGAGGGTCTTAAAGGAGGAGACAGGTAGAGAGGCAGAGGGCTGTAGTGAGGAAATTCCAGAGAGTGGGATCTAGGCCACCAATCTGGTGGTGGGTGTGGGGGTAGGGGGGTGGTTGAACAAGAGGCTGGAGTCAGAGGACCTGAGAGTTTGGTGGGGGGATTGGCTATTGTCGCTCTGGAGGAGGTTATAGAGATAGAGAGGGGCCAGGCCATGGAGGGATTTAAACACAAAGATGACCATTTTAAATTAGAGACATAGGTGGAGCGGGAGCCAGTGTAGATCAGCGATGAGGGGTGTGACAGGCGAACGGGAGTTGGTGCGGAATAGGATACTGGCTCCAGGGTTTTGGATGAACTGATGTTTACGGAGGGTGAATGATGGGAGGCTGGCCAGGACAATATTAGAATATTCATGTCTCGAGGTGACAGAGGCAAGGATGAGTGTTTCAGCGGCAAATAGGCTGAGATTCACAAATAAATCTCAAAATGAGACTTGCCTTAACAAAACTCTTCTTTCATCCTCTCTCTTTGTAAAATATGATTTTACTGGGACTTTATTCCCTGGAGAGTAGGAGGTTAAGGGGTGATCTTATAGAAGTCTATAAAATAATGAGGGGCATAGATAAGGTCGATAGTCAAAATCTTTTCCCAAAGGTAGGGGAGTCTATAACGAGGGGGCACAGATTTAAGGTGAGAGGGGAGAGATACAAAAGGATCCAGAGGGGCAATTTTTTCACTCAAAGGGTGGTGAGTGTCTGGAACGAGCTGCCAGAGGCAGTAGTAGAGGCGGGTACAATTTTGTCTTTTAAAAAGCATTTGGACAGTTACATGGGTAAGATGGGTATCGAGGGATATGGGCCAAGTGCAGGCAATTGGGACTAGCTTAGTGGTATAAACTGGGCGACATGGACATGTTGGGCCGAAGGGCCTGTTTCCATGTTGTAACTTCTATGATTCTATGATGGCCATTGGCAGACCCTACAACCTCCATTAACCTTAACAAAGGTAAATTTGATAAATGTTAACTAAAACACAAGTGGTCTGGACGTCATTAATTCAGTTCAAATTGCTGCATCATTATTAATGGATCCCAATTCATCACTGCAAAGCAAGGCTTTTCTCCAGCTAAGACCTCCTTTTGGTGATATCAGCAAAAAGAACTTACCACATTCCCTAAGACGCCCAAAATCCATAAGTTGAGTTGAGGAAGGAGAGATTTCGAGAGGTGCCCAATAGCCTAAACCTTCATTGCAACCCTGCCATTCTTAAAACATATGGGCAAGAAGTAATCACTCCGCATAAGCAGGCAGACGTAATCCACCGTCCCAATCCAAAAGTGCAGCAATAACCGTGACAACCCCAAGCCCCAGTCACCTCGCCCTCAATCTTTCCCCCTGCTGTTTGTCGACAATAACAGCAAAGGGAAAACTGAGGAGTTGCATAATTCATCTGTGGAGATAGAAAAAGAACAACATGCAACCTGTTATCTTTCAACACATGTCCTGTGGAACTGCAGATAGACAACTGCAAAACCAGGTGAAGTGCGACTATAGTGCAAGAACTCTGCATGTCAATTAAGGACTTAAGTTAGACTTATTCAAAGTGCTTTTCCAACTACTTTTGCATGGAACGAGAAGCTGGTTTGCTGCATGCGCCTGGAACAAGACCTCATGGCGGTGGACATGGTGGTTTGGTGATGCATATTTCTACAGACATTTTATTCAGACATCTGGGTCGTTGGGGTGAATATTTGGAATGAATTTGAAGATTTTCGCCTGGCCAAGTTAAACCTTTCTTCTGCAACAGAACACCTCGACAGTGTCCCAATGATTTGGAAGAAAGTAATAAACTCGCAATAAATGTCTTTGCTTTTTAAAAACAAAATGGCAATTCTATTGCTGGCATGAAGATCCTTGAGTTGGGCCCCCTCCCTATTAGGCAACTCTGATGAGGTCAACACCGGGGAGAGTCTTCATATGACCATAACCTCCCAAACTCTCAGTTCCTCTGACTCCAGCCTCTTGTTCTACCCCTCCTCCAACCACACTGATGGTCTAGATTCCACTCTCTGGAATTCCCTCACTACAGCCCTCTGCCTCTCGACTCCCCTCTCCTCCTTTAAGACCCTCCTAAAACCCACCTCTACCCTGCTCATTCTCCTAGGTATCGGCATGTGTTTTCCTTATGTCTCAGCGAAGCACCTTGAGATGCTTTCCTGTGTTAAAGGCTCTATATAAACGCAAGTTATCGTTGATGTAATTTGCTCTTAAACTCTGTAGGCAGCTGACTGCAGCAGAGGCTACAAATCTACAGTGAGGAAACATGTAATAGGAATAACGGAAATATGGTTGCAGAACAAGACAGGCTTGGCAGTTAAATATTGCAGGCTAGAATGTATTTAGAAAACATAGGGGAGGAAGAAGGGCTGGAGGAGTAGCTGTGTTAATCAGAAACAACATAATGGCTGTAATAAGAAAGGACATAGCTAACAAAGAGATGGAAACAGAATACATATGGATTGAGATAAAGGATAGGATCAGTCATATTATTGGGGGTATACCACAGACCACCTAATAGTGGAAAGGAAGTGGAGGGAGAAATATGTAGGTAAATACATGAAATGAGTAAAAAACACAGAATCGTAATCAGGGATTTCATCCACCCACAAATAAACTGGCTGGGAGAGGGAAAAGGGAGAAGGGGATTTTACAGTTTGTACAAGACTCCTTTCTGAGCCAATATTTAAGATCCCAACACGGGAGCAAGCACTGCTAGACCTAGTAATGGAAAATGAAAAAAATCCTGCAAGAGATATCAAAACTAACAGCAAAAGCTTTTATAAACATATTAAGAGAAGGAGAGTGGTAAATGGAAATGTGGGCCCATTAAAGACAGATGCAGGCAAGACTGTAATGGACAATAAGGAAATGGCAGACTTGTTAACTGTGTACTTCAAATCCATTTTCACAGTGGAGTAAGAGCACAAAATACCAGCCGTACAAGGGAATCTAAAAATAAGTCAAGGGAAGCAACTTAGTACATTTAATATAAGTTTGTTTTAAGTGGTAATGGAGAAAATAATAGGACTTAAGATGGACAAATCTCCAAGACCTGATGGTTTCCACCTCAGAGTATTAAAAGAAATAGTTGAGGAAATTGCAAATGCATTGGTCATAATTTCCAAAGCGCGCTAGATTCAGGAATTTTTAAAAGTTCATTCTCGGGATGTAGGCTCCACTGTCCAGGCTGCCCTTGAGGAGATGGTGACGGGCCTTCTTCTTGAACCGCTATAGCTTGCTAGGTCACTAAGAGTCAACCAAGTCGGTGTGGGACTGGAGTCACACATAGGCCAGACCTGATGAGGACAGCAGCTTTCCATCCGTAAAAGGGCATTAGTGAACCAGTTGGGTTTTTACAACAATCCAGCAGCTCCATGGTCACTTACTGATACATTTGGATTGGAAAATTGAAACTGTCACGGTGAGTGTCAGCGGGCGTTTCGACCACAGGTGAATATCACAGCTGAGACCTACCCTGCTCTCACCTGACATCTCCACATGCAACACCTTCAATCAGAGGTTGCCGAGTAGCAACGAAGAGCGGTTTTTAAAAAAAAATTCTTCCACTATCTTCAGGCCATTGAGACTAATCTCGGAACTCCAGCTGTAGCCCCAGCTGAGACCAGTTAATTCCCTACATCCCGGGATCAAACCCGGAACCTTCCTGGTCTGCGTTCAGTCCCACATCTCAAGACACACTTACCCCCTGAGCCTTGGAGGAGCCTAACCCATATTTTCAGTTTGTACCCGGAAACGTCCTGAGACTTGTGTTTGGCTGATGTTTTAGGCAAGGTGTAACAATATAAATTTAAAACTCCTCCTTCTCTCAGTTTTTTTAAAAAATAAAGTCAATCCAGCTGAATTTGGCTCACTAAATACCAGCGACCCTCCTCTCTGCTGAATTGGCGCACTTAAAACCTGTACATTAGTTGCCCTTTCAGGCAACTTTTTACAAACCTGGGAGATGCAGCTTCCAAGTCCAGCACAAGCCGTTTTACTGGTCTGGAGCTAAGTGCAAGAGCCATGGTTACACCACAGCTGTCGAAGTACATCCACATGTAAATCCATCCTCAGGCCCACCAGCTCTCCTACTTCTGGCAGGAAATAGTGATTCCAACCTCACCAATGCAATCTTGTGCAACTTTGGATTGTGCTGGTAATTCCTGGCACTTCTCTCGCTTTATTGTTGCTGGAATGGAAGAGGATGCTTTGGAGACTGGATTATCCCAGCACACCTAGTGGCTGTGGAAACCTTTTAATTAAAGCTGTAGCTATTGATGGTAAAATAGCTCCACCTCTAGAGTTGGAGAAGGAAACACTTGCAAATCCCATAGCGAGGCCGCCAATAGAGAGAGTAGAGGGAGGAACAATACAGGAAGAAGGTAAAGGACAGGTAAAAGACCTGAGAGATGAAGAATCTTCGTTGAGGTCTATGTGACAGATACAGATTGCTGCTTGAAATGACATTACTCTTACTGTAGTGAAATGATGCCTTAGGTATATGCAGGGGGTCATTTTCATCTTCACCACTTAGGAATTGGTTTCAATGGAACGATAATTGGGCGAGTTCTACAACAGGCATGCGACTGGTTCCATCAGGCCCGGGTGCGAAGTTGAGAATCTGCGCCCCTGCCCCTGCCCCCCCCGGCTTGCGATCGAGAGTCTCCTACCTAGGATTTGTCCCGTGTTGACGGCTCCACCCGTCCTGCTGAATTGTGATTGAGCCTCGAGTAAAGTTCCCCGCGGGGTCTGTTCATTTCGTCAGTAACCAGCACACTCCTGTCATGACTCTCAGCTGAAGTTGCAGAACTGGGCAGAAGTTATTCCCCTACATTGAAAACGTCATTCTCCCTGACGCTTTCTTGTATGATTCACAGCCTTACGAACAGCATAGCAACGGTCCTCCAAAAATACACATGTTCTGGGGTTGTATCGCAATGAAGCATTAGGTAGTGTTGTTTTCCATTTTGGTACATGGAGCCATCTTGTGGGCAGATTGTTCACTGTGGAGCACTCCTCCATCTCTCTCTATTGTTTCATATAATAAATCTATACAGAGTACACTAAAGTCTGGTTTTAATTCACAGTTGCTTAATTCAGTTATCTGATAATTCAATTTTTTTTTTAGCTTAAATTGTTACTTCCCTGTGCTGTTATCCAGTAACTTTTTTTAAGTAATGTTGATTAATTTTGTTTGAATCCAAAATAAAAATTCCCTTTGAATTATCAGTCCATATTACACATAAGACCATAAGACCAAAAGAGATAGGAGCAGGAATAGGCCATTCGGCCCCTCGAGCCTGCTCCGCCATTTAGTGAGATCATGGCTGATCTGATTTTTACCTCAACTCCTCTTTCCCGCCCTCTCCCCATATCCTTTGACTCCCTTGCTGATCCAAAATTTGTCTAACCAATAAAAATAAATTGCCTTACACTCTCTGTTTAAGACCGCAGTGTCCCGGCAATATCTTAATTCAGCAGCAGCCATTAAGCCTCGAAGCCAGCAACAAGTCATGCAGGGGCCCCAGGCCTGCAGCTGACATCAAATTTCCCTCCTGGTTTTCTGGAAGTTGCCCTGGTCAAGTGAGGAGGGGTGGGGGGGTTGTGTACAGGGAATTCCAGTGGGTATGGACAGGCACAGAACACTTCCAGTGCTCTCAAATTTCCTTCCTGCTTTTCTGGCAGTTGCCAACTGGGGAGCCCTGGGCCGCCTTAATGACCCAGGACAAGGAATTTCAGTGCACTGGTTTTGTCCAGAGCAAAGTGAGGGGCCCAATAAATCAAGGACGGTATCGCAGCTTGAACTGTTTTTATTTTTCATGTTATTGCTGACTTGTGCTAAGTCCCCTGGTATTTAGAGGCTGCCACCAACGCAAACTAAACCAATCTCGACACCGGCTCCTAGATTTTCTGCTGAGGTGGAATCCCAAGCAGAAGTATATTGGGGCGCAATTCGCACCCCTCTCCACAATGAGAACTGACCCTCACTGCTTTTTCTGGGGTCAGCTTCATTTAAATGACAACAGCGAGTTCTTGGCCGCATGGATACCATTTTGGGGGAGGGCGGGGGTGGGAGCTGGGGCACTGCAGCAGGATTTAAAGGCCTGCAGCAGATTAAAGGGATGATACCGGCAAAAAACGATTTTGAAAGCAAAACTGAAACTTGGCCCAAGGAGGTCTGTCGGGTGTAGGTAGGGCCGAAAGTCCCCAGGTTCACTGAATAACGGCAAAGGTCTTTCTGCATGAAGCCGGGCAGAAGTTGGGGGGGGGCTCTGTTTGGTACAGAACAGCACCGCAGCAGGTGGCCTGGGAGGTCGGTGCCAATTCGACCATCCCACGAACGGCAGTGTAGTGCCAGGAAAAAAAGAGCTAATGTCCTTACCAAGGCAGGCAGAAGGAGTCAGCCACACCGTCCAAGAATTCACAATGCCGAGCATGGTCAGCCACTAGCCCACTGACTTTCCTTCTCACTGTGTTCAAGTGCTTGAATTGTTTACCATTGATGCCCAGGAGGCTGCACTGGGGCTCTTTGCCTTCACCTGGAAGTGTCCCTTTCCTCACCGTCTTTCTCACATTCACGTCACTAAAAGCCTCACCTGGTGTGTATTTTCTTGGTGTGTGTGCACCCGTTTGGCCGGCACACTGACATCTGGGTTTTAATGAATCCCCTCGGGTCTGCTTTCCTGCCGATTAGTAGCTCTGTGGAGACAGTGCCCGGCACTAGTGGCATGGCAGGGATGGTCAGGCATGATGCTGCTCTCTTCCAGAGTGGAAGCACTTGCTGGGTGTCCGAAAGGATGCGAGGCCAGGCTGCGTGTGTAGCTGCAGAAGGAGTGCAGCCTGCAACTGTTATACCTCAGGACTTGACTCCCATGAGATCAGGGCCACTTTAATCACACGAGGCTCCTGCGCCAATGCAACAGCAGCAACTTGGTACTCCTGCCACTGAGATAAACCTAGGATAAGTGCTAGACTGGGCTTGAGTTCATACAGCACACACTGGCACCACAGGAAAGCAAGGTAGTAAGAAGTAAAAGTAGAAGCATGCGCCCGGAGGTTGTGAATGGAATTGCGGTCACATTATAATTGCCGTGCAGGCAGAGATTTTTCTTCGCAGAGATTTTTCTTCGCAAAGTTCGGAAGTGGCTGTGATGGGGTGGTATGAATCGGAGTTGTGTGAGTTGATGAGCACAGAATAGTTTGTGTACGAGGGTGTATTTATGGTGGGTAAAGGGAAGATGTTGATGCGATTGTTCATGCAATGATCAAATGTGGTACATAAGCAAAGGTCTCCCATATCCGATTGGCATGAATGCCTTTCCAGGGGTCGGCAGGTTTGCTTCCGTATCTTCAAGCTGCAGGCAATTCATGATATTGAGGTTCGTAGAACCAAAAGTAACTGCTCGTGCCGCACATTGTCCAAGTCACTTGAAGAAAAGCCAGTGGAGGTCGGTAGCAGCTGTGATCCCAGCAATGAAGATTTATTGGTAATAGTTGTGGCTAAGTGGCAAGTCTGCTTGAGTTTCCCACTTGTTTGGTTGAGGGGAAATTTAGCGATAAAAGCTAAATCAGAGTCTATTTAGTTACTGATCTTCGACCAGTCACGAGAGAAGTCCTGGCCCACAGGTGAGAAATGGTGAGAGTTGGCACCTTTTTGACAAGTGTGTGGGGAAGGAGGAGTTTTCATCCGTTATGTATTTTGTTCCTATTTTACTATTTGCCTCTTAAAGTGAATACACAATGTTTTTAAGGCATGTATTGAAAGGCTCTTGGTGCCAGTTGCACATGGTCACTGTATGCACTAAGGAGAGATTCCCTGCAGGGAGAATGTAGATCTAACCTTAAAAAAAAGCATCCCATAGAGCTGATGGCAGGAGGACCCTCCCATACAGTCATTGTGGGTTCAGGCATTACAGCCCAGTCTGGTAAGGTCGTGTACTTACTAAGGCTCAATCAGATTTTCAAATCTGGTCCCCATTCTACTACTGCAACAACTTGTATTTATAAAATTGTATTTAAAGTCAAAAAACATCCCAAGGTGCTTCACAGAGACGTAATCAGACAAACATGGATGCCGAGCCATTAAAAGAAGATATTAGGAGCGTTGATTAAAAGCTTGGTCAAAGAGGTGGGTCTTAAGGAGTGTCTAAAAGGAGGGGGTGGGGGTGGAGAGGTTTAGGGAGAGAATTCCAGCACATAGGGCCTAAGCACAGTGTCCAAAGATGGGCTGGGCTGGGGGTTGCAGGGGGAGATGCACTAGAGGCCAGAGTCAGATGAATGGAGAGTTCGGGGCTGGACGAGAGGTAGTGAGGGGAAAGGCCATGAAGGACTTTAAACACAAGGGTGAGCATTTTAAATTTGAGGCATTTGGGGGGCCGGGAGCCAATGTAGGCCAGCAAAGACAGGGTTGATAGGTGAACGGGACTTGGTGTGAGTTATGATACAGGCAGCATTGTTTTGGATGAACTCAAGTTTGTGGAGGATGAGAGACTTGCCTGGAGAGCATTGGAATAATTGAATCTGGAGGTGACAAAGGCATCGATGAGGGTTCCAGCAGCAGGTGTGCTGTTGCTGGATAGAGGTGGGCAATGTTACGGAAGTAGGCAGTCGTTGTGATGGAGAGGATATGGGGTCAGAAGCTCAGCTCAGGGTCGAAGAGGATGCCAAGGTTGCAAACAGGCTGGTTCAGCCCGAGAGAGTGGATTGGGAGGGTGTTGGAAATGGTGGCTAGGGTAAGGAATTTGTGTGCAAGGTCGAAGACGATGGCTTTGATCTTCTCAATATTTCACTAAGGAAATTGCAGTTCATCCGAGACTAGATATCAAACTAGCAGTCTGATAACACAGAGGCAGTGGAGGGATTGAGAGGGGTGGTGGAGAGGTAGAGCTGAGTGTCTTCAGTGTATGTGGAAGCTGACACCATGGGGGTAGTTTTAACCTCCAAGAACAGGTGGGTTGGGGACGGGTGGGAGGTTAAAATAATAACTTTTTGGAGCGGGACCGCATTCTGGCTCCAACACGCACACTTCTTGGTTTAACCCAGGCAGGTTTGTCTGCCTGTGGACAACAAGAAGTCCCGCCCCCACTTAAAATCGGCGGGCCGATACTTAAAGGGGCAATGTACCTCATTGAAATAGTTGAGGTACTTAATATTTTGTGTATTATAAAAGTTAAATGAATTTAACTGTACCTGTTCGGGTTTCCCATCGCTTCCGGTTCACAACACGATGGGCCGAATGGCCTCCTTCTGTGCCGTAAATTTTCTATGATTCTACATCAGGTGAAAGCAGATGGGAAGGGCCTGATCCATGAGGTGAGTGCCTTTATTGCACTGCTTGTGGGCCCGGAGGAGCAGGCCCAACAAGCTCACCTGGCCGACGAGATCCCTGCGATCAGCCGACGCCATCCCCCAGATGGTGGACACCACTGATATCGTCCACGTTCCCGCAGCTTCCCCCCCACCCCTCCGATTTTTTTGCAAGGCCGATGATCTCTCTCTTCCTCCCACCCCCCCTCTCTGATTTGCAGGTCCTTTAACTCCCGACAGACAGCCAGCCTGTCAATACGTGCGGACGCGCGGGGTACCCGGCTCGGAGATAAAATCATGCCTCATGTCTGCAGATGATGTCAGCCAAGCGTCAGTAGGTAGATGAGGAAGAGGAGAGGGGCCAAGGATAGATCCTTGGGGGATTCCAGAGGGAATGGTGTCGGAGTGGGAAGAGAAGCCATTGCTGGAGATGCTCTAGCTACGATTGGATAGGTAAGAGTGGAACCCACTAAGCTGGACAAAGGCATTGGAGGAGGATGGGCTGGTCGACCATGGCAAAGTCTGCGGAGAGGTCGCAGTCTGATTTTGATTAGGGCCATTTCAGAGGAGAGGGAAACATTTCCACTGTCAGCTGGTTTGGTGGAAAGGAGTGCAGTTGGATGGTCAGCAGTTTAGTGGAATGCGGTCCAGAGAGCAAGAGGTGAGTCTCATGGACAAGATGAGCTCAGACAGCATGAGTGGAGATAGGAGAGAAATTAGAGAAAGTCTCGGTTGGCTGCACATCAGCAGCATCCTAGGGTAACGTCAGATTCATGTATGCCTCACCAAATAAGGTAACCGGTAAAGCCATGATGAAGCAACCAAAACCTACTGTCTTAATGGAAAAGTGTTTGCCGTTTTTTGTTGTTGTTTATTCACTTTGAAATGCATCATGACGTCAGGAGTATGTCACACCACCCTGATTAAAGATAACACTCCGCATTTCTGGCCTCTTGTCCATCCCCAATTTTCATCGCTCCATCATTGGTGGCCATGCCTGCAGCTGCCCAGGCCCTAAGCTCTGGAACTCCTTCCCTAAACTTCTCAGCCTCTCTACCTCTCTCTCCTCCTTTAAGTTGCTCCTTGAAACCTAACTCTTTGACCAAGCTTTCGGTCACCTGTTCTAATATCTCCTCATGTGGCTCAGTGTCAAATTTTGTTTGATAACCATCCTGTGAAATGCCTTGGGACGTTTTACTATGTTAAAGGTGCTGTATAAACGCAGGTGGTTATTGTCAAAAACATTATTGTGACGGCAGTGCCAATTTAAGAGTGCAGTAGATAGTAATGGTACAGACTATTACCAGGTAAGTGAAGTGTGAGACCCTGGCTCCACAGTAATTTTACTTTGTTCTTATGCTTAAGCATCATAAAAGTGAATAATTAGCAATCCATAATTGGATATTACAACAGGTACTGTTTTTATTTATGGAGTACCTTTAAACTAGAGAACATCCCAAGGCACCTCACAGAGAACAAGCTCGCGCCAAATAGAACCTGGAGCTTGTTTAAAAAGATGGATTTTGAGATGCTTATAAAAGCAGGGAAAGGTGCAGCAATGCACTGGGTTTAGGCAGAGAGTTTCTGAGAGTGGGGCTGATACAACTGAACACTCTCCTAATGATGGTGGAGTGAAGGGTGGTGGGGGGTGGGGGTAGATAATGCACAGGAAGACATAGTCAGAAGACCAAAGGGCACAACCAGGACAGAATGTTGGATAACGTATGAAGTAAGGTGGGGCGAGTCTGTGGAGGAATTTGTAAATGAGGGCGAGGGTTTTGAATTTGATGTTCGGATACAGGATTAAGGTCAGCGAGGTTTATGGGCGAATGAGACTTAGTGAGGAATGGGGTACAGACTGCAGAGTTCTGGTTGCGTTGGAGTATGTGTGGGGTGGAGTTCAGGAGGCTATCAAGGAGAGCATTAGAAAAGTCGAATCTGTTGGCTGGTCTGGAGTTGTATGGGGAGAGGATGCAGGGAGCAGAAGGTGAGTTTTTGAAGAGGAGATGAGCCTGGTGAAATGGAGAGAAGTTAGAGAGGTAAGAGATTGCAGCCGGTGGTGTTGGGATGCCAAGGGAAGGCAGTTGTGTAGGCTATTGAGATTTTAAAAAAGTTCGAAAGCTCATTGAGTATGGTCTTGATGGTGATTCATGGAAAAGAGGAGCCTGGGATAGCCCTCAACCTTATATTAAATCCTTCTGAATTATTGAAAGTTATGTTTAATTTTACACGGTGGTTTTCAGTTCTTACAATAAAATCATCTCTGTCAACAGGTGGTACTTTGGTAAACTTGGCCGCAAAGAGGCTGAGAGACAACTTCTGTCTGTCTGTAACCCAAGAGGAACCTTCCTCATTCGTGAAAGTGAAACCACCAAAGGTAAGGATATTTTTTCCCATTACCTTCTGCTAAAATATATAACCATTTTGTTCCAAGCAGATTAAATGAGCTCCCCCTTGGGTTTCAAACACACAACACGTGAATAGGGCTCATAGTTCATGGCCAGACTTTTACTAGAATGCTCTTGTGTAGCTTCAAACACCTTCCTGTGTGTTCTCAAAAACTGAATGCAACCTTCAAGAACAAAAGATGGCACGATTGTGATTGTGGTACTGTTCCTAAATAATAATTACTGCAGGCTTCACAGCCACTGCTTTAGTCAGATTATTTCTGCACATCATCCAAGATAATACTGACCTGGACTGGAAGGAGGGAAGGGAATTGGGGGGTGGGGTGGGGGGGGGGGGTGGGTGGGGGTGGGGGGGGGATGAGGGGGATTGTCCTTTTGTAAAGTTTTTCAGTGCACACAGGAATCCCTGTATTGTCTGGGAGCCCTACATCTATCGGTGGTTTAAAAAAAAGGGGGAGCAGACATTGATATCCCATTATGTTGCTATTTTCTTGGGTTTGAATTTAACTCTAGCTTATGGACAAAATAAAATGTTTGCAATTTATTTTTGCACTTTCAGTTTGGTTTATTTTGTTTTAACTCCTGTAGTTGGGCTCACTGCGTCCTTCCATCTGCAGAGAGGACGTACAGTCACACCCACTGTTGTGTGATTGACTGATGGGGACTGATGCTGCTCGTTCATCTCCTAAACTCACCTCCTAGCTGACATGCTCCATTAAACTGCCTTGCTGCAAGTTTGAATGGCTTTCAAGGCTAGGTTTGAAAGTGGGGCTATCTGGCTCCCATCAGATCTGCCAAGTTGCACTGTTAGTGATTTATTATTTCTTAAAACTCATTAGGCCCTCTTCCCAACCACTAGCAGAAAAGAGTCTCAAATCCACATCACTAAATCCTGAGTTAAACAAATGTCATCTGGACACAAACCCCTTGAATACCGTAGGGCTCACCCAGTATTTAGTCTTCATTCCCTTGCCTTTATTCACTTTTTCCTTTACATTTCTCTTTGTTTACCTCGAAGAAAAGAAAATGTTTAGTTTATAGCTGTAATAAATCTATATGGGAATAGAATTAAATGCACACCTTGGGTATAGGTATCATTACATTTATAAAATATTCTTCATTGCTGGGTGATTACAGTTCTGATCAAAATTCCTCTGATTTTGAGTTTTACTGCATCAGTGGTTGTGAACGTTTATCTCCAAACTTGTTAATCTGAGACCCAAGGACTCACTCCCAGATAGTTAGACCAATATGTAAACCAGTGTTACATTCTCAATTATTGTTTTTGTAATTAATGTTTCTTTAACTCTTGTAGGGGGGAGAAATCTTCTAGTCCTCATTCTTCATCATTTTTAAATCCCAGTTCTTCACTTAGAAACAGAATGATACAGCATAGAAGGAGGCCATTCGACCTATCGTGCTGTGCCGGCTCTTTGAAAGAGCTATCCATTAATCCCACACCCCTGGCTTTCCCCATAGCCTTACAATTTTTTTCCCTTTCAAGTATTTATCCAATTCCCTTTCAAAAGATATATTGAACCTGCTTCCAGGATCATTACAACTTATGGTGTAAAAAAAGTTCTTTTGCCAATTATCTTAAGTCTGTGTCCTCTGGTTACTGACCCACCCGCCAGTGGAAACCATTTCTCCTTATTTACGCTATAATAATTTTGAACAAATCTATTAAATCCTCCCCTTAACCTTCTCTCCTCTAAGGAGAACAATCCCATCTTCACCAGTCTCTCCACATAACCGAAGTCCCTCGTCTCTGGTATCATTCATTCACTTGAAAATGTCACCTTATATTGGCATTGTAACATTCTTTTTATGCACAGAGTTGTCTTGGCCAGTTTTTTGCCACCGCAGTCACGTGTAAATGTTTGGACTCCCCACTAAGAAGGCAGTATGATTAGGATCTCTCTAGTATTGGCATCACCATTGGCAGAAGGGTCAAGAACCAGAGGACATTGGTTTAAGGTGATTGGCAAAAGAACCAAAGGTGACATGAGGAAAAACTTTTTTATACAGCAAGTGGTTAGGATCTGGAATGCACTGCCTGAGGGGGTGGTGGAGGCAGATTCAATTGTGGCTTTTAGAAGGGAATTGGATTTGAAGGGAAAAAATTTGCAGGGCTACGAGGATAGGGCAGGGGAGTGGGACTAGCTGGATTGCTTTTGAAGAGGGCCAGCACGGACTCGATGGGCCGAATGGCCACCTTCCATGCTGTAACCTTTCTATGATTCTACGAACAAACAGAACTTGCAAAAAATGAGTTTATTATTATAAATTTGTTCATTTTATTTTTTAACATGATATAGGAATGAAGCACTCTGTGAGAGCTACACTGTGTGTTAGCCTAGGTTATGTGGTCAAGTGATCGTGTAGAGCAGCAACTCAAGACGCTAGATCATGAACAAGGCCGTGTTGGTTGCCACCTGGCTGACTAACTGAAAGTGGTGACAGCAAACGCCCTGCAAATTTTCCCAAGACCAGAGAGAGAGAGATTGAGCCAAGCTAATACGCAGACTTGATAAATCGCCAGGGTCTTTTACAAGAGACCTCCATAGGTGGTCAGAGCCCTTAACGTGATTATAAAAGACACCAAGAAATGTGATTGTGAGTACCACTGAGCTAAATAATAGTGCCACTTCATTTGATGCACACAGGTGCCTATTCTTTGTCAATACGTGACTGGGATGATATGAAAGGAGACCACGTTAAACACTATAAGATCCGCAAACTGGATAATGGTGGGTATTATATAACGACCCGGGCACAGTTTGAAACGCTGCAGCAGCTCGTTCAACATTACGCAGGTGAGCATTATTTTGAGCGTAAAATTGTGACCATTAAACATTGTATTAAAATGTTCTTACGTGCATTTCTGTATTCAAGTAAAACATTGCTCAGCATCCGTCAGAAATGTGAAACCTTTTTCAAATATAAAAGTTAGTCAAATAATATAATAACCTTATGCCCTGTGTGTTGTTTTTTTAATTAATATTTAAAATTTACACACGGAAAATATAATACAACAGCTCATTGAGGGCTTTTTGTTCAGTTCATTTAGTTTTTGGGATGTGGATGTGAAATACACTACAAAGTGTACTTATTCTATAACAAGTAAATTATTATCCTGTTAAGTAGAATACAGGTAATGGTGTGAACACGGCCTGTTTATTATGTGTGCTTGAGCAGCTCAATCCTCTGTTTTACGTTACTTTATTGTCCTGTTAATACATGCAATGTTCTTTTCTCTTACTGATGTAATCGCGGTCTCTCAACCATCAGATGCTAATTTTATGACCTTCAAATAGCGATGTGTTCGCAGCTCCATTCACTCCTTCATGGCTCCCCACTGATTCAGTTACTAAAAGCACTGGGTTGTGTTGAACTGAGTGGTATAGGCCAGGTTCAGTTCTCGGTCTGTGCTGATTTACTAGTTCTCAGCTGGGGCAACCACTGCAGTGCTACTGTTGGCCTCTGAGAGTTGTTTTCACCACAGGCTAAGTTGCTTTATTATTAAATACATACGGATTAGAGGGCTGGATGCCCCATTTGAAAGAGCTACTGAGGGTTAGGAGGGGGAAAATCAACCAGGGTTCCCACTTCTGACCGCTAACCAGTGTCTCCTGCTGGTTTTTTAATAATTCATTCTCGGGATATGGGCATCACTGGCAAGGCTGGCATTTATTGCCCATCCATAGGCGCCCTTGAGAAGGTGGTGGTGGTGAGCCGCCTTCTTGAACCACTGCAGTCCGTGTGGTGAAGGTGCTCCCACCGTGCTGTTAGGTAGGCAGTTCCAGGTGAAGTCAGGGTCAGGCTTTGCTGTGAAGTCCTCCACAGTGGAATCGCCTGGTGGCACTCATTGCCTAGACTCAAACCTGAAGAACAGCATTTGGGTGAGGTATCAGAGATTAGCTGGCACCCATGGAGGCAGACCCCATTGAGAGTCAGCACCTTCAGGGTGGGAGGGCAAACATCTTCATTTTATCTTATACGGTTTTTTGCACAAATTTTTGGAATAAAACCCACCGTATTCCTGATGGCGATAAACAGAACTTTTTTTTTCACCTTTCCTCTCAGCTCGCCTCTTCACCTCTACTCAGTGCAGTTCCATTATCAGCCCACAGGAGGTGTTACTGGACCTCTAGTCCATCCTCTCTCTGTTTACACCTCAGCCCCTGACTGAGCCCTCTATCGTCATACACGACTCCATCCACAGGAGTGGCTGAGAACTTGCCCAACTTGCCCAATGAGGACGGATGAGTCTGGATGTCACTTCACCCTGGAATCCAAACCGTGATCCTCAGGGCTGGGAATCCAGTCTCTGCTGACAATTCCCTGTCACCAATGTCATCATTTATTGGAAATATAGTGTTGTAAAGCTACGCTACATATTAGGTGCATAATATTGATGCAGTGCTAACCTTCAGGGTGTAATCTTGTTACTCTCCGTTCAATTTGCTATCGATCTGTTTATACCTGTCACAGCACTGCTTGTTTTGACTGTGCGGTTTAAGATGTCTTAATCTGGCAAAAAAAAATAGAATAGATCTGTGGGGGATAAGGACATCGATGTAGGACAGTGGTGACTGAAATCCAGACCAGCTACTCTTTTCTCTATTAACGGTACAATGCATAAAAAAAGTTAGTTATTTTGTGGAAAAAATACCGCAAAATGTAGGAAAGATCTGAGGATGCCTTTTCTAAGGCTGCTTTTTCATTTGTAGTAACAGGATAAATGTGCGCTCTTTAAACTATTTCAATGTTGGGAGGTTTTTTCCCTCACCTCTCTCCCAGCCTTTCTAACCTGGTCTACCAGAAGTTGAAATGATTTAGGGTGGATTATGGTACTGGATGGCCTATTGGAAAAATATATTTAAAATTCTAATTGATTGCCGGTGGTTTACCTGGTCCCTTGGAGGAATCTCTGCCATGCTGGTCTGATGCGAGCCCCTCAAAGAGGGACCGCTCAGTTAAATTACATATTTTCAGGACACATCTGAGTTTATAATTTTTTTTTTGGCTGTTCTCGAACTGAATTGTCGGTGAACCGTATGTAAGTTTTGTTGACTAAAATAGCCAATTAGTAAATCCTGAACCCCACAGACCTATTAATCACAGGTGCTTGCCAGTGAGATATCTCATTTGCATTTTGCTCTTGCCAATGTCACGGAGAGCCCGTACGATTTATTTGCTTGTCTCTCTGTCTCTTCTGTTCCTGTTTGCCTTTTGTACCAATGACTCTGCCGCCCCCCACCCCACCCCTCCCCTCCCCGCTGTAGAGCGAGCTGCTGGTCTCTGCTGTCGCTTGGTGGTCCCCTGCCATAAGGGTATGCCGAGGCTTGCTGACCTCTCTGTGAAAACCAAAGACGTGTGGGAAATTCCCCGTGAATCTCTGCAGTTAATCAAGAGGCTTGGAAATGGGCAGTTTGGGGAAGTCTGGATGGGTATGAAACGAGAACTTTTCTGTACCTACCTCCCAGATACCTGGGGAGGAGGTTTTACACGAGGAGGGATGGAAGGCAGAAGGAGTTCAGAGGAGTCGACATAAACCCACACAAGCATAAGTGTGGTTAATAAATTCACCCAAAAATACCTATGGTCCTGGCAGTTCATTGGCTACAATTTGCAAGGATCCAGTCATGGCTGCCAATTCCGCCATGTCCAGGAGAAAACGTCTGGTTCTCCTCATTTCAAAATGGTTCTACGGCAGTGAAAAAGGTGTATTGGTCACTTCAAAAAAAAATGTTTGGGGGCTGTTCAGAAGTACAATGAGCTGCTCTTCTCCACTTCAGCTTCCATCCTCCTGACTGCATGCGCTTCATTGAATTTTAAATCCTGTTCCCGTTGCATCTATTCTCCATAGAGTCGGCTGACGGTTTGTGCCATAACTTAACAATGGTTTGTACAAACATGATACCGCAAACTGTTGGATTAGCTAAAGATTCATGGGAAATTTTACGGGAGTCCCTAAACTTGGAAAAAAAGCTTGGTCAGGGATGTTTCGCCGACGTGTGGTATGGTAAGGTGGACAAGAAGCTTTCTTCTATATATCTAAGATCTTTATCAAGATTTATTCAAACATTGAAAAACAGAAAGTGGCCCATTAAGCGAGAGAAGGCCAGGATGCCGGCCAGTCATAGGTAACAAGTCGTCAGCAGCACTTTATTACTTAATTGATCTTTAATGTGGAACATATTGTGCGTCATATGTCAGAGGGCAGTAGTTGTAGGGAACACTGTTCCAAATTAACCAAACGCACCCACGAGTAGGCGTCATCTTCATTTAATGGGAGTCCAGAACATAAAGGCATAACCTTAAAATTGGAGCTAGGCTGCTCAGGGGTAATGTCAGGAAGCATTTCTTCACACAAAGGGTAGGGAAAACCTGGAAAACTCTTCCCCCAAAAAAGCTGTTGAGGCTGGGGGTCAATTGAAAATCTCAAAACTGAGATTAAAAGATTTTTGTTCGGCACGGGTAGTAAGGGTTCCGGAACCCAGGCAGGTAAATGGAGTTGAGGTACAGATCAGCCATGATCTAATTGAATGGCAGAACAGGCTCAAGAGGCTGAATGGCCTACTCCTGTTCCTATGTTCCTATGACCTTGCTATACTGAACACTGGAGGTCAGATTCCCTCTGAAATCACCAAGGTGCCAAATTGGTGCTGGAATTTGCCAGACTCGCTTCAGCAGTTGGTTTTTCACCACCGCCAATTCAGACACATGTTCATTTTAATGCGATGGAGAACCAAACAACATCCCCTGACCCCTTGTGACCAGCGTTTTTCCTCTCCGTACCGTGTGCTGTCT
Source organism: Heptranchias perlo (assembly GCF_035084215.1). Classification (NCBI taxonomy): domain Eukaryota; kingdom Metazoa; phylum Chordata; class Chondrichthyes; order Hexanchiformes; family Hexanchidae; genus Heptranchias; species Heptranchias perlo. Next base: position 114,905,543 of record NC_090329.1, on the reverse strand, counting down.
CCCTCACATTTCACCCTGCCGTTCAGTAAAACCTCTTGTAGTTGTGAAGATCATTAGCCTGTGTGAACGCACACGATGTGCTCATATTCAAGACAACGTGGAGAGGAATTTCCCAGATTTTTTTTCCCAAATTAGCCTGGGATTTTTTAATCTGGTTTTTCATCTCTCCCAGGAGATTACATGGTTTCAAGTGGGGTAGGGAGTTTATATATTATGATGCACAAGGTGTCACAAATTGTGTGGGACAGGCTGGATGGACTCGAGGGTCTTTTCCTGTCCGTCATTGTTCGTATGAAGAGCCCAGTCTGAGGCTACTCCTATGAGAGCCGCCAACGGAGACGGGCGAAGCTCTCCCAATCTACCTGTGCAGGTTTCTTGCAGTGAGCCCAGATTACAAAACGACCTTCGCTATACCACTGGCACCAGAGTTTGAGTGTTAGCTCTAATCATTTCATAACAACTTGCATTTATATAGCGCCTTTAACATAGTAAAACATCCCAAGGGGTTTCACAGAAGCGATTTTCAAACATAATTTGACACCGAGCCACATAAGGAGATATTAGGACAGGTGACCAAAAGCTTGGACAAAGAGGTAGGTTTTAAGGAGCGTCTTAAAGGAGGAGAGAGAGGCGGAGAGATTTAGGGAGGTACTTGCAGAGGGTAGGGCCTAGGCATCCGATGGCACGGCTGCCAATGGTGGAGCGATTATGATCGGGGATACGCAAGAGGCAAGAATTGGAGGAGCACAGAGATCTCGGAGGGTTGTAGGGCTAGAAGAGATTACAGAGATAGGGAGGGGCGAGGCCATAGAGGGATTGGAAAACAAGGATGAGAATTTTAAAATCGAGGAGTTCCTGGACTGGGAGCCAATGTAGGTCAGTCAGCACAGGGGTGATGGCTGAACGGGACTTGGTGTGAGTTAGGATACAGGCAGCCGCTCCATTTCCTTTTGAACCACAGAACACAGGGTGTCTGAATATTGCCATGTTAAAGATAATACCTCGGTTATATCATCCCTCAACCTTCTAAACTCAAGGGAATACAACCTGTCCTTATATTTTAACCCTTTAAGCCCCAGTATTATTCTGGTGAATCTGCACTGCACCCCCTCCAAGGCCAATTTTTCCCATTTACCAAAGTATTCTCCTCCCTCTACCTATTACACACCATTACACAGCCAAGATGCTATTAGGTTATTTGCAAGTGCCATATGCATCAGAACAAGTAAATTAGCATTTCACTTCACTCTCCGCTTTCTCCCCCCCTCCCCACCCCCACCCCCACCCCCTCAAATAGAGTGGAGCCTATTCTCCCAAACCCAGTGTAGGTACTTAGTGACCCAGCTATATCTCAACACTTCAAATCAAGTTGGATTTTAGTTGTAGTTTTCAGAATTTGGGCTAATCGATTGGCATCATCAAAGTTGCATCACCTGATCAACCCCAAATATAATGCTTTAACATTGCATTGGCTTAACATTGTTTCTGAATCAGTTTTACTGCCAAACCTAAAATGGCTGATTATCTTAAACTACTGTAAATCTGGCTCAACTACTGCATGTATTTTGCCATTAGTCAGTGCACTAAGTTAAATATACGGGCATGCAGACAAGGTGTGGCTGAAAAATTCCTTCTAAAAGCCAATGCGTGTGCAGTATAAATGGCTGTTCCTCTATCACATTGATCTCAAAGCAAACCAAGAAATGGCATTATGAACTTATCAGATTTTGCTATTGTCACCTTTTGTCATTTTTATTTTACCCTTTTAAATTTATATAAATAAACCCTTTTTTGGTGTGGTTTGGGTGAAGGTACTTGGAACGGAACCACTAAAGTTGCAGTGAAGACGCTGAAACCGGGCACTATGTCTCCCGAGTCCTTCCTCGAGGAAGCTCAGATCATGAAGAAATTGAGACATGACAAATTGGTTCAGCTTTACGCTGTAGTCTCTGAAGAGCCTATCTACATCGTCACCGAATACATGGGCAAAGGTAGAATTGCCTTATCATTTTTTAAATGTTACAGTTAATATTTTTAAAGTATAGTCTTTTTGCTCAATGTTTGTTATCCTTTGAGAGTTATCCTGTGTTTTATGTCTTACATCCCAGATGAATTTATTCAATTATAGAAAATGGTTATGTACAAACACTTCAGGGTAATGCTCTGTATCATTGAACTCCTAGCCTGTGTCACACCTATGACCATAGGAAAAAACTTGTTAAATTCATTCCTAACCCTTTGAAAATGGTGATTTAATAAATTAGATGAGGATTATTTATATAAATTAAATAAGTTTTCTTTGAAGGAATTGGTTGCTATAAAATCTATTGTAAATATGTGTGTGACATTACTGTTCAATATTTGCTTGTTCTCACTATTGCTCAGTGAATTTGCTTATTATTAGATAATGTCCAAAATGAATTCTGCTATGATGCTCTATTACTTTTTGAAGATACAAAAAAGTTCTCACAGAGAGACAGGATAGATCTCGTAGTTAAAGCAATTTGCAGTAAGGGTTTCTGATTGTTATTCTGGGCCCCCTATTAGAAACTTTATAAGGACTAGTGAAGATACTGTGGTGACTGCACATGTGAGGGAGGTAAAATACAAACAGTGAAGTTGCTCAAACAAGAGGGGCAAGAAAGACCCAAAAGCATTATGTGGTGTTCTATTGATGTATGGGATTGGCTGTTCGAGAGGGTGGATTCACTTCCTTCCTGACCCTCAGTGCCAATCTTAGATCTCCAACATCAGTTTATTCAGTATGACTGAGATTTTTATTTGGAGTGAGAAAGATTGGTATCCAGGGGAAGCAAGAATGCTGCCCCTCACTCCCACAGTGAGATACAACCGCTGACAGACCTGCTATACCAGCACAGGCACAATTGGCTGAATGGCCTCCTATAGTGCTGTATGATTCTATGATTATACACACTGTCAAATGGTCTCTTTGTGTTACTTGGGATACCCATTAGGGGAGATCTCCAGGAGACTGCCCTACATCTGAGAAAAGCTGTGATTTCTCCTCCCAGGAAGGCAAAGTTAGCCTTTTTTAAAATAAAAGAGAATCTATATTGAGGAGAGTAGGAGAGGAAATAGAATTATTCCCTTAAGATTCTTAAATAAAAGAAATTTGCATCGACTGAATGCTGTCTTTGTTGGGATTGATTCTGCAATGCAGTGGAGCTCATAATTTGGTCGTTCCACTCTGAGATACCCTAGGCATGGCTGCCTTGGGATATTAATTGTAAACAATTTTACAACACCAAGTTATAGTCCAGCAATTTTATTTTAAATTCACAAGCTTTCGGAGGCTTCCCCCTTCGTCACCTGACGAAGGGGGAAGCCTCCGAAAGCTTGTGAATTTAAAATAAAATTGCTGGACTATAACTTGGTGTTGTAAAATTGTTTACAATTGTCAACCCCAGTCCATCACCGGCATCTCCACATCTTGGGATATTAAATGATAGGTAGGGAGTGCTGTGTTGAGATTGGATTCCAAGTGTACTGGATAGGATTTTGCATGTGTGGATAACTGAGCTGTGTAAAGGCAGCATTACAGCTTGACAGTAGCTCAGTTTTCACAGCTGTTGTAGTTCTCCTAACCTCGGACTGGGACTCGGGGTCAGGTTTGTGTAAAAGAAAGTAAAAAGTCATGTTTCCCCTTTGGTCTCCTCTCTGAAACAAATGGACTAAATACAGAGTGACCTGGTTAAATTGAAGGATTGGCTAACAAGTGACCACTGGGGAAGGGGAGTAAGCAGTGAAGATATGATGAATGGTAATACGGGCCACAAGGGAAAGAGATCTTGGGAGTACTTAAATAGTTCATTGAAACGATGAGTCTGCGGTGTGATCGCAGTAAACAAAATCCTAGTGCACATAGATAGAACACAAGTCTCAGTGGGTAATACTGAGCTTATATAGAGCATTGGTTCAGCCTGTCCTGGAATACTGTATATAATTCCAATCATCGTACTGCAGTGGTGTCATCCTGGCTTTGAAGAAGGTGCAGAGGAAGGCAATTAATCAGATACCAGGGCTTAGATACCCACGATATAAGGAGAGACTAAGGAAGTTCTTTGATGAAGTATCAGAGAGGGTTGATGAAGGTAGATGTTGTAAATATGGACTTTCAAAAGACATTTAATAAAGTCCCACATAACCGACATATTCGGAAAATAGAAGCACATGGGATTAAAGAGATGGCGGTAACTTGGGTACATAATTGGCTAAGGGATAGGAGGCAGAGAGTAGTGATGAACGGATGTTTTTCTGACTGGAAAGAAGTATGCAGTGGGGTCCCCCAGGGATTGGTATTAGGACCATTGCTTTTCTCGTTATATATGAATGACCTGGAATTGGGTATAGGGAGTACAATTTTGAAGTTTGCATTTGATACAAAACTTAGCATACTTAACATTTTAAGTAGTAAACCGGATAGTAGCAGACTTCAGAAGGACATAGACAGGCTGGTGAAATGGGCAGACACGTGGCAGATGCAATATAATGCAAATAAGTGTGAAGTGATGTACTTTGGAAAAAACAACATGGTACTATTTTGAGGGGAGGTGCAAGAGCAGAGGGACCTGGAGGTGCATATTCACAAATATTTGAAGGTGGCAGGACAAGTTGATAAGGTGGTTAATAAAGCATATGGGATACTTGGCTTTGTAAATAGGGGCATTAAATACAAAAACAAGGAAGTCATGCTTTACCTTTACAAATCACTGGTTAGGCCTCAGCTAGAGTATTGTGTACAGTTCTAGGCACCATACTTGAGGAAGGATGTCAAAGCCTTGGAGAGGGTACAGGAGAGGTTTGCCAGGATGATACCAGGGATGAGGGACTTCAGTTGTGTGGAGAGATTGGAGAAGTGGGGATTGTTCTCCTTAGAGCAGAGAAGGTTAAGGGGAGACCTAATAGAGGTATTCAAAATAATGAGGGGTTTTGATAGAGCAAATAGGGAGAAACTGTTTCCTCTGGCAAGTGGGTCGGTAACTAGAGGACACAGATTTAAAATAATTGGCAAAAGAACTAGAGGGGAAATTAGGAGACATTTTTTCACACAGAGGGTTGTTAAGATCTGGAAGGTACTATCTAAAAGGGTGGTGGAAGCAGATTCCATAGGAACTTTCCAAAGGCAATTGGATATGTACTTGAAGAGGACTAATTTGTAAGATTATGGGGAAAAAGCTGGGGTGTGGGACTAAATTGGACAGCTCTTTCAAAGAGTCAGCACAGGCACGATGGGCCGAATGGCCGCCTCCTATGATAAGCTTGAAATGTTTACCACTGGAGGAACGACGGTTCAGAAGAGAACTTATTAAAGTCAGAGACAATGGTAAACTGTGAAAGAGATTGCAGGAGGCCATAGGTTAACAGAGTGAGCAAATGTGTGACAGTATCATCGGGTTACATCGAGTCTACAGCATAGAAATAGGCCATTCAACCCAACTGGTCCATGCCAGCGTTCATGCTCCACATAAGCCTCCTCCCACCCCTCTTCATCAAACCCTATCAGCATACTCTTCAATTCTTTTCTCCCTCATGTGTTTATCTAGCTTCCCCTTAAATGCATTTATGCTAATCGCCTCAACTACTCCTTCATTCTTAGCACTCTTTGCGTAAAGAAGTTTCTCCTAAATTCCCTGTTGGATTTATTAGTGACTATCTTATATTTATGACCTCTAGTTTTGGACTCCCCCACAAGTGGGAATATTTTCTCTACGTCTATCCTATCAAAGCCTTTCATTATCTTAAAGACCTCTATCAGGTCACCCCTCAGTCTCTTTTCTAGAGAAAAGAACCCCAGCCTGTTCAGCCGTTCCTGTTAAGTATATTCTCTCAGTTCTGGTATCATCATTGTGAATCTTTTTTGCACCTTCTCCAATGCCTCTATATCCTTTTTATAATATGGAGACCAGAACCGAGCACAGTTCTCCAAGTGTGGTCTAACCAAGGTTCTGTACAAGTTTAACATAACTTCTCTGCTTTTCAATTCTATCCCTCTAGAAATGAACCCCAGTCCTTGGTTTGTCTTTTTTATGACCTTATTGACCAATGTCGCTACTTTTAGTGATTTGTATATCTGTACCCCTAGACCCCTTTACTCTTCTACCCCATTTAGACTCTTATTATCCAAGCAGTATGTGGATATCCGAGTTCATGCAGAGAAATGTGAAGTATATTTTTGGTAAAAAGAAATGAAAGCAAATGTGCCCTAAATAGTAAGATTCTTAATAGAGTGGACAGTCAGATAGATCCAGGAGTGAAGAGATGCAGAGGGTTAAATTGGACAAGGCCACTAACCAGGCACGGGTACCGCGATCTTCTAACCCACGCCCGGTGCTTCCTGCACTGGCGGAACGAGACATTTATCCAGCCTCAATACTCACCTGCAAGCAATGTTCCAAATCAATGTTGACACGAGGATTCAAGGACATTCGCACTTTTTATCAGCAGGGGGAGCCCCGATCTCTTAAAGGCAGGCTGTGTCTGTCTTACAACCTGCCAAAATCTCTTCAAGGTAGCCGGTACCTGTTATCTGCTAAAAATAACAGTCTGCTGTCTGCACGGAGTCTGAACGGAGATCAGACATTGCACACATACAACACTGATGCAGGTCCCGTCCCTATCTTTACAAACTATTGAGTTATATTAAAACATTGAATAAAGGTTGCGCACTACTAAATCCCACATCCTCCAATCTGCATGCCAGACCTCACCAATCTGCTGGTCCGATTTGGTACCAGGCCTGCAGGAGTGCGTGCACCAAGGATCTCTGCTGATGCACTAGAGGCCTTGGTGCAAGAGATGGACAGAAGGAGGGGCTCCTATATCCTCGGGGGAGGTGGGGGGGCTAGGGCAAGAGATCCTCCAGATATATGCTCAAAAGACAGTGGGAGGCAGCGGGGGACGAAGTCAATGCCAAGTGCACAGCACCACAAACATGGTTGCAGTGCAGGAAGAAGTTCAATGCTTTGACCCGAGTGGTCAAGGTGAGTGAGATCAACTGTCAAGTGGCGCCTCCTACCAACTGCATCACCAGCCACATCCACTGCTCCATGCACTACACCCCCCATCATACCAACAAAATCTTTAAATCGGTGGTCAACTCTTCCAATCAGATGCTTCCTCTCACCCTTACACATTACCACTGTTGCAAGCCGCACACCTACACGTCGCACATGCTGGCAGCTATTCAACCATGAGAGGCACATCACCCAGACACACGTCCCGATTTGTTGCAGGAAAAGGTGATGCATAACAGGAGACAGCAAGTGGCAGTGGCATTTAGCCCCTCGAGCCTGTTCCGCCATTCAATAGATCATGGTTGATCTGTGACCTAACTCCATATACCCGCCTTAGTCCATATCTCTTAATACCCTTGGTTCACAGAAACCTCAGATATAAAACACACAATTGAGCTAGCATCAACTGACGTCAGCAGAAGAGCGTTCCAAACTTCTCCCACCCTTTGCGTGTAGAAGCTTCCTAACTTCACTCCTGCATGTCCTGCCTCTAACTGTTAGGCTATGTCCCCTCGTCCTAGTATTCAAGTATAGGAGACCTTCAAAAACAGTTCCAAATGCATCAGCAGCCAGAAGCAATAATCCAGCAACTAACCTGTAAATCCTGCATGGTCCCTTTTAAATAACGCTGGTGTGGGGTCCTCCAGACACTCTTAAGATATGTTCAAATGGTCGTGGTTAAGATAGTGCATTGAGTGGAGCGTTAAGTCCCATAATGGTGTTGCACACTGATCGAACGCATTTTCTCCTTACTTTACATGCTGCTGGCGTTCGTTATTTGTGCATGCGCTAAACCCTTTACCAAGATGGCGTCCGGCACATGTCACGTTAGAAGCGTGCATGCGCATCCAAGACGCTATCTTGGATGTTTGGGAGGCAGCGTAGCGCCGAAACGGCCCAATTTCTAGCCCATAGAGCTTTAAAGGTAAGAATGTATGTTTAAAAAAAAAGCATAAAAAGGCTAATGTGATTCTGGGTTTTGTACATGGGACATTGAATATAAAGCAAGGAAGCAATGTTGAATTTGTACACAATGTTGATGAGGCCACAGTTGTAGTACTTTGTGTGCTGTTCTGAACATCTCATTATAGGAACAATATTAGGTCCATGGAAAGGCTACAGTGAAGATTCACTAGAATAATGCAAGAACAAGAGGCTATGAAGAAAACCTGGACAAATTGGGGCTTTGTCACTGGAACAGTGAAGATTAAGGGTGGATCTAATGATTTTTTTCAAGATTATGAAAGGTTTTGGTGGGGTGAATAGTAAAAATTTGTTTCCACTGATTGGCAACAAGGGGGCATAGACTCAAGATTATCACCAGAGAAATGAAGGGAGGAATTTGAAGAAATATTTATGTACTGAAGGTTACTAGAACACGGAATGCTTTACCATAAGTGGCTATTGAGACAGAGACTATAAGATGTAGCCCCAAAGTCTCTGCCTCAATAGCCACGTGTGGTAAACCATTAATAAACATCTATGGGCAGAAAGTTTTGAGCTGTACACACACAATTTCTTGATATGCGCTCCCACAGGCAATGCTCTGCTTGGGGAACGTACAACTGAAAAATTTACCCTTGAGCCTCATTTAAAAGAGGATTGACTAGGCATTTGAAAAAGATCATAAAAGGATACAGGAAAAGGGCAGGAAAGTGGGATTAGTGTCGATAGCTCCAGTGGAAGAGTTGGATGGCCTCCTCCTGTATTATAATTTCTATGATTTTTAACGATTCCTAAGGGGAATAATTAAACTGAATCCTAATAAAGTGAGATAATTCCAAACTTTTAACCAGGGGGCCGCGGACCCCAACTTAGAAGAGGGGAAGTGAACACACAGTTTAGACTTAACTTCTTCACACAGGAGATGGTGAATCTGTGGAACTGACCTCCCAGGGAGACAGTAGAGGTGAATAGTGTCAACAAATTCGAGAGGAAGCTGTATGTTTGTTCTTGTGCTGAAAGAAACCATCCCAGGGTATAAGAAAATGTGGCTTGAACCTTGGGATGGGGCAGATTGACCTCAATGTTCTTTTTTTCTAGTCCTGTGCAATCCCGTGTTCCTATTTGTATTCTCTGTGTTTGATTGAATGAGGCTTAGTTGAAACGCTATCCTTAGCAGAACCAAAGATACACTTTTTTTAAATGGTACGATCTATCACTCAGGCAGAGTGAATGCCCTCCACATGCATGAAGTCTTCTTCCAACAGAGAGCCTTACCACCGCCATCAGGTAGAAAATCTACCAGAACAGTACAAAGAAAGCTTTACCAGATCTAACAGGAAGCTGCACAATACCATCATCAGATAAAATGGGCGTAGTCCATTCCTCAGCACCATTACCCACTCACTCACCCTGATGGGGACAGAAAAGCCTTCTACAAAATAAAAGGAAAATTGTTTGTCAGAAAGCCTGATTGTATTGTGACGGCTGCAAGAAAATACTTCCCAAGGGTTAAACCAAGTAGCTACGAGGAAATAGCACAGAGCCCCTGCACATTAAATAATCCATTGCATTGGTCTCAAATGGCTGTACTTAAGCACTTACGGTGGATATCTACACAATGCTGCGACAAGCAGTTTTATAAGGTCACTGGTGAACCTTGGAAATCTGTCAAAGCAAGCAGTTCAACAATTACTTCGGCTTATTTTTGATGACTACTGAAGTGGAGGACTGAACTTCTTTTATTATTTTTCTACTGTATTTTTCCACAATAGATCCCTCATAGTACTTCCTTTAACAGCTTTTCCACTATCCGTGATGATTGATTGAGTGATAGATCCGCTTTTGCTGGGCAGTGCTGGCCCTCCCGGCTTCACCACCTTTGCACTTGTTAAAAACGGGGTGCACTGCAGGACGTCTCTTGTTGCGACTCATCCACTGAACCCCCAGCACGAGTAAAGCTCATCGCAATCTCTGTTTCAAGAGCGTCACGTTGCCGCTCTCCTGGTCGATTCGGGGCACGGGTTCAAGCCGATAAATCTCTGCCGATGGCCGTACCGTCAGTGGGAGGCGTCGAGGGGGGGGGCGAATCACGGACAAGTCGCAAGAGTTCATCCTGAAGACCTCGAGGCATTCAGGCCAAGAGTAGAATTGCCAAAATTGCTGAGAGTCTCTCAGCCAGGAACTGGCGCATGCCAGAGGGAGAAAATTTTAAAATATATACTTGAGTCCCCAGTGAACGAAAGTAGAAATGCCAGTAGCGTGAGAAAGTGAAATTATATTCCTCCACCACTCTCCCATCAAAGGTAAAAAGCAAATACTGTGCGACTGGCATCAGACACTTGCTGAGATCACAGCAGCCCAGTAAAGTCATTAAATCTGCACTAGATAAGAAGGGCCTTCAGAAAGTACTCTATTGTGATATATATATTAAAAAATAAAAAGAACGGCCGGATCAAATGTGCACAATGAGCATGAGTAATACTTTTTATAGATCTTCACAGTGATGAACAGGGTAATTGTGATCATCTGGTTGTAAAAAGGAACCAAAAAATCCTCCAGTTCGAAATGTACAAATTAAAGCACTGGCAGAGTTTGCTAAATCTCCAGCACTCAATAGATTTTTCCATTTGTTATTACTAGAAAAAGTGCCTTCCATTCAGAGAGTGTTCGATCTGCCTTCATTTTATAACTCTTGTTAGTGGTTTTCCTCCCAGTTCACTATCAGTGAGGATTGGCAGAAGCAAATCTGCTTTTGCTGTGCAGTGTTGGCCCTCCCAGCTTCACCACTGTTGAAAATGGAGATGCAGTAAAGAGTGTCTTGTGTTATTGCAACTAATTTACTGAACCCCAGCATGAGTAAAGCTCATTATACATGAGGAAAAGCTGCTGGGGAAAAAGTCCGAATTGTAACCAGAGCTATAGCTTAAACTGTCAAACAAACTGCACAAATTACAGACACTAAGCACTAGCACATAGTAAAACTGGTCATCACTATTTAGAGTCATAGAGTCATAGAGTTATACAGCACGGATAGAGGCCCTTCGGCCCATCGTGTCCACGCCGGCCATCAAGCCCTGTCTACTCTAATCCCATATTCCAGCATTTGGTCCGTAGCCTTGTATGCTATGGCATTTCAAGTGCTCATCCAAATGCTTCTTGAATGTTGTGAGGGTTCCTGCCTCCACAACCCTTTCAGGCAGTGAGTTCCAGACTCCAACCACCCTCTGGGTGAAAAAGTTCTTTCTCAAATCCCCTCTAAACCTCCCGCCTTTTACCTTGAATCTATGTCCCCTTGTTATAGAACCCTCAACGAAGGGAAAAAGCTTCGTTGAGGGTTCTATAACCCTCACTGAACTATCTACTTCATTTAGATTGTACAATTTTAGGACCCAGACAATTTATGCCTGACTTAATCAGCTAATCAAGTTATCTGTTTTGTATATCAAATTTATCATTTCATACTTCAGACCTTGAAACGGTTGGGTGTGCCTTACATTCTTACACATTTCAACCCCACATTTCTCATGTGAAAGAACAATATGCTTATTCACTGGACCAGTTTCAAAAGTAGTAAAACCTGTTTATGGCAATATTTGCACCCATTGTATTACAAGGTCATTAACAATACAAAACAATGAGACGACAAAGGTTATGTATATATATATAGCTTTTTGTTTGCATGTTAAAACTCTGTCAAACATCAGGTATAAACGTGCAGTTTTACAGCTTCCATGTCCTTTTTTTATTCTTAAGGGTCCCTGTGTCTGGGTCACAGCCTTTGTCAGTTCCATTTAGGCTGGGTAATAAATACCTTACACTTGCAAGGAAGGGGTTATGAGTGCCAGGCTGTGGGAATCCTGCTCACTCGTGATGTTTGCATGACACTGCCCAACAACTTTACAACATTTAGCACCTTTGCCACTGCCCTGCTGAGACCAACAGGCACAGCAGGGATCAGGGAATTGGACTGTGCATCTTCTGGCTCCTTGTGACTCAGTACCACATGGGACAGTGCATTTACCCACTGACCCACCGGGGGAGAACCACCTCTTTTCCATTTCAGTGCAGAGGTTTGACGTTCAATCACAAATCCTAGATTGGGTTATTTCTTTTGCTATTGTGTGCACTTAGGAGCTGATAGAGCAAAAGGACACATCTTCAATGGTACGTCTTTTTGTATATGGATGGATGTAAGAAACTATCCCTCATCAAAACAAAAGTCAGTCCTTCAGTGTCACTGCACCAGCGATGCAAATAAGCAAGAGCACATCTAAGGGTGGAGACATTACATCCTTGAAAGCCATCTTAACCCATTTAGAATTCCAGGTACATTTCTTATAACAAAACTTGAATTTGGTGACTAGACTGTAGTCCATGGTATATGTGGATAAGTGTCAGGTCTTCCTGTAAAGCTCTCAAATTCTAATACCACTGTGCATTTCACTGGATGTCAATGTTACAGATGTGTTAAACTGTTAACATTATTCAAATTGCACAGACACTGACTCAGTACTTCAGTGTAATTTAGCACTTAGCTGTGACATTACTGATTAACACTGGAAGCCTTTAACACATTCTCACCTCAAATTTCAGGAAGCCTGTTAGATTTCCTAAAAGATGGAGAAGGAAGAGTCTTGAAGTTACCTAACCTCGTGGACATGGCGGCGCAGGTGAGGAATAACCCGAACTCCTGAACTATTTTTTTTAATGGACATTTTCCACAACTTCATTCAATAACTTTTTTTTGACCTGGGTTGGAACAGGTTGCAGCGGGTATGGCATACATTGAGAGGATGAACTACATCCACAGGGACTTGCGATCGGCCAATATTCTGGTTGGAGACAATCTGGCGTGCAAGATTGCTGACTTTGGATTAGCAAGGTTGATTGAGGACAATGAGTACACAGCACGTCAAGGTGGGTTATTCATGCGTTTGTATCTTGCCTGTTGTCACATGCACAGGGAGATCCTAAGCTTGTTTCTATTGAGAAATGTTTTTTTACACGACAATAATGAGTGCAAACTTATAGCAGCTTTTTTTATTGTTCTATGGCTGAGGGTTAGGCTTTCCCACATTACAACAATGACCACACTTCAAAAGTACTTCATTAGTTATAATGCGCTTTGGAACAACCTGAGGTGGTGAAAGGCACTATATGAATGCAAATATTTCTATTCTTTTTTCTGATAATTAACATGTAATGCCCTCACCAAAAATACAATAGGTGTTGGAACCGCTCCTTAAGATTCCACTGGACCTTACAGTGTTCGGTAACTATCTATGCATTACCAACGCGTGCGATAACCCTACAGATTCTGACAGCACTTTTTTGAAAAAGGTTACATATATTCTAACTGTGGTATTCATAATGCGGCCTGGGAGTTACCTGCCGTCCGTCTATCCCCACGCCAGTGGTTGTCGGTCAGCACAGCAGCTCTAAGATCCAGCTATATGAGAAGGAGAGAGATTGGGATTGTGGTTGCCAACGAAACAGTTGCTGGGCAATCCTGCTGTAGAGGATAACTTCGAACAATGTTTTGTGAGCTGCTTTGATGGCTCAGCGAACTTATTCAGTGACTAGCTGAGCACGCAAGACTGAAAGATCCCAGGTTAAATCCCAGGTCAGTGCTGATCTCTGCCAGAGTGGGGTAGGGTTTTTTTTTAGCACCCCTAGATTAGGGAGAAGGAAGTTTGCTAGGATTCCTGCTCCTGATTACTGCCCAGTGATTCCTGCTGGAAGTGTGGGTGTGAGGAAATCTGGTGAGGAGAGGATTGAGAGGAGAGTAGGAAAAGAAAATATGAAAGTATTTTGTCAGCATTTTTGGGAAAGATGTTGGAACCTAGGGTATTTCTGACTTTCCTATAGGGAATGAAACTGGATTTTCTCCAATCATTTGCAACATATTATAAATCAGTAAAAAAAAGCAGAAACCACAATAACAGTTCAAAGAAACAGATGATGTGGGAGAACAAGTACCAACTTTAATATTGCTTTATATTTTAGATGAGTTAACTTTGGATTAATATCAACCTCAGATATAATGATCTGTTGAACCCTGAATATAACATTGAATTAAGTGATAATGTAATTACTGGAGAATTGAGCACTGTTAGTTGGATTGAAGAGTGAGGTTGTAGGGCTTCATACTGCAATCTAATTACCTATGCAGTATTTAATTCCCCAGTAATGTGTTCTTATCGTTTGATCACAGTTTTGGCCAATACGTTTGGAAAAGACAAAATAAAGTATTTTTTGCTGAGCAGAGGAGGAGATTGCTGGGCAGGAATCCTAGTGATAAATGAGCAGTTTTGCTTTTGGCTTCTCTCTTGCTGTGCGTAACTCGGCAGATCGATTAAACTCCCAACAGCAGATTGGAATGCTGCTCATTTTTAACTGGAGCTTTTATTTAGCAACTTCTTTATTTGATATCAAATATAAACCTTTTTTCTCATTTCGAATAAAGCATGATTATTCTGTGGTCTTTAGTCATTTTGGTTCTCAGTGGAGATCATTTGTGCCAGTATGAACAGAATATAAACAGTATCATGTGTGAATGGCCAATGTCTGGCCAATACCCTTAAGAGAATATTCATCAAGGGCACCAGACGAATCCTTAACCTTTCATCTTAATTCCTCGTCAAGGAACCATCTGGGGTTTTACCACCCAGGGTTTATGCCTCGGAGTTAATGATGCCTAAATTTGAGATTCCAAACTCTCTTACATCAGCCAGTTCTGATTAGATTAGATAAAATACCAACTTCCCATCAAAATCCGCACAAGCTACCGAGTGAATAAATTAACCCTTTCTTGCCAATTATCGAAGAAGTTAGACAACAAAGTCATGAACTAACAATTGCTTATTAACTTTAGAATCACAGTTCACATCATTTAAACATTGAGTATGCTTATAATTAGGAGATAGGGTTAATTGACAAAATAAATAACAGATTACAAAAGCAGTTCAGTTATGTCACAGTAATTCAGCATTAACTGCTTGCTGATGATAAAGTTACAGTTGAGATCAGTGTCTGAGATTGATACAAATTGATGAGATTAGTTTAGGATTAGACTCCTTAGAAAGTTGACAAGTTAACAGCATTAGATAGCCATTCTATTGAATATATTAAAGTCTATATGCTTGTAGTTCCAGAAGGAAGGGTGGGACTGATTAGGGTCAATAAAGGAGAGCATCTTGTGGAGGCAGAGGGCATGGCTGAGGTACTAAATGAATACTTCGCATCCATCTTCACTAGAGAAGAGGATGCTGCAGTAAAGGAGGGGGCAGTAGTGATATTGGATAGGATAAAAATAGATAAAGAGGAGGTACTTAAAAGATTGGCAGTACTCAAAGTAGGAAAGTCACCTGGTCCAGATGGGATGCATCCTAGGTTACTGAGGGAAGTAAGGGAGGAAATTGCAGAGGCTCTGGCCACAATCTTCCAATCCTCCTTAGATATGGGAATGGTACCAGAGGACTGGAGGATTGCAAATGTTACACCTCTGTTCAAAAGAGGGAAGAGGGATAAAGCCGGCAATTACAGGCCAGTCAGCCTAATGTCGGTGGTGGGGAAACTTTTACAGACAATAATCCAGGACAAAATAAATTGGCACTTGGAAAAGTATGAGCTAATAAATGAAAGTCAGCAGGGATTTGTTAATGGAAAATTGTGTTTGACTAACTTAATTGAGTTCTTTGATGAAGTAACGGAGAGAATTGATGAGGGTAGTGCGGTTGATGTTGTGTATGGACTTTCAAAAGGCATTTGATAAAGAATCACATAATAGACTTGTTAGCAAAATTAAAGCGCATGGGATTAAAGGGACAGTGGCAGTGTGGATATGAAATTGGCTAAAGGACAGAAAGCAGAGAGTAGTGGTGAACGGTTGTTTTTCAGACTGGAAGGGAGTATACAATGGTGTTCCCCAGGGGTCAGTATTAGGACCACTGCTCTTTTTGATATATATTAATAACCTGGGCTTGGGTATAGAGGACAAGTTAAGAAGGCTGTTTAAAAAGCATATGGGATCCTGGGCTTTATTAATAGAGGCATAGAGTACAAAAGCAAGGAAGTTATGCTAAACCTTTATAAAACACTGGTTAGGCCTCAACTGGAATATCGTGTTCAATTCTGGGCATCACACTTTAGGAAGGATGTCAAGGCCTTAGAGGGTGCAGAGGAGATTTGCTGGAATGGTACCAGGGAGGAAGGACCTCAGTTATGTGGAGAGACTGGAGAAGCTGGGGTTGATCTTCTTAGAATAGAGAAGGTTAAAGGAAGATTTGATAGAGGTGTTCAAAATCTTGAACGGTTTTGATAGAATAAATAAGGAGAAGCTGTTTCCAGTGGCAGAAGGGTCGGTAGCCAGAGGACACAGATTTAAGGTGATCGACAAAAGAGCCAGAGGCAATATGAGGAAACATTTTTTTTATGCAGCGAGTTGTAATGATCTGGAATGCACTGCCTGAAAGGGTGGTGGAAGCAGATTCAATGGTAACTTTCAAAAGGGAATTGGATAAATACTTGAAGGGAAAAAATTTCCAGGGCTATGGGGAAAAAGCAGGGGAATGGGACTAATTGGATAGCCGACACAGGCATGATGGGCTGAATGGCCTCCTCCTTTGCTGTACTTACTATGAACTTATACGACCCCAGCCTTTCGAGCTGGCGTGGATGAACTGGTTGGCTCGCCTTCCTCTGGGAGGCATGGTGTTAGCCTTCTGAGACGCCAGAGTGATGAAACTCCTTCTGTAGAGGTGCTGTCCACTACTCCTGGATCCTCTGCTCCTGGGTAAATTCACCTTCTGCGCTGGTAGCTGTATCTGGACTCATGAATCTGGCTTAAATCTCATCATATTTTTCCCAGTTAAAAATCTACTTTATTTGTTATACTCCACATAACACTAAAGATGATGTATTGCATTTTATTCATATTACGAATAAATGTAGACAAAGGATCTGACAAACCCTGCTTGCATGGCGTCTATTAAAGTAACTTTTCTGGTTCTGGCTGGCTCTTTCACATTGCACTTGCCTCTTCTGTGCATGTGCAACATTTAGGACCTGCACAGAGGAAGCGAGTCAGGATATTCTATAGCATGAAAACCACCCTCACAGCGTAGCTGAAAAAATACAGTTGAAGGCCTTCTCACTATCAAGTGAAAATGACAAAGACCCGTGTTCTGGGTGTGATGAATTGCAGTTGCTGATTGAACAGAATTAAATGTAGTACCAAGAAAAATGTTGAACGTGTACAAATTAATGTTCAGAGAACAAAAAAAAATTGAGCAAAATCACTGAAATATAATCAAGGAATGTTTATTTCCCTCATTCCTCTGGGCTAATCAAATGTTGTTCATAATGTACAAGTGTAAATACAGCACAACATTGTACTTAAAACAGTGCAATAGAAGCCAAGTTGTTTTCCATTGGCTTTATGAAAGGTGATAATTCTATCACGGAGCTGTCCATGAAAAAATGGAATCGACCTTTTATAATATAAATTGTTCACTGTTGTAAACTATGAATATCTTTCAAAACACACGTATCTTCAGGCTTCCACTTAAGGCAACCTCCAGACAAAATGCAATCCAACAGATGTTTGGTAACATGTCTCATCTAAATTTAAATAGCTCTCCAACATTTAGCATGCAGAAGGTCTTGTGATTTTCTGCTTCTCATTTAATATGCAGTAGGTTTGAGGGCAAGATTTGGGTAATGCATCTGATAAGCATTGATTGGTGCAGCATGACAGATTGTACTTTAGGAATACAATTATCAATATAAATGGGGGAGTCACCCTTAGGCTGACTTTTTAAAGGTTTTTAGGTTTCCTTTTTAAAATGTACTTGGGATTTTAGCATATGAAAGGGGCAAAATACTGTATGACATTTACAGCAAGGTTGTCACCGTTGGTAACGTAAATACAGGATGGAGTGAGGTAACATTCACCCTTTGTGCAAGACCAATAGATCCAATATTACACTACCATATAAGTAGATGGATGTTTAGTGTGAATCTACTCCAGCACATAAGGAACAGGGGATCCATTTATAGGAGCACCTGATGCCACTGAATCTTAATACCTGCATTTGTAACACTACCAATAAAGTAAAAAGGTTCGCCAATCGAATCACTCGAGACTTCTTGAAAAAATTTTGTCTGTCAAATTTTTCCCTAAAATTTCTAATGCTCAAAATAAGGTTTTAAAGAAGGTGAAAATATCAAAGTACATCTTTCACAATAACATGATTAAATTTGTCCATAAAATTTTGATACCTTCATCAAAGCTTTTAGTGAAGGCATCAGCTTCTTGTGAAAGCCTGGACTTGAACTTGATATTTTTGCCCAGAGCTTTGAGGGTGATTTTAGCCCACCTCGCCCGGTGGGAAATTTATCGAAAACTTACCGCTCCGTTCCTGCCCTCAGGCAACTTAACTGGGCCCTTTTAGGCAGCCGAGGTGCCTGCCTGACTTGGCAGGAGCCTCATTAATACATGCAAATTGGGGTCTATAATCTCAAGAGGACCCTAATGCCATTTGAAGTGCGACTGTGCGGGGCAGTTGCTCCATTCATTAAAACCTATTGAGAAAGTAGCAGAGGCCCTATGAGGCACGTTTTAAACATCTTTGTGGGGCCAAGAAGAGCAGGAGTGCTCCTACAGCCCCACTAGGAAAATTTGGACCTCAGCTGCCAAGGCCTTCCTCCCTTCCCCCCCACCCCCACACCACCTCCCATCTGCAAAACCCCGTTGAGTCCTCCTATCCCCCGCGTCCTACCTGAATACCGACAGGCAGTCTCCGGGCCACCCGATCTTCGCCTGTCGGTAGTTGGCCAACTGTCTTTTAAAGTCAGTTTGGGGCGGGCAGCTGGCTGGTAGGATGTAAATGAGGCCCAGGAGTTAGAATAGCCTGGGCCTCAAATTGATGATGTTGAGGGGGTTTGACACTTGCACAGCCCCCAGCTCCCCCCATGATTCTGTTAGCCAAAGGAAGATCTTGCAGTTGGAGCATGTGCAGTGCGCACAAGGCTGCATCAGTGGCATTTAGTTAGCCCAACTGATACAATGCTTCTCTTCAATCTCTGTTAGTAACTGGTTATTTTTCAAAATTATTTGAAGAAAAGATGGAGGATGAATTTCAAATGCTTTATTCAGCTAAAGTTTATATAGTGTTTTTTTTTTAAACAGTATATGTGTGTGAGAGCGATCGAGAAGAAAATTCCTATTGCAAATAAGGTCCTCCACCCCAGGTTATTAAAAATAGATGAGGAAATTACAGAAGCGTTAGTCGTAATCTTTCAAAGCTCTCTTGATTCAGGAATTGTGCCATTAGACTGGAAAATTGCTAATGTCACTCCATTATTTAAGAAGAGTGGGAGCGAGGAACCAGGGAACTACAGGCCTGTCAGTTTAACATCAGTTGTGGGAAAGCTATTAGACTCTGTAATTAGGGATAGAGTGACTGAGCATTTGGACAAATATGAGCTGATCAGAAAGAGCCAGAATGGCTTTGTTAGGGGTAAAGTCATAGAATCACAGAATGATACAGCACAGAAGGAGACCGTTCGGCCCATCGTGCCTGTGCCAGCTCTTTGAAAGAGCTATCGAATTAATCCCACACCCCTGCTTTTTCCCCATAGCCCTGCAAATTTTTCATGTCTGACTAATCTAGTTGAATTTTTTGAGGAGGTCACTAATAAGTTAGACTAGGGAATGCCTATGTCTGTTATCTATATGGGTTTCCAGAAGGCATTCGATAAGGTTCCACACAAGAGATTACTGGCATAAATGAGAGCACATGGAATTAGAGGTAGCCTTTTGACTTGGGTTGGAAATTGTTTGGGTGGTAGGAGACAGAGAGTGGGAATAAAGGGTAGGTAAGCTGATTGGCAGGATGTGACAAGTGGTGTTCCCCAGGGATCTGTTCTGGGGCCTCAACTTTTCACCATATATATTAATGACTCGGATGAAGGAATAGAGAGTTGTATATCCAAGTTTGCAGATCACACTAAGTTAGGTTGCACAGTAAGTCGTGTAGATGGGAGCAGAAAGTTGCAAAGGGACATTGATAGATTAAATGAGTGGACAAAACTATGGCAAATGGAGTTCAATGTGGGGAAGTGCGTGGTCATCCACTTTGGACCTCAGAATGATAGATCAGAGTATTTTCTAAATGGTGAGAAGCTAGGAACTGTGGCGGAGCAGAGAGATTTAGGGGTCCAAGTACAGAAATCGCTAAACTAGTGGACAGGTACAAAAAATAATTTAAAAGACTAATGGAATGTTGGCCTTTATCTCAAGAGGGCTGGAATACAAAGGGGTGGAAGTTATGCTACGGTTGTATAAAGCTCTGGTTAGACCGCATCTGGAGTACTGCGTTCAGTTCTGGGCACCACACCTCAGGAAGGATACACTGGCCTTGGAGGGGTGCAGTGCAGATTTGGGGCTTAGAGGGTTAAATTATGAAGACAGGTTGCATAAACCTAACCAGTATGTAAAAAGCCCAACAAGAGGGGAGCACTACTGGATCTAGTAATGGGAAATGAACCAGAACAGATAAGAGAAGTAAGCATTGGGGAATATCGAGAAAATAACGATCACAAAATAATAAGAACATAAGAAATAGGAGCAGGAGTATGCCATACAGCCCCTCGAGCCTGCTCCGCCATTCAATCCGATCTTGGCTGATCTTAAATCTCAACTCCACTTTCCTGCCTGATCCTCATATCGCTTGTTTCCCCTAGTGTCCAGAAATCTATCTATCTCAGCCTTGAATGTGTCCAATGACTCAGCATCCACAACCCTCCGGGGTAGAGAATTCCAAAGATTCACAACCCTCTGTGTGAAGAAATTCCTCCTCATCTCAGTCTTAAATGGCCGACCCCTTATCCTGCGACTATGCCCCCTAGTTCTAGAATAAGGTTTAATATCAAGATTGAGAAGGACATAAGTAAGAAAAAGACTAAAACTTACAGAATAGGCATGTGATCGGCAAATGAATTTCAATAGATAATTGTGCGGTATTACATTTTGCTAGGAAGAATAAGAGGGCCACATACTGCCTGGCTAATAAGAATCTAAATGGGGTAGACGAGCAGAGGGATCTGGGGGTACAGATACACAAATCACTAAAAGTAGTGACGCAGGTTAATTTTTTTTTAAAAAAGCAAACCAAGAACTGGGGTTCATTTCTAGAGGAATAGAATTGAAAAGCAGAGAAGTTATGTTAAACTTGGTTAGACCACACTTGGAGTACTGTGAACAGTTCTGGTCTCCATATTATAAAAAGGATATAGAGGCAATGGAGAAGGTAGAAAAAAGATTTACTAGAATGATACCAGAACTGAGAGGTTATACCTATCAGGAAAGATTTAGCAAGCTGGGGCTCTAGAAAAGAGAAGGCTGAGGGGTGACCTGATGGAGATCTTTAAGATAATGAAAGGGTTTGATAGGGTAGACATAGAGAAGATGTTTCCACTTGCGGGGTAGACTAGAACTAGGGGTCCATAAATACAAGACAGTCACTAATAAATCCAATCGGGAATTCAGGAGAAACTTATTTACCCAGAGAGTGGTAAAAATGTGGAACTTGCTACCACAAGGAGTGGTTGAGGCGACTAGCATAGATGCATTTAAGGGGAAGCCAGATAAACACGAGGGAGAAAGGAGTAGAAGGATTTGCTGATAGGGTTAGATGAAGTAGGGAGGGAGGAGGCCCGTGTGGAGCATAAACACCGACATGGACCTCTTGGGCCGAATGAGCTGTTTCTGTGCTGTACATTCTATGTAATTCTATATATAAATATTCTATTTTGCTCGATGAAGTCAAACTATATTTAAGGTGTCAGCCTTGGCTCAGCGGTAGCACTCATGACTCTGAGTCAGAAGATTGTTGGTTCAAGTCCCACTCCACTGACTTAAGCACATCATCTAGGCTGAGGGAGTACTGCACTGAAGTCAGAAGACTACACTGCAAAAGCATCTCAGAGGCTGTTTCCCCTGGCTGGAGAGTCTAGAACTAGGGGTCTCAGGATAAGAGGTCAGCCATTTACGACAGAGATGAGGAAAAATTTCTTTACTGAGGGTTGTGAATCTTTGGAATTCTCTACCCCAGGGGGCTGTGGATGCTGAATCATTGAGAATATTCAAGACTGAGATCGATAGATTTTTGGACAAAAGAGCTGAATTCCAGAGGTGAGGTGAGAGTGACTGCCCTTGACATCAAGGCAGCATTTGACCGAGTGTGGCGCCAAGGAGTCCTAGTAAAATTGAAGTCAGTGGGAATCAGGAGAAAACTCTCCAGTGGCTGGAGTCGTACCTAGCACAAAGGAAGATGGTAGTGGTTGTTGGAGGCCAATCATCTCAGCCCCAGGACATTGCTGCAGGAGTTCCTCAGGGCAGTGTCCTAGGCCCAGTTGCTTCATCAATGACCTTCCCTCCATCATAAGGTCAGAAATGGGGATGTTCGCTGATGATTGCACAGTGTTCAGTACCATTCGCAACCCCTCAAATAATGAAGCAGTCCAAGCCCGCATGCAGCAAGACCTGGAGAACATCCTGGCTTGGACTGATAAGTGGCAAGTAACATTCGCGCCAGACAAGTGCCAGGCAATGACCATCTCCAACAAGAGAGAGTCTAACCACTTCCCCTTGACATTCAACGGCATTACCGTCACCGAATCCCCCACCATCAATATCCTGGGGGTCACCATTGACCAGAAACTTAACTGGACCAGCCATATAAATACTGTGGCTACAAGAGCAGGTCAGAGGCTGGGTATTCTGCGCAAGTGACTCACCTCCTGACTCCCCAAAGCCTTTCCACCATATACAAGGCACAAGTCAGGAGTGTGATGGAATACTCTCCACTTGCCTGGATGAGTGCAGCTCCAACAACACTCAAGAAGCTCGACATCATCCAGGACAAAGCAGCCCGCTTGATTGACACCCCATCCATCACCCTAAACATTCACTCCCTTCACTACCAACGCACAGTGGCTGCAGTGTGTACCATCCACAGGATGCACTGCAGCAACTTGCCAAGGCTTCTTCGACAGCACCTCCGAAACCCGCAACCTCTACCACCTAGAAGGACAAGAGCAGCAGGCACATGGGAACAACACCACCTGCACATTCCCCTCCAAGTCACACACCTTCCCGACTTGGAAATATATCGCCGTTCCTTCATCGTCGCTGGGTCAAAATCCTGGAACTCCCTTCCTAACAGCACTGTGGGAGAACCTTCACCACACGGATTGCAGCGGTTCAAGAAGGCGGCTCACCACCACCTTCTCAAGGGCAATTAGGGATGGGCAATAAATGCTGGCCTCGCCAGCAACGCCCACATCCCATGAACGAATAAAAAAAAAACGAAGGGAATCAAGGGATATGGGGATCAGGCGGGAAGGTAGAGTTGAGGTCGAAGATCAGCCATGATCTGATTGAATGGCGGAGCAGGCTCAAAGGGCCACATGTCCTACTCCTACTCCTATTTCTTATGTTCTTATTTGCTGTAAAGTGCATTGGCGGGGGGGCGGATCCTGAGGTTGGGAAAGGCGCTATATAAATGAAAGTCTTTATTTCAGTTTGTGCTTTTGAAAATGATTTGATTACAATCAATTTGAGTAGATTTTCAACTAAAATTAATAGTTTTTATTCAAAGTTATTTTTACTTCAGAAAACATATGAACCTGAGAGACGCACCTTTATTCATCCTCTCACACGCACTCACTCACACACGCACTCACTTGCCCGTTCGCACACACGCAAGCGCACGCTGCCTCAAATGCACTTGCATGCACACACACACACACATTCTCTCATTCATATTCACACTCACTCACTCTCAATCATATTCACACACACACTCTCATGTTCACACACACACACTCTCATATTCACACTCACTCACCCTCAATCATACACACACTCTCATATTCACACTCACTCACTCTCAATCATATTCACACACACACTTATATTCACACACACACATTCTCATATTCACACTCACTCACTCTCAATCATATTCACACACACACTTATATTCACACACACACATTCTCATATTCACACTCACTCACTCTCAATCATATTCACACACACACTCATATTCACACACACACACTCTCATATTCACACTCACTCACCCTCAATCATACACACACACTCGCATTCACACTCACTCTCAATCATATTCACACACACACTTATATTCACACACACACATTCTCATATTCACACTCACTCACCCTCAATCATACACACACTCGTATTCACACTCACTCTCAATCATATTCACACACACACACTTATATTCACACACACACACACTCTCATATTCACACTCACTCACCCTCAATCATACACACACACTCGTATTCACACTCACTCACCCACAATCATATTCATACACACGTACACACACACTATCAAATTCACACTCACCCTCGATCATATTCACACACACACACACTCATATTCACACTCACTCACTCTCAATCGTATTCACACACACACACTCATATTCACACTCACTCACCCTCAATCCTACACACACACACTCATATTCACACACACACTCTCATATTCACACTCACTCACCCTCAATCATATTCACACACACGTACACACACACACTCTCATATTCACACACACACACACACACTCACCCTCAATCATATTCACACACACACACACACTCACCCTCAATCATATTCACACACACACTCTCATATCCACACTCACTCACTCTCAATCATATTCACACACACTCTTATTCACACTCACTCACTCTCAATCATATTCACACACACACACTCTCATATTCACACTCACACACACACTCATATTCACACTCACTCACTCTCAATCCTACACACACACACTCATATTCACACTCACTCACTCTCAATCATATTCACACACACACACTCTCTCTCTCTCATATTCACACTCACTCACCCTCAATCATATTCACACACACACTCTCATTCACACTCACTCACCCTCAATCATACACACACACTCATATTCACACTCACTCACTCTCAATAATATTCACACACACACTCTCATATTCACACTCATTCACCCTCAATCATATTCACACACACACACACTCATATTGACACTCACTCACCCTCAATCATACACACACACTCATATTCACACTCACTCACTCTCAATCATATTCACATTCACTCACTCTCAATCATATTCACACACACACTCATATTCACACTCACTCACCCTCAATCATATTCACACACACACTCATATTCACACTCACTCACTCTCAATCATATTCACACACACACTCATATTCACACTCACTCACCCTCAATCATACACACACACACTCATATTCACACTCACTCACTCTCAATCATATTCACATTCACTCACTCTCAATCATATTCACACACACACTCATATTCACACTCACTCGCC
This sequence comes from Heptranchias perlo, assembly GCF_035084215.1. Lineage (NCBI taxonomy): Eukaryota > Metazoa > Chordata > Chondrichthyes > Hexanchiformes > Hexanchidae > Heptranchias > Heptranchias perlo. Next base: position 114,880,109 of record NC_090329.1, on the reverse strand, counting down.
CTCAATCATATTCACACACACACTCATATTCACACACACTCTCATATTCACACTCACTCACCCTCAATCGTACACACACTCTCATATTCACACTCACTCACTCTCAATCATATTCACACACACACTCATATTCACACTCACTCACCCTCAATCATACACACACTCTCATATTCACACTCACTCACTCTCAACCATATTCACACACACTCATATTCACAGTCACTCATTCTCAATCATATTCACACACCCACTCTCATATTCACACTCATTCACCCTCAATCATATTCACACACACTCACCCTCAATCATACACACACTCTCATATTCACACTCACTCACTCTCAACCATATTCACACACACTCATATTCACATTCACTCACTCTCAATCATATTCACACACACACTCATATTCACACTCACTCACCCTCAATCATACACACACTCTCATATTCACACTCACTCACTCTCAATCATATTCACACACACACTCATATTCACACTCACTCACCCTCAATCATACACACACACACTCATATTCACACTCACTCACTCTCAATCATATTCACATTCACTCACTCTCAATCATATTCACACACACACTCATATTCACACTCACTCACCCTCAATCATATTCACACACACACTCATATTCACACTCACTCACTCTCAATCATATTCACACACACACTCATATTCACACACACACACTCTCATATTCACACTCACTCACTCTCAATCACATTCACACACACACTCATATTCACACACACACACACTCATATTCACACTCACTCACCCTCAATCATACACACACTCTCATATTCACACTCACTCACTCTCAACCATATTCACACACACTCATATTCACAGTCACTCACTCTCAATCATATTCACACACCCACTCTCATATTCACACTCATTCACCCTCAATCATATTCACACACACTCACCCTCAATCATACACACACTCTCATATTCACACTCACTCACTCTCAACCATATTCACACACACTCATATTCACATTCACTCACTCTCAATCATATTCACACACACACTCATATTCACACTCACTCACCCTCAATCATATTCACACACACACTCATATTCACACACACTCTCATATTCACACTCACTCACCCTCAATCATACACACACTCTCATATTCACACTCACTCACTCTCAATCATATTCACACACACACTCATATTCACACTCACTCACCCTCAATCATATACACACACACTCATATTCACACTCACTCACTCTCAATCATATTCACATTCACTCACTCTCAATCATATTCACACACACACTCATATTCACACTCACTCACCCTCAATCATATTCACACACACACTCATATTCACACTCACTCACTCTCAATCATATTCACACACACACTCATATTCACACACACACACTCTCATATTCACACTCACTCACTCTCAATCATATTCACACACACACTCATATTCACACACACACACACACTCATATTCACACTCACTCACCCTCAATCATACACACACTCTCATATTCACACTCACTCACTCTCAACCATATTCACACACACTCATATTCACAGTCACTCACTCTCAATCATATTCACACACCCACTCTCATATTCACACTCATTCACCCTCAATCATATTCACACACACTCACCCTCAATCATACACACACTCTCATATTCACACTCACTCACTCTCAACCATATTCACACACACTCATATTCACATTCACTCACTCTCAATCATATTCACACACACACTCATATTCACACTCACTCACCCTCAATCACATTCACACACACACTCATATTCACACACACTCTCATATTCACACTCACTCACCCTCAATCATACACACACTCTCATATTCACACTCACTCACTCTCAATCATATTCACACACACACTCATATTCACACTCACTCACCCTCAATCATACACACACACACTCATATTCACACTCACTCACTCTCAATCATATTCACATTCACTCACTCTCAATCATATTCACATTCACTCACTCTCAATCATATTCACACACTCTCTCTCATATTCACACTCACTCACCCTCATTCATATTCACACACACACTCATATTCACACACACTCTCATATTCACACTCACTCACCCTCAATCATACACACACACTCGTATTCACACTCACTCACCCACAATCATATTCATACACACGTACACACACACTATCAAATTCACACTCACCCTCGATCATATTCACACACACACACACTCATATTCACACTCACTCACTCTCAATCGTATTCACACACACACACTCATATTCACACTCACTCACCCTCAATCCTACACACACACACTCATATTCACACACACACTCTCATATTCACACTCACTCACCCTCAATCATATTCACACACACGTACACACACACACTCTCATATTCACACACACACACACACACTCACCCTCAATCATATTCACACACACACACACACTCACCCTCAATCATATTCACACACACACTCTCATATCCACACTCACTCACTCTCAATCATATTCACACACACTCTTATTCACACTCACTCACTCTCAATCATATTCACACACACACACTCTCATATTCACACTCACACACACACTCATATTCACACTCACTCACTCTCAATCCTACACACACACACTCATATTCACACTCACTCACTCTCAATCATATTCACACACACACTCTCTCTCATATTCACACTCACTCACCCTCAATCATATTCACACACACACTCTCATTCACACTCACTCACCCTCAATCATACACACACACTCATATTCACACTCACTCACTCTCAATAATATTCACACACACACTCTCATATTCACACTCATTCACCCTCAATCATATTCACACACACACACACACACACACACACACTCATATTGACACTCACTCACCCTCAATCATACACACACACTCATATTCACACTCACTCACTCTCAATCATATTCACATTCACTCACTCTCAATCATATTCACACACACACTCATATTCACACTCACTCACCCTCAATCATATTCACACACACACTCATATTCACACTCACTCACTCTCAATCATATTCACACACACACTCATATTCACACTCACTCACCCTCAATCATACACACACACACTCATATTCACACTCACTCACTCTCAATCATATTCACATTCACTCACTCTCAATCATATTCACACACACACTCATATTCACACTCACTCGCCCTCAATCATATTCACACACACACTCATATTCACACACACTCTCATATTCACACTCACTCACCCTCAATCGTACACACACTCTCATATTCACACTCACTCACTCTCAATCATATTCACACACACACTCATATTCACACTCACTCACCCTCAATCATACACACACTCTCATATTCACACTCACTCACTCTCAACCATATTCACACACACTCATATTCACAGTCACTCATTCTCAATCATATTCACACACCCACTCTCATATTCACACTCATTCACCCTCAATCATATTCACACACACTCACCCTCAATCATACACACACTCTCATATTCACACTCACTCACTCTCAACCATATTCACACACACTCATATTCACATTCACTCACTCTCAATCATATTCACACACACACTCATATTCACACTCACTCACCCTCAATCATATTCACACACACACTCATATTCACACACACACTCTCATATTCACACTCACTCACCCTCAATCATATTCACACACACGTACACACACACACTCTCATATTCACACACACACACACACTCACCCTCAATCATATTCACACACACACACACACTCACCCTCAATCATATTCACACACACACTCTCATATCCACACTCACTCACTCTCAATCATATTCACACACACACTCATATTCACACTCACTCACTCTCAATCATATTCACACACACACACTCTCATATTCACACTCACACACACTCATATTCACAGTCACTCACTCTCAATCCTACACACACACAATCATATTGCCACTCACTCACTCTCAATCATATTCACACACACACACTCTCTCTCATATTCACACTCACTCACCCTCATTCATATTCACACACACACTCATATTCACACACACTCTCATATTCACACTCACTCACCCTCAATCATACACACACTCTCATATTCACACTCACTCACTCTCAATCATATTCACACACACACTCATATTCACACTCACTCACCCTCAATCATACACACACACTCATATTCACACTCACTCTCAATCATATTCACATTCACTCACTCTCAATCATATTCACACACACACTCATATTCACACTCACTCACCCTCAATCATATTCACACACACACTCATATTCACACACACTCACCCTCACTCATATTCACACACACACACTCTCATATTCACACTCACTCACCCTCAATCATACACACACACTCGCATTCACACTCACTCTCAATCATATTCACACACACACTTATATTCACACACACACATTCTCATATTCACACTCACTCACCCTCAATCATACACACACTCGTATTCACACTCACTCTCAATCATATTCACACACACACACTTATATTCACACACACACACACTCTCATATTCACACTCACTCACCCTCAATCATACACACACACTCGTATTCACACTCACTCACCCACAATCATATTCATACACACGTACACACACACTATCAAATTCACACTCACCCTCGATCATATTCACACACACACACACACTCATATTCACACTCACTCACTCTCAATCGTATTCACACACACACACACTCATATTCACACTCACTCACCCTCAATCCTACACACACACACTCATATTCACACACACACTCTCATATTCACACTCACTCACCCTCAATCATATTCACACACACGTACACACACACACTCTCATATTCACACACACACACACACACACACACTCACCCTCAATCATATTCACACACACACACACACTCACCCTCAATCATATTCACACACACACTCTCATATCCACACTCACTCACTCTCAATCATATTCACACACACACTCATATTCACACTCACTCACTCTCAATCATATTCACACACACACACTCTCATATTCACACTCACACACACTCATATTCACACTCACTCACTCTCAATCCTACACACACACACTCATATTCACACTCACTCACTCTCAATCATATTCACACACACACACTCTCTCTCATATTCACACTCACTCACCCTCATTCATATTCACACACACACTCATATTCACACACACTCTCATATTCACACTCACTCACCCTCAATCATACACACACTCTCATATTCACACTCACTCACTCTCAATCATATTCACACACACACTCATATTCACACTCACTCACCCTCAATCATACACACACACTCATATTCACACTCACTCTCAATCATATTCACATTCACTCACTCTCAATCATATTCACACATACACTCATATTCACACTCACTCACCCTCAATCATATTCACACACACACTCATATTCACACACACCCTCACTCATATTCACACACACACACTCTCATATTCACACTCACTCACCCTCAATCATACACACACACTCGCATTCACACTCACTCTCAATCATATTCACACACACACTTATATTCACACACACACATTCTCATATTCACACTCACTCACCCTCAATCATACACACACTCGTATTCACACTCACTCTCAATCATATTCACACACACACACTTATATTCACACACACACACTCTCATATTCACACTCACTCACCCTCAATCATACACACACACTCGTATTCACACTCACTCACCCACAATCATATTCATACACACGTACACACACACTATCAAATTCACACTCACCCTCGATCATATTCACACACACACACACTCATATTCACACTCACTCACCCTCAATCATATTCACACACACACTCATATTCACACTCACTCACTCTCAACCATATTCACACACACTCATATTCACAGTCACTCATTCTCAATCATATTCACACACCCACTCTCATATTCACACTCATTCACCCTCAATCATATTCACACACACTCACCCTCAATCATACACACACTCTCATATTCACACTCACTCACTCTCAACCATATTCACACACACTCATATTCACATTCACTCACTCTCAATCATATTCACACACACACTCATATTCACACTCACTCACCCTCAATCATACACACACTCTCATATTCACACTCACTCACTCTCAATCATATTCACACACACACTCATATTCACACTCACTCACCCTCAATCATACACACACACACTCATATTCACACTCACTCACTCTCAATCATATTCACATTCACTCACTCTCAATCATATTCACACACACACTCATATTCACACTCACTCACCCTCAATCATATTCACACACACACTCATATTCACACTCACTCACTCTCAATCATATTCACACACACACTCATATTCACACACACACACTCTCATATTCACACTCACTCACTCTCAATCATATTCACACACACACTCATATTCACACACACACACACTCATATTCACACTCACTCACCCTCAATCATACACACACTCTCATATTCACACTCACTCACTCTCAACCATATTCACACACACTCATATTCACAGTCACTCACTCTCAATCATATTCACACACCCACTCTCATATTCACACTCATTCACCCTCAATCATATTCACACACACTCACCCTCAATCATACACACACTCTCATATTCACACTCACTCACTCTCAACCATATTCACACACACTCATATTCACATTCACTCACTCTCAATCATATTCACACACACACTCATATTCACACTCACTCACCCTCAATCATATTCACACACACACTCATATTCACACACACTCTCATATTCACACTCACTCACCCTCAATCATACACACACTCTCATATTCACACTCACTCACTCTCAATCATATTCACACACACACTCATATTCACACTCACTCACCCTCAATCATATACACACACACTCATATTCACACTCACTCACTCTCAATCATATTCACATTCACTCACTCTCAATCATATTCACACACACACTCATATTCACACTCACTCACCCTCAATCATATTCACACACACACTCATATTCACACTCACTCACTCTCAATCATATTCACACACACACTCATATTCACACACACACACTCTCATATTCACACTCACTCACTCTCAATCATATTCACACACACACTCATATTCACACACACACACACACTCATATTCACACTCACTCACCCTCAATCATACACACACTCTCATATTCACACTCACTCACTCTCAACCATATTCACACACACTCATATTCACAGTCACTCACTCTCAATCATATTCACACACCCACTCTCATATTCACACTCATTCACCCTCAATCATATTCACACACACTCACCCTCAATCATACACACACTCTCATATTCACACTCACTCACTCTCAACCATATTCACACACACTCATATTCACATTCACTCACTCTCAATCATATTCACACACACACTCATATTCACACTCACTCACCCTCAATCACATTCACACACACACTCATATTCACACACACTCTCATATTCACACTCACTCACCCTCAATCATACACACACTCTCATATTCACACTCACTCACTCTCAATCATATTCACACACACACTCATATTCACACTCACTCACCCTCAATCATACACACACACACTCATATTCACACTCACTCACTCTCAATCATATTCACATTCACTCACTCTCAATCATATTCACACACTCTCTCTCATATTCACACTCACTCACCCTCATTCATATTCACACACACACTCATATTCACACACACTCTCATATTCACACTCACTCACCCTCAATCATACACACACACTCGTATTCACACTCACTCACCCACAATCATATTCATACACACGTACACACACACTATCAAATTCACACTCACCCTCGATCATATTCACACACACACACACTCATATTCACACTCACTCACTCTCAATCGTATTCACACACACACACTCATATTCACACTCACTCACCCTCAATCCTACACACACACACTCATATTCACACACACACTCTCATATTCACACTCACTCACCCTCAATCATATTCACACACACGTACACACACACACTCTCATATTCACACACACACACACACACTCACCCTCAATCATATTCACACACACACACACACTCACCCTCAATCATATTCACACACACACTCTCATATCCACACTCACTCACTCTCAATCATATTCACACACACTCTTATTCACACTCACTCACTCTCAATCATATTCACACACACACACTCTCATATTCACACTCACACACACACTCATATTCACACTCACTCACTCTCAATCCTACACACACACACTCATATTCACACTCACTCACTCTCAATCATATTCACACACACACTCTCTCTCATATTCACACTCACTCACCCTCAATCATATTCACACACACACTCTCATTCACACTCACTCACCCTCAATCATACACACACACTCATATTCACACTCACTCACTCTCAATAATATTCACACACACACTCTCATATTCACACTCATTCACCCTCAATCATATTCACACACACACACACACACACACACACACTCATATTGACACTCACTCACCCTCAATCATACACACACACTCATATTCACACTCACTCACTCTCAATCATATTCACATTCACTCACTCTCAATCATATTCACACACACACTCATATTCACACTCACTCACCCTCAATCATATTCACACACACACTCATATTCACACTCACTCACTCTCAATCATATTCACACACACACTCATATTCACACTCACTCACCCTCAATCATACACACACACACTCATATTCACACTCACTCACTCTCAATCATATTCACATTCACTCACTCTCAATCATATTCACACACACACTCATATTCACACTCACTCGCCCTCAATCATATTCACACACACACTCATATTCACACACACTCTCATATTCACACTCACTCACCCTCAATCGTACACACACTCTCATATTCACACTCACTCACTCTCAATCATATTCACACACACACTCATATTCACACTCACTCACCCTCAATCATACACACACTCTCATATTCACACTCACTCACTCTCAACCATATTCACACACACTCATATTCACAGTCACTCATTCTCAATCATATTCACACACCCACTCTCATATTCACACTCATTCACCCTCAATCATATTCACACACACTCACCCTCAATCATACACACACTCTCATATTCACACTCACTCACTCTCAACCATATTCACACACACTCATATTCACATTCACTCACTCTCAATCATATTCACACACACACTCATATTCACACTCACTCACCCTCAATCATATTCACACACACACTCATATTCACACACACTCTCATATTCACACTCACTCACCCTCAATCATACACACACTCTCATATTCACACTCACTCACTCTCAATCATATTCACACACACACTCATATTCACACTCACTCACCCTCAATCATACACACACACACTCATATTCACACTCACTCACCCTCAATCATATTCACACACACACTCATATTCACACTCACTCACTCTCAATCATATTCACACACACACTCATATTCACACACACACACTCTCATATTCACACTCACTCACTCTCAATCATATTCACACACACACTCATATTCACACACACACACACTCATATTCACACTCACTCACCCTCAATCATACACACACTCTCATATTCACACTCACTCACTCTCAACCATATTCACACACACTCATATTCACAGTCACTCACTCTCAATCATATTCACACACCCACTCTCATATTCACACTCATTCACCCTCAATCATATTCACACACACTCACCCTCAATCATACACACACTCTCATATTCACACTCACTCACTCTCAACCATATTCACACACACTCATATTCACATTCACTCACTCTCAATCATATTCACACACACACTCATATTCACACTCACTCACCCTCAATCATATTCACACACACACTCATATTCACACACACTCTCATATTCACACTCACTCACCCTCAATCATACACACACTCTCATATTCACACTCACTCACTCTCAATCATATTCACACACACACTCATATTCACACTCACTCACCCTCAATCATACACACACACACTCATATTCACACTCACTCACTCTCAATCATATTCACATTCACTCACTCTCAATCATATTCACACACACACTCATATTCACACTCACTCACCCTCAATCATATTCACACACACACTCATATTCACACTCACTCACTCTCAATCATATTCACACACACACTCATATTCACACACACACACTCTCATATTCACACTCACTCACTCTCAATCATATTCACACACACACTCATATTCACACACACACACACTCATATTCACACTCACTCACCCTCAATCATACACACACTCTCATATTCACACTCACTCACTCTCAACCATATTCACACACACTCATATTCACAGTCACTCACTCTCAATCATATTCACACACCCACTCTCATATTCACACTCATTCACCCTCAATCATATTCACACACACTCACCCTCAATCATACACACACTCTCATATTCACACTCACTCACTCTCAACCATATTCACACACACTCATATTCACATTCACTCACTCTCAATCATATTCACACACACACTCATATTCACACTCACTCACCCTCAATCATATTCACACACACACTCATATTCACACACACTCTCATATTCACACTCACTCACCCTCAATCATACACACACTCTCATATTCACACTCACTCACTCTCAATCATATTCGCACACACACTCATATTCACACTCACTCACCCTCAATCATACACACACACACACTCATATTCACACTCACTCACTCTCAATCATATTCACATTCACTCACTCTCAATCATATTCACACACACACTCATATTCACACTCACTCACCCTCAATCATATTCACACACACACTCATATTCACACACACTCACCCTCACTCATATTCACACACACACACTCTCATATTCACACTCACTCACCCTCAATCATACACACACACTCGCATTCACACTCACTCTCAATCATATTCACACACACACTTATATTCACACACACACATTCTCATATTCACACTCACTCACCCTCAATCATACACACACTCGTATTCACACTCACTCTCAATCATATTCACACACACACACTTATATTCACACACACACACACTCTCATATTCACACTCACTCACCCTCAATCATACACACACACTCGTATTCACACTCACTCACCCACAATCATATTCATACACACGTACACACACACTATCAAATTCACACTCACCCTCGATCATATTCACACACACACACACACTCATATTCACACTCACTCACTCTCAATCGTATTCACACACACACACACTCATATTCACACTCACTCACCCTCAATCCTACACACACACACTCATATTCACACACACACTCTCATATTCACACTCACTCACCCTCAATCATATTCACACACACGTACACACACACACTCTCATATTCACACACACACACACACTCACCCTCAATCATATTCACACACACACACACACTCACCCTCAATCATATTCACACACACACTCTCATATCCACACTCACTCACTCTCAATCATATTCACACACACACTCATATTCACACTCACTCACTCTCAATCATATTCACACACACACACTCTCATATTCACACTCACACACACTCATATTCACAGTCACTCACTCTCAATCCTACACACACACAATCATATTGCCACTCACTCACTCTCAATCATATTCACACACACACACTCTCTCTCATATTCACACTCACTCACCCTCATTCATATTCACACACACACTCATATTCACACACACTCTCATATTCACACTCACTCACCCTCAATCATACACACACTCTCATATTCACACTCACTCACTCTCAATCATATTCACACACACACTCATATTCACACTCACTCACCCTCAATCATACACACACACTCATATTCACACTCACTCTCAATCATATTCACATTCACTCACTCTCAATCATATTCACACACACACTCATATTCACACTCACTCACCCTCAATCATATTCACACACACACTCATATTCACACACACTCACCCTCACTCATATTCACACACACACACTCTCATATTCACACTCACTCACCCTCAATCATACACACACACTCGCATTCACACTCACTCTCAATCATATTCACACACACACTTATATTCACACACACACATTCTCATATTCACACTCACTCACCCTCAATCATACACACACTCGTATTCACACTCACTCTCAATCATATTCACACACACACACTTATATTCACACACACACACACTCTCATATTCACACTCACTCACCCTCAATCATACACACACACTCGTATTCACACTCACTCACCCACAATCATATTCATACACACGTACACACACACTATCAAATTCACACTCACCCTCGATCATATTCACACACACACACACACTCATATTCACACTCACTCACTCTCAATCGTATTCACACACACACACACTCATATTCACACTCACTCACCCTCAATCCTACACACACACACTCATATTCACACACACACTCTCATATTCACACTCACTCACCCTCAATCATATTCACACACACGTACACACACACACTCTCATATTCACACACACACACACACACACACACTCACCCTCAATCATATTCACACACACACACACACTCACCCTCAATCATATTCACACACACACTCTCATATCCACACTCACTCACTCTCAATCATATTCACACACACACTCATATTCACACTCACTCACTCTCAATCATATTCACACACACACACTCTCATATTCACACTCACACACACTCATATTCACACTCACTCACTCTCAATCCTACACACACACACTCATATTCACACTCACTCACTCTCAATCATATTCACACACACACACTCTCTCTCATATTCACACTCACTCACCCTCAATCATATTCACACACACTCTCATATTCACACTCACTCACCCTCAATCATACACACACACTCATATTCACACTCACTCACTCTCAATCATATTCACACACACACTCTCATATTCACACTCATTCACCCTCAATCATATTCACACACACACACACTCATATTCACACTCACTCACTCTCAATCATATTCACATTCACTCACTCTCAATCATATTCACACACACACTCATATTCACACTTACTCACCCTCAATCATATTCACACACACACTCATATTCACACTCACTCACCCTCAATCATACACACACACACTCATATTCACACTCACTCACTCTCAATCATATTCACATTCACTCACTCTCAATCATATTCACACACACACTCATATTCACACTCACTCACCCTCAATCATATTCACACACACACTCATATTCACACACACTCTCATATTCACACTCACTCACCCTCAATCGTACACACACTCTCATATTCACACTCACTCACTCTCAATCATATTCACACACACACTCATATTCACACTCACTCACCCTCAATCATACACACACTCTCATATTCACACTCACTCACTCTCAATCATATTCACACACACACTCATATTCACACACACACACTCTCATATTCACACTCACTCACTCTCAATCATATTCACACACACACATTCACACACACACACACTCTCTTATTCACACTCACTCACCCTCAATCATACACACACTCTCATATTCACACTCACTCACTCTCAACCATATTCACACACACTCATATTCACAGTCACTCATTCTCAATCATATTCACACACCCACTCTCATATTCACACTCATTCACCCTCAATCATATTCACACACACTCACCCTTAATCATACACACACTCTCATATTCACACTCACTCACTCTCAACCATATTCACACACACTCATATTCACATTCACTCACTCTCAATCATATTCACACACACACTCATATTCACACTCACTCACCCTCAATCATATTCACACACACACTCATATTCACACACACTCTCATATTCACACTCACTCACCCTCAATCATACACACACTCTCATATTCACACTCACTCACTCTCAATCATATTCACACACACACTCATATTCACACTCACTCACCCTCAATCATACACACACACACTCATATTCACACTCACTCACTCTCAATCATATTCACATTCACTCACTCTCAATCATATTCACACACACACACTCATATTCACACTCACTCACCCTCAATCATATTCACACACACACTCATATTCACACTCACTCACTCTCAATCATATTCACACACACACTCATATTCACACACACACACTCTCATATTCACACTCACTCACTCTCAATCATATTCACACACACACTCATATTCACACACACACACACTCATATTCACACTCACTCACCCTCAATCATACACACACTCTCATATTCACACTCACTCACTCTCAACCATATTCACACACACTCATATTCACAGTCACTCACTCTCAATCATATTCACACACCCACTCTCATATTCACACTCACTCACCCTCAATCATATTCACACACACGTACACACACACTCATATTCACACTCACTCACCCTCAATCATATTCACACACACACCCTCAATCATATTCACACACACACTCTCATATTCACACTCACTCACCCTCAATCATACACACACACTCATATTCACACTCACTCACCCTCAATCATATTCACACACACACTCTCATATTCACACTCACTCACCCTCACTCATATTCACACACACACTCTCATATTCACACTCACTCACCCTCACTCATATTCACACACACACACTCATATTCACACTCACTTACTCTCAATCATATTCACACACACGTACACACACACTCTCATATTCACACTCACTCACCCTCAATCATATTCACACACACACACTCTCATATTCACACTCACTCACCCTCAATCATACACACACACACTCTCATATTCACACTCACTCACCCTCAATCATACACACACACACTCTCATATTCACACTCACTCACCCTCAATCATAATCACACACACACACACACACACACAACCTGTCACTGACAGACATGCTTCCTGAATTCAGTGTTTGCAGAGATCTTTTAGAAGTTTACGAGCCAGTGCTGCCAGGCCTTGGATGGACACTGTCCTCCATTTCCCCCCACCCCATGTAGTCAATCAATGCCTATCTCACTCTCCTCACTGCTGGCAGCCCTCGATTCCACCATGATCCAAACCCCACATTCCACCTCTCTTGTCCCAAGCCTTAGGACCCCCATCTACTGTTCTACCAGACCACAAGAACCGCCCCCCCCATGATATAGCACATCTTCATAGAGTTTTTTGAAGGAGTCACCAATTCGATAGATATGGAAATACAGTATATTTGAATAAGGTGTCTCACTTGTTGGTTAAATGTAGGCATATCATATAAGTAGCAGAATGGATTGAACTCTGGTTAACGGACAGGAAACAAAAGAGTTAAGGTACGTGGAGTGTTCTTCTGATTGGAGAAGAGTTAGAAGTGGTGTACCCCAGGGTCATTGCTGGGTCCAGTTTTGTTCTTGGTATATGTAAATGATTTAGACTTGGGTATGGGGAAAAGGATCTCAAAATTTACCGAAGTCCAAAAGTAGGAGGTTTGGGAAACAGCGAGGAGGAATGTAAAAGACTTCAGGAAGACAGGTTAGTGGAAATCGAACTCCAAATCTTTTGGGCCTTTCTTCAATTTCAAAGGTTAAGTGCAAGCATAGAATAGATGCTGCAGGATTGCACAAAAGGTTACAATACACCACCTTCTCTTCCACATTATTAGGAGAAAGAAAGGAATTGCAATTATATAGTGCCTTTCATGACCTCAGGACATCCCAAAGCGCTTTACAACTAGTGAAGTACTTTTAAAATGTAGTCACTGTTGTAATGTATGAAACGCAGCAGCAAGGTCCCACAAACAGCAATGTGATAACGACCAGAGAATCTGTTTTAGTGATGTTGGTTGAGGAACAAATATTGGCCAGGACAGCGGGGAGAACTCCCCTGCTCTTCTTCGAGTAGGCCATGGGATCTTGTACGTCTACCTGAGAGGGCAGACGGGGCCTCAATTTAACATCGCATCCGAAAGACGGTACCTCCGATAGTGCAGCACATTGGCATAAATGATGCTCTGGATGTTTAGATAAAAGCTGCTTTGGAGGCAGCATCATGACACCATCGGTAGATTCAGTACATTGACTGTCTCAGTTCCCAAACGCTGAATGACGGGGGTCGGGGGAGAGGCGGGTGTCAGTACGTGGAATCTGTGCTGCGGCCCAGGACTGCGGGGGGAAAGTCAAGGTGGAGAGTTGTGCTCGTGTAGTGCCTGGCATCTCCTAGCGGCCAGTTATTGGGGCGTTGGTGGTTTGGAAGGAGACTGTATAACATGCTCCTGGCTTCGAGGTGTCAGGCAAGAGAAAGAAAAAAAAATTGCCCAAAGAAAGGCAACAAACATGTTCCAAAAAATACACCATGAAACAGTTTTTTTGAAAGTGCTTTTTTTAAAATTTAAAGAAAATCTCATTTTCCCCCCCTCAGGTGCAAAATTTCCCATAAAATGGACTGCACCAGAAGCTGCATTGTATGGGAGGTTCACAATCAAGTCAGATGTATGGTCCTTTGGAATTCTACTGACAGAGCTGGTGACTAAGGGGAGAGTACCATATCCAGGTAAGATCTACCAGGGAATAAAAGGTCTCATTTGGTGTGACGGAGCAGGGCAAGCAGCTGTCAGCACTGCCGTCACTCAACCTCAACAGGGATCCTAAAAAGGACTCCTATTTTCTGCCTATTTTTAAATAAAGTATTGAAACATTCTTTCTCCAACAATACTATTTGAGATCAATTTTAAACTAGCGATTTTAAAAAGGCAATCAATTTGTTAAAAGGAAAAGTTCCAGCAGATAGTTGAATATTTTAACTCTGCAAATTGGTTTTGGATTCAATTCTGTGGACCTCATTGTTCCTAAAGTTAATTGCACTTTATAACCTGTAAAATGGCCACTGTCAGTCCTTGAGGCAGGTTTTTGATCTGAATGTTAACTCAAAAATTCTTATACTTTTCTAAAGTATAAAAAAAGGTCATTTAAGGTGGTGGGTTGTTTTTTTTCATAGAATCATAGAAAGGTTACAGCACGGAAGGAGGCCATTCAGCCCATCGAGTCCACACCGGCTCCATGCAAGAGCAATCCAGCTAGTCCCACTCCCCTATCCTATCCCCGTAGACATGCAAATTTTTTCCTTTCAAGTACTTATCCAGTTCCCTTTTGAAGGCCATGATTGAATCTGCCTCCACCACCCCCTCGGGCAGTGCATTCCAGATCCTAACCACTCGCTGTGTAAAAAAAAAAGTTTTTCCTCATGTCACCTTTGATTCTTTTGCCAATCATCTTAGACACCTTTTAAAACTGTCATCTTACCAAATTCAAAAAGCAAGACTTTCATCGATTATACAGATCAAAAGCTGAGCTATTGTCGTTAAGGGAGATGAAGTTGGTTAGAAGATGACTTTTCAGCTATTGGATGTGGGTTCAGATTCGGCCTAAACCAATGGATCTTAAACAGAGAGAGCTTCCGGAGTCTTGTTCGGTTTTCTAACGGATATTCACAAATAACACCAAACGGCCATAAATTCAGTGCTAATTTGGCGATCACAGACAAGGAGGATTGCTGGTGTGCGAATTGGAAACAATCTGCTGACTCAGTAGAAGTGAGGCTGGAGGTGAAGGGTTTTCTGTCCATTAATAGTCATTTTGAACTCTGCTTCTCTGGGGAAAATTTGGACAACGTAAAGAGTAAGTGGCCCACGCAGTCCTTTATTATTATAGATTGATTCAAACTATGAGATCACCACAAAGGAGGGCATTGTATGCTGAGCTGATATCCAGAGACATTGGGCTCGATATTAGCAGGGCAGCGGGTTCTCAGCGGGGGGTCGACTGGGCGCGTGGGTGACGCGCCTGGTGAAATCAGTGTGCTCCACACGGAATCGCAGGCTAATTGCTTACCTGTGCTTCCGGGTTTCGCGTTGGTAAGCTGCGCGGCGGGCGGACTGCGCGTGCGCAGCATAGGCTGTCAGCTGGAGGAGCCCTATTTAAAGGGGCAGTCCTCCACTGACTGATACTGCAGAAAATGGGAAAAATTACAGCATGGAGCAGCCCAGGGGGAAGGCTGCTCCCAGGTTTAATGATGCCTCACTCCAGGTATCATTGGATGGGGTGAGGAGGAGGGGGAGGACAGAGATCTTCCTCCCGGCGGGCGGGAGGAAGCGGCCTGCCTCTGCCACCAAGAAGGCCTGGCTTGAGGTGGCAGAGGAGGTCACCTGCACCACCAACATATCGCACACCTGCATACAATGCAGGAGGCGCTGCAATGACCTAAGTAGGTCAGCCAAAGTGAGTACACTTACTCATTCCCCAAAACTCCGTCTGCCACATCACCGCCCCCACCCCACATCTCCTTCTGCACTGCCAACACTACTCTATCACATCACTCCTCACACCCACTCAAAGCTCATCCTCATCTTACCTGCCCTTACTCACCTCACCAGTACTCATCCCACCACTACCACTCAACCCAATCCTCATACAATCTCATGGCTCTATCTCATACTCACCCTCTCATGCATCTCTTTCACAGTCAGCCTCACTCAACCTGCCACTACCTGTGCTGCAGCCACAGGGCATGCATCAGATATGTGCAGTCGGAAGCGTAAGGCAAATGTGTCGTGAGCATGAAGGGGATGCACAAGGGTGTTTGAGGGTTTGTCATGGTTTTTACCTATATTTAATTTCTGATCAACTCACATTACATATTATATTGTCACCACTACTGCCACGTCTTTGCGAATCTTGTCTGGTTTGTGCAATAATGCCCTTTCCTGAGGATCACTATGAAGATCCACACCTGATGCCACCTGGTGTCACTGCAGAATGGATGTAGGTGTATTTGCAGGGCTCTTTTGTGCAGACGACTGAGAGACGTCGGCCATGTCCCCGGTGGCACCCTGGAAGGATGCGGAGGAGAAGTTGTTGAGGGCAGTGGTGACTTTGACAGCGACAGGTAAGAAGATGGTGCTCGGGCCAGCCGGGAGCAGCTCGGCATGAAGGAGGCTGCAGATGTCCACGACTACATGTCGAGTGACTCTGATCCTCCGTGTGCATTGCTGCTTAGAGAGGTCCAGGAAGCTGAGCCTCGGTCTGTAGACCCTGTGCCGAGGGTAGTGCCTTCTGCGATGCATCTCTCTCTGCGGTTGCCCTCCCTCCTGCTGTGCAGGTGGATGTGTCACAGCACTGTGTTGTGGAGCTCCACATGTCAGAGGTGGACGGCGTGGCCGGCGAGGCTGGTGATGCTGTTCGCCCTCCGAGGAGGTCACGACTGCAGCTACGGCGGCCCCCATCTGGAAGAGGGGGTCCGCAAGGTAGGTAAATGTGTCTGGATCCCGGGGTAAGTGTGTAAATTGGTGAATTTTACTGTTAGGAAGAGGGTGGTGGAGGCCAAACTTTGTCCAAAGTGACAGAGTGGCCTCCTGCAATGAGTGAGGGTCTTCCCCACCACCTGTCAAATGGAACATTGCAGCTGTCACAGGCTGATGGCTGCAACACGTCCATTTGAACTGGGAGTGTTTCCCCCAGTACGGGAAACAGTCTCAGTTCATTTCAAAATCCCACCCCTCCTAAAATATCAGGTCTGTAAACAACCTGAAGTACCTGGTTAAGTACTTTAAGTGGCACCCCACTGGCTTTAATTGCCGGTGGGAGTCCCACATGCGGGGGCTGCGCGCGCATGTCAGCGCGTCACTGGGGAACCCGGAAGTGGGCGGGTTGGAGCCGGACTCCAGACCCGCCCCAGGAATCCCCGATTTTCGCAGCCCCCCCGCCAGGAACGCACCCGATCACGGGTGCGAAAACCGAGCCCATTAGTTCACTAACTTCACCATTTAGTATTTTTTTTCACCACACACTTATAGTGAAGACTGGCCTCAAGCTCCCAGTGTTTTCCAAGGGACAAATCAAGGAGTGCTAAATTTGGGCTTGAAAACAAAGATACTGTCCATTGTTCAAAGCATTGGACAAGGAGCTTTCACACATGACCACAGATATGAAAATCTACCTTTGGGTGTTCCACGGTTATATTCTCGTCCCAACAGTAAGAAGAAAGAAAGAACAAACTTGGATTTATACAGCACCTTTCACGACCTCAGGACGCCCCAAAGCTCTTTACAGTCAATGAAGTACTTTTGATGTGTAGTTACTGTTGTAATGTAGGGCAATACGGCAGCCAATTTGCGCGCAGCAAGATCCCACAAGCACGATGAGCGGATAATCTTGTTTTTTTTATATTGGTTGAGGGATAAATATTGGCCAGGACACCAGGGAGAACTTCCCTGCTCTTTTTCGAATAGTGCCATGGGATTTTTTTTTATACTCGTTCATGGGATGTGGGCGTCGCTGGCGAGGCCGGCATTTATTGCCCATCCCTAATTGCCCTTGAGAAGGTGGTGGTGAGCCGCCGCCTTCTTGAACCGCTGCAGTCTGTGCGGTGAAGGTTCTCCCACAGTGCTGTTAGGAAGGGAGTTCCAGGATTTTGACCCAGCGACGATGAAGGAATGGCGATATAGTTCCAAGTCAGGATGGTGTGTGACTTGGAGGGGAACGTGCAGGTGGTGTTGTTCCCATGTGTCTGCTGCTCTTGTCCTTCTAGGTGGTAGAGGTTGCGGGTTTCGGAGGTGCTGTCGAAGAAGCCTTGGCAGGTTGCTGCAGTGCATCCTGTGGATGGAACACACTGCAGCCACTGTGCGCTGGTGGTGAAGGGAGTGAATGTTTAGAATGGTGGATGGGGTGTCAATCAAGCGGGCTGCTTTATCTTGGATGGTGTTGAGCTTCTTGAGTGTTGTTGGAGCTGCACTCATCCAGGCAAGTGGAGAGTATTCCATCACACTCCTGACTTGTGCCTTGTAGATGGTGGAAAGGCTTTGGGGAGTCAGGAGGTGAGTCACTCGCCGCAGAATACCCAGCCTCTGACCTGCTCTCGTAGCCACAGTATTTACATGGCTGGTCCAGTTAAGTTTCTGGTCAATGGTGACCCCCAGGATGTTGATGGTGGGGGATTCGGCGATGGTAATGCAGTTGAATGTCATGGGGAGGTGGTTAGATTCTCTCTTGTTGGAGATGGTCATTGCCTGGCACTTATCTGGCGCGAATGTTACTTGCCACTTATGAGCCCAAGCCTGGATGTTGTCCAGGTCTTGCTGCATGCGGGCTCGGACTGCTTCATTATCTGAGGAGTACATCCACCTGAGAGGGCGGACGGGGCCTCGGTTTAACGCCTCATCCGAAAGTCGACACCTCTGACCGTGCAGCGTTCCCTCAGTACTGCACTTAGGTGTCGGCCTAGGTTATGTGCTCAAGTCTCTGGAGTGGGACTTGAACCAGAGGCAAGAGTGTTACCAATTGAGCCAAAGCTGACACATGAGAGTAAGAGAGAGACCTGTTTTAATTAATTGCTGCACAGTGGTGCTCGCCTGCTTTTTTTTGACACTGGGAGTGAGGACCACCACCAGTGGAAGGGGAAGGAGCAGAGAATGGGCTGGACCCACGTTATTTTAGAAATGACTAGACTTCCACACCCTGCATCTTAATTTGCTGAGAATTCACACAACTGGAATCCTCCTGTGAAAGAGTTCTGGGGCAGTGGCACGAAGTGGGTTGTTTTGCTTTTTGTTTTACCTTTTGTTTTGCCGTTATCGCTGCGCCACATTCTGTACAAGCAGGTAGCAGTCACCGGCCAGCCTCAGCCTGGTCAATATAATACACCCACAGGAGCAACAGGCAATCGGTGCTCGTGTGGGCTCTCTGTACAAGGTAAAGGCTGGGGAACACCATTATTCAAAAGATCAGATTGCGTTCATACCGCCCATCTGAAAATACTCCCCAGAGTGCTTGCTGCTGACGCTAGATGCCAGAAGTTGAGAATGTTCCGACCCAACAGAGATGATCCCAATGAATACAAAATTCAGAAAATGTAAGGAAAGAAACTCTTTTTTTCAAATTAAAGAGACGGAAAGATTTAGGTACTTGTATTTCAAGTTAACTATTGGTATCTTCATGAGTATTCTAACAAGAGTTTGAAAATAGAAGTGCCTCACTGTTGGTGGCAATTGACTATGTGACAATCGGGCCTCTTGAACCAGGAGTAGCGAAAAAAAACTACAGCCAGCGTTCTCACTCTTGATCACTTGTCCCGTGACTCCTGCTGAAACGGTCACCTGGTGTGTGGATATTGGGTGATAGAAGTGTGCCCTCCATGATTAAATGGCCTGTTGACACAGTCTCTGCTCACACATGGGCAGAGTAACAATGGGCTACTGGGGGGAGCAATAGGAATGGAATCATTGAGTGGATTTATTTATTTTCCTTGTGTATATAAATCTCTTCAGTTAATTTTGAATCACCGCCCTCCAGTGCTGTGGTACCATGAATTGGCTCACCTCACCACCACAATCCTTTGTGTTTTCCCCACTCCCTTCATTAAAAACTTGAGGAAATCCATCTTATTCTCAGCAGCAGTTTGGAACAAATTCCATGTAGCTAACTACCTCCATTGTGGAATTGTATTTGCAAAAAGTTACATTTTCAGTATGAATTTTTAAATTAAAAAAAAACTTAATTTCTGCGGTACAGAATCAGAGAAAGTCACAGCACAGAAGGAGGCCATTCGGCCCATCGTGTCCCTGCCGGCCAAAAAAGAGCTATCCAGCTTAATCCCACTTTCCAGCTCTTGGTCCGTAGCCCTGTAGGTTACAGCACTTCAGGTGCACATCCAAGTACTTTTTAAATGAGTTAAGGGTTTCTGCCTCTACCACCCTTTCAGGCAGTGAGTTCCAGACCCCCACCACCCTCTGGTAGAAAAAAATTCTCCTCAGCTTCCCTCTAATCCTTCTACCAATTACTTTAAATCCAAGCCCCCTGGTCACTGACCCCTCTGCTAAGGGAAATAGTTCCTCCCTATCCACTCTATCTAGTCCCATCATAATTTTATACACCTCAACTAAACCTCTTTGTTCCAAAGAAAACAACCCCAGCCTATCCAATCTTTTCTCATAGCTAAAATTCTCCAGCCCTGGCAACATCCTCGTAAATCTTCTCTGTACCCTCTCTAGTGCAATCACATCTTTCCTGTAATGTGGTGACCAGAACTGTACGCAGTGGCCTAACCAATGTTTTATACAGTTCTAGCATAACCTCCCTGCTCTTATACTCTATGCCTCGGCTAATAAAGGAAAGTATCCCCCCGTATGCCTTTTTAACCACCTTATCTACCTATCCTGCTACCTCCAGGAATCTGTGGACATGTACTCCAAGGTCCCTCTGTTCCTCTACACCTCTCAGTATCCTCCCATTTATTGTGTACTCCCTTGCCTTGTTTGCCCTCCCCAAATGCATTACCTCACACTTCTCTGGATTGAATTCCATTTGCCACTTTTCTGCCCACCTGACCAGTCGATTGATATCTTCCTGCAGTCTACAGCTTTCCTCCTCACTATCAACCACACAGCCAATTTTTGTATGATCTGCAAACTTCTTGATCAAGCATTCAAACATTCAAGTCCAAATCATTTATATTTACAACAAAAAGCAAGGGACCTACTACTGAGCCCTGCGGAATCCCACTGGAAACAGCCTTCCAGTCACAAAAACACCCGTCAACCATTACCCTTTGCTTCCTGTCAATTTTGGGTCCAACTTGCCACTTTCCCTTGGATCCCATGGGCTTTTACTTTTTGACCAGTCTGCCATGTGGGACCTTGTCAAAAGCCTTGCTAAAATCCATGTACACTACATCAAACGCACTACCCTTATTGACCCTCCTTGTTATCTGCTCAAAAAATTCAATCAAGTTAGTCAGACACGACCTTCCCTTAACAAATCCATGCTGGCTGCCCTTGATTAACCCGTGCCTTCCAAATGACTATTTACGCTCTCCCACAGAAACGATTCCAATAATTTGCCCACCACTGAGGTTAGACTGACTGGCCTATAATTACTCGGTCTATCTCTTTCTCCCTTTTTAAACAACGGTACAACATTAGCGTCCTCCAATCCTCCGGCACCATGCCTGTAGCCAGTGAGGATTGGAAAATGATGGTCAGAGCTTCCGCCATTTCTTCTCTTGCTTCTCTTAACAGCCTGGGATACATTTCATCCGGGCCTGGCGATTTATCTACTTTCAAAAGATACTAAACCCCTTAATACTTCCTCTCTCACTATGTTTATCCCTCCTCCTTAACTACAATCTCTGCATCGTCCCCCTCTTTTGTGAAGACAGACGCAAAGTATTCATTAAGAACCATACCCACATCTTCTGCCTCCGCACATGGGGCCTATTAAAGACTAAAAAGGTAACCTATTAACCATGACCTAACAGGGTACATTAGCCTAATGATTATGGTTACTGGGCTAGCAACCCAGAGGTCGCCAGTTCAAATCCCACCATGGCAAGTTGATAATTTATGAGCTGGCACTATGCAAGTTGCTGAATTGTTGGAAAAACCTAATGTATATTCAGGGAAGGAACCTGCCACTCCTACCTGGTCTGGCCTATGTGTAACTCCAGTCCCACACTATATGCCCTTGACTCTTAATGCACTCAGGGCAACTCAGGATTGGCAATAAATACTGCCTTACCAGTGTTGCCCAGTTCCCAAGAACTAACATAAATAAAATTTGAGATGATGGGTATGGTTAGAATTGGTTATAAACTGCATTGATCCGGTGTAGTCTTCACATAAATGGGAAATCATTTCTTGACAATGCTTTATTACACTTTGATAGTGTGTGTATATGTTCTGTATACATATTTTTACCTTAAATACTGTCTCAACCACCCTCTCTGTCCCCAATCAGGTATGAATAATCGTGAGGTGTTGGAGCAGGTGGAGCGTGGGTACAGGATGGCATCTCCACAGGATTGCCCCAGCTCCCTTCATGAGCTCATGATACAATGTTGGAAGAAAGACCCAGAAGAGAGGCCTACCTTTGAGTATCTACAAGCCTTCCTAGAGGACTACTTCACTGCAACAGAGCCTCAGTATCAGCCAGGAGACAACCTGTGACCTGCTGTGTTATAAAAAACTGCTAGTCTTTGGGTGCTCCTCCCCTTTTTCCATTGCCATTACACATTGCCCAGTTAGGTGATTTCCAGAGCCTGAATCGCCATTCTGCAGAAACTGGAATCTTCCAATATCATGCCCTAGCTCCCTCGCCGTGGAAAACAGGCCCTTTTCCTTCTTCTTGAGACTCCGTGTTTAATTGAGGCTTTTTTTGAATATGTCAGAATGTTAGTATTGTATAATAGTCATTGTTAAAATGATGGAGAACCATCTCTAAAATGCTACTTATTGCCCAAATATCGTCTTCCCCCTGCCTGACTGTCAGTTTATCTGAACTCTTCAATGTTAACAAAACCTGAGGAGTTTCAAGTAGTCAAGTACGGTCTCAGGACCACGTTAAAAGCCAGTGGCATTGAGTGAATATCTCCTTCCTTTACTGCAAGACCGCCGTTTTCTTTCTAAAGTGTTTTTGCATAAGACTCTGCAAACATCCGAAAATTTACACTCGATGTTACTCCAGCTCGGCAGCGAAGATGAAGGTCATTTGCAGCTGAAAATCTTGCAAAGTAATAAAACTGAGACTCATATTTGCTTCTTTTTCCCCCAGACACTTGCATATTGCCATGTTTGTGAGCCACTTGGTGACATTGGATGCTGCCAAAAGCAATTGTCTTTTTGTTTTGCATATTGTTGCACCACCCTTATCACTGTTGCGCTGATTTGGTTTTATTACTACTTTGTTTAAGTTTATAGACTTGTCAGATTTTTTTTAAAACCTAGTGATGTAATATTATGTCATCTGAAAAGTATATATTTAAAGAAATTGTGCTAAAATTCTACATACTTATCATGTACCCCGATGATAAAAAATGATCCAGCTTTCCAGTGATGCAAATCAGACTGCAATCCATGTGGTAAAACGTACACTCAACATTCTTAAAGTTGATGGTATTCCTTACATCTCTGAGTATACTTGCCAGATTGACAGCTCGGTGCTGGGAACTGGTAAGAGATGGAAGTTCACTGTACAGACTACATCTTGTGGGAGTATTGCTTTAACACGTTTGACAATTCACAATCATGCCGAACATTCTAGAGTGCGAGAGACTAACCCTTACCCTGAGAAGCACACAGGGACTCCAATAGGGTTAGCACGACAAATGCAGTCACTAGTGCTTTAAAGGATAAAATGAGAGTTTCTATCTACAGCCATTCCAGAGTGTCCTTTACGTCTAACTTCATTTGCTGATTTTTTTTTTAAGCTTTTATACACATAACTTTGACCCATGTGCAGTAATCAATTGTGTCTCCAGATTGCTTCCTGTACAGCCAATGACATCTTAAAGGATTATTTTAAGAGAATTACTATGCACTCGATAACTTTGATAGCAGATGCACAAATGTAGTAATGTGTTTTAGGATGTTACTACATTCCTTTAATTGGCCGTGTGGTCCAAACTTTGGATTCTTGGTATTTGTACATTTTAACCAGATGATGCCTCTGCATTAATTTTTTTCTCTCTCCCAACTCACATTATGAATATAACATTTCAATTGTCATTAAATATACATTTTACGGTTTCTGTACCAGTTGACGTGTTTTACATAACTATTCAATTTTCCTAATCCAGTTCTTGTCATTTTAAAACCTGTATAATAAAGATCTTACCCAGGTCAGCCCACCTCTGGAATCATTTGTACTGTGTTCAAATTCATCTGTACACAGGACAATAAAAAGTACAAGTCCTTAATTTGCAGGAAGAGGTTAACACCTTTATTTTTTTTACAGAAACGTACTAATGTGTGATGATGGGAAAGGACCTTTTTGATTGAGTGCAATTGGCCAGCATTTGCACCAGTGACTTGCATGTGTAAATGATGTGCAATTTATTTGGACAAGGTTTGAATTGTGGGTGCATAATTCCAAGACTTAATTTGTGTAATGTTGTAGACATAATATTGACTGCAGTCATCATTTAGAGTTATTACACACTGGCTGCAATCCCCATTCAGAACTACTACACATTGGCTGTAATCCCCATTCAGATCTACTACACACTGGCTGTAATCCCCATTTAGAACTACTACATGTTGGCTGCAATCCCCATTCAGATCTACTACACACTGGCTGTAATCCCCATTCAGATCTACTACACACTGGCTGTAATCCCCATTTAGAACTACTACACATTGGCTGCAATCCCCATTCAGATCTACTACACACTGGCTGTAATCCCCATTTAGAACTACTACATGTTGGCTGCAATCCCCATTCAGATCTACTACACACTGGCTGTAATCCCCATTCAAAACTACTACATGTTGGCTGCAATCCCCATTCAGATCTACTACATGTTGGCTGCAATCCCCATTCAGATCTACTACACACTGGCTGTAATCCCCATTCAGATCTACTACACACTGGCTGTAATCCCCATTTAGAAGTACTACATGTTGGCTGCAATCACCATTCAACAACAACAACCTGCATTTATATAGCACCTTTAATGTAGTAAAACATCCCAAGCACTTCACAGGATCGTTATCAAGCAGAATTTGTCACCGAACCACATAAGGAGATAATAGGACAAGTGACCAAAAGCAAAGTCAGAGGTAGGTTTTAAGGAATGTCTTAAAGGATGAGAGAGAGATAGAGAGGCGGAGAGGTTGAGGGAGGGAATTCCAGAGCTTAGGGCCTAGGCAGCTGAAGGCACAGCCACCAATGGTGGAGCGATTAAAATCGGGGATGCGCAAGAGGCAAGAATTGTAGGAGCGCAGAGATCTCATAGGGCTGTAGGAGGTTACAGAGGTTGGGAGGGGGCGAGGCCATGGAGGGATTTGAAAACAAGGAATGAGAATTTTAAAATTGAGGTGTTCCCGGACCGGGAGCCAATGTAGGTCAGTGATTACTGGATGATGGGTAACGGGACTTGGTGCGAGTTAGGATCCGGGCAGCAGAGTTTTGGATGAGCTCAAGTTTATGGAGGGTGGAAGATGGGAGGCCGGCCAGGAGAACACTGGAATAGTCGAGTCTGGAGGTAATAAAGACATGGATGAGGGTTTCAGCAGCAGATGAACTGAGGCAGGGGCGGAGTCGGGCGATGTTACGGAGGTGAAAGTAGACAGTCTTGGTGATGGAGAGAATATGGGGTCGGAAGCTCAGCTCAGGGTCAAAGAAGACGCCAAAGTTGCGAACAGTCTGGTTCAGCCTCAGACCGTGGCCAGGCTACTACTACACAACACTCCACTGGAACCATGCTGCAGCACTCTTCACTCCAACTGTGGGATTCAAAGGAGTTGTTTGGAAGATAAGAAATCAATTTAATTGTCATTTGGATTAAAAGCGCTTGAGATTTTACTGTTTCTTACCCTCCATGCCATATCTGACATTCAGATGTGAGGCTCTTACTTAAAGGGGCAATGTTAAAATCTTTTCCATCAGTGAGAAAATGGAAAGGGTAGATTGTGAAAGATGCAGAGTGGAATGGCAGACAACCTGGAATCAACAAGTGTGAACTGGACAAAAGGGCAGGTGAAAGTCACAGAGACCAGCTCCTGCATCTTGCACCATTAGATGTGGAGAGAATAATACAGATAGTAGATGGGAGTTACCCAGTGTAGCCCGTACATCCACTTAAAGGGAGCAGGGGTGGCAGATGCAGCAAAGTAGAACACTACATGGTGCAACCACCTAGCATTCATATAGAATGTGTAGATGAAGAAGTTTGGGGAATGAGGGAATGGGTCTGTCGGCTTGCAGAGCAGCAGAAAGGAAAAATCTGTCAATTCAAGACACAAATGAGGGCAGTCATTCATCCCATCCGAGCTATTCAATCTAGAATAAAACAAAAACCTACATTGCTTTCATGACATCTATCTCTTGAATGAATCTAAGATGTCTGCCTCTTTTCCGAGCATTGATCACTCTTTGTATGAAGAGGTTCATTCTGATTTCGGTCCTAAGTTGTCCCTTTACCGGTTTTAGCCTATGGCTCCTTATATTTTGGTTTACCTGGAAGTAGTGCTCTGGATTATTGTTTGGATCCTTCAATCAGGTCCTCTTTCATTCGTCGCCTTTCAGAACTAAAGCCCAGTTGCTGCAGTCTTTTCTCCTAACTTGTGCCAGAGATCAGCCACGTGGGCTCTTCAACACCTATCCCTGTTGTCTTTTTGTTTCACCTTTCATCACCTTGCTGCTGAAACCCTCTTCCATGCCTTTGTCACCTCCGGACTCGACTATTCCAATGCTCCCCTGGTCGGCCTCCCGTTCTCCACCCTCCGTAAACTTCAGCTCATCCAAATCTTTACTGCTCGTATTCTGTCCTGTACCAAGCCCCGCTCACCTTGCTGATCTACATTGGCCCCTGGTCCCCCAAAACTTCACATTTAAAATTCTCATCCTCGTGTTTAAATCCCTTCATGGCCTCGCCCCTCCCTGTCTCTGGAGCTTCCTCCCACCCTGACACTGTCAGTTTCTCTGACTTTGGCCTTTTGTGCATTCCCCCAACCTTTGCCCCCACAATTAGCGACTATGCCGTCAGCTGTCCAGGCCCCACACTCAGGAATTCCCCCCTTAAACCTCCCTCCCCTTTAAGGCCCACCCTAAAACCCACCTCTTTGACCAAGCTTTCAGTCAACCCCTCCTAATATCTCTTTCTTTGGCTTGGCATCCATGTTCGTCTGATTAGGCCTCGGTGAAGCGCCTCGGGACATTTTTCTACTTTACAGCTGCTATATAAATGCAAATTATTGTTATTGTTGCTGTTGTTGCCTCGGTGACCAAAGCTAAATATTAACATTTGGAATTTTGTTGGTCCATACGCCCAGATCATCCGACCTGGGACAATATGAGATGCAGTTTTGGAGGTAATTGCAGCTGGTGGGCATCACAGGTACAAGTGCATCCATTATGTCTGCAGTGGAGAATGGTGGTGAACTCTGCAGTATCCGTGGGTGGGGAGGGAGAACAGCCAAACATTTTGTCATCACGTTTTTTTGTCTTTATGCTTCTGTGCTGTTTTGTGAACCGGGAACGTGTAGCGAGACTTCAGGTGTGCGGCCAATTCACCCGCCCACCATGTGCCACCTGTTCATTTTACTGGACAGATAATCACGAGGCCGGGCGTACGCCCGAGTATCTGATGCACACTCCTGACACATGGGAGTTCTGCGCTGGGAACACAACAGGTGAAAACTGACCCCTTGAATCGGCTCTCTGAGTTCTGATGTAAGGGGGGGGGGGTTGATTTTGTCTTTTGGGCGTCCGACCGCCGGAGGACGCTGATCGGCCACCCATTCTGGCGGTGAAGAGGCCTCCCGCCATTTTCAGGCCCCGACCTCATTTAAATTTGGCAGGCAAGCTGCGCTGCACCAAAAGGGCATCGGATTTAGGCCTCAAGGTCAGGCTGGGGCGGCCGCCAGCAAAATATTGGGGGTCGCGATCGCGAAGGGTGGGGGCCTCGGGACGGCAGCAGCCCAGATTATTTTTGTGGGCCCCAGAGAAGCACTCCTGTCCCACCGGGCCCACAAAAATAATTGGACACTTACCTCTGGCGGGCCTCTTCCGTCGCCCATGGAACTGGTCATCGTGTGCACGGCGCTGGCTCCGACCAGTTCCAATCCAATATGGCATTTGGGATCCTGTTTATGTCATAGGACCCCGATTTCCATATTAAAAGGGGCCTATCACCTGAAACAGGCAGATGCTTTGGACGCCCGGCGGCAGGCCCCTTTCAACATGGAGCCGGCCGCCTTGCCAGTGTTAACGGGACGGTGAGATTACCGACCGCATTGTAAGGTCATTACCGTCCCGCTAACACCAGACGAAGGCAGTCAAAATCAAGCCCAAGTTATCTTCAGACGCTGAGAGGCCTGCTGTGTATTGTCAGCATTTTCTGTTTTTATTTCAATTTTACAGTATGCTTTTTTGTTTTAAAATCTCAAATGAGCATATGCAGATTTTCTTTTGCTTTTTATTATTCTCACACACAATCACACACACTCAATATCTCACAATCACTCACAATATATCACATAAAATCACACACACAAAATATCACACACAAAATATCTCCCACATACAATCACACACACAAAATATCTCCCACACACAATCACACACACAAAATATCACACACAAAATATCTCCCACATACAATCACACACACAAAATATCACACACAAAATATCTCACACACAATCACACACACAAAATATTTCCCACACACAATCACACACACAAAATATCTCCCACAAACACACAATATATCTTACACAATCACACACAAAATATCACACACATCACAAAATATCACACACATCACAAAATATCACACACATCACACAAAATATTACACACAAAATCACACTCAAAATATCTCACACATACAAAACATCTCACACACACAATCACACACAAAACATCTCACACACACAATCACACACAAAATATGTTACACACACAATCACACACACAATCTCACACACACAACCACACACAAAATATCTCACACACACACAATCAAACACATAAAATATCTCTCCAACACACAACCACACACATAAAATATCTCTCACACACACAACCACAAACATAAAATATCTCACACACACACAATCAAACACATAAAATATCTCTCCAACACACAACCACACACATAAAATATCTCACACACACACAACCACAAACATAAAATATCTCACACACACACAATCAAACACATAAAATATCTCTCACACACACAACCACAAACATAAAATATCTCACACACACACAATCAAACACATAAAATATCTCTCACACACACAACCACAAACATAAAATATCTCACACACACACAATCAAACACATAAAATATCTCACACACACAATCAAACACATAAAATATCACACACAAAATATCTCTCACACAATCACACACACAAAATATTTCATACACACAAAATATCTCACATCTCACACAATCACACACAAAACATCTTGTGATCACACGCAATTACACACACACAATCTCACAATATCTGACATGCACACAATCACACACCCATAATCACACACAAAATATCTCACACACACAATCACACCCAATCACACACAAAAAATATCTCACACAGACACACACAAAATATCACTCACACAAACACACACACAAAATATCACACACTCACACAATCGCACACAAAATATCTCATGCAATCTCACACACACACACACACACACACAAAATATCAATCACACTCACGTTAGTACGTGCGAGGAGAAAAGGTAATTTCCTTCACAAACTGGATGTTTCATGTTAATTGTGGACTCTCCACAATTTATTGATTCTCCTGATGGAGGTGAATCATCTTCTATGATAAAACTTCTGTGATAAAAGTGCTGACCGTTTTCGCCAATGCCCAAAGGTAACAGAACACTTGATCATGGTGCGACTCCAATATCTCTGTTGTGCGCAATGATAGGCTTCTGTGGGAGTGACTCCAGCTGCTTTGTTTGTTTGTCCGCCTTGATTTTTATTTTTAACCCTTGCAGTCCTGGGAGATGTTTTGTCCATTCTCTGGCTGCTCTGCTGCCCCGTTCCATTTTTGATATTTTATTCGTTCATGGGATGTGGGCGTCACTGGCGAGGCCGGCATTTATTGCCCATCCCTAATTGCCCTTGAGAAGGTGGTGATGAGCCGCCTTCTTGAACCGTTGCAGTCCGTGTGGTGAAGGTTCTCCCACAGTGCTGTTAGGTAGAGAGTTCCAGGATTTTGACCCAGCGACAATGAAGGAACGGCGATATATTTCCAAGTCGGGATGGTGTGTGACTTGGAGGGGAACGTGCAGGTGGTGTTGTTCCCATGTGCCTGCTGCCCTTGTCCTTCTAGGTGGTAGAGGTCGCGGGTTTGGGAGGTGCTGTCGAAGAAGCCTTGGCGAGTTGCTGCAGTGCATCCTGTGGATGGTACACACTGCAACCACAGTGCGCCGGTGGTGAAGGGAGTGAATGTTTAAGGTGGTGGATGGGGTGCCAATCATGTGGGCTGCTTTGTCCTGGATGGTGTTGAGCTTCTTGAGTGTTGTTGGAGCTGCACTTATCCAGGCAAGTGGAGAGTATTCCATCACACTCCTGACTTGTGCCTTGTAGATGGTGGAAAGGCTTTGGGGAGTCAGGAGGTGAGTCACTCGCCGCAGAATACCCTGCCTCTGACCTGCTCTTGCAGCCACAGTATTCATGTGGCTGGTCCAGTTAAGTTTCTGGTCAATGGCAACCACCAGGATGTTGATGGTGGGGGATTCGGCGATGGTAATGCCGGTGAATGTCAAGGGGAGGTGGTTAGACTCTCTCTTGTTGGAGATGGTCATTGCCTGGCACTTGTCTGGCGCGAATGTTACTTGCCACTTATCAGCCCAAGCCTGGATGTTGTCCAGGTCTTGCTGCATGCGGGCACGGACTGCTTCATTATTTGAAGGGTTGCAAATGGAACTGAACACTGTGCAATCATCAGCGAACATCCCCATTTCTGACCTTATGATGGAGGGAAGGTCATTGATGAAGCAGCTGGAGATGGTTGTTGTCATTGCTGGCTGCCTCATTTCTTTCAGTGTAATTATATTTATTCATATTTGTGTGCTTGTGCTGCACCATGTACACTGTGTGTCATATTTATTCTGCTGTGTTCTGTTCTACTTGTGATTGCTACTTGTTTTTGTACTAAAAATCAGATATAAACAGCGACAAAAGAAACTTAATGCAAAATCTAACCTTACAATTCCATCTTAATTCACTCTAATCAGCTACAATCCATAGATTGTATTCCGATAGCAACACACGAACAAGGCTTGCTAATTTTGTACTCCTGACCTCCAGTTCTGCAATCCTGTTTTTGTTAAATACCTTGCTTACATTTACATTACCTGGATCTTGTCCCCTACACTCAGTTACCTATTCTCCAGTGGAAACAAGCTGAGTCTGGTCGGGCTTTCCTCCTTACTTAGAGCCCTATATCCCATATTCATCCCTGTTCCTCCTCTCGAAGCCCTATCCCAGTATATCATTCATAAAATGTAGTGTTTCTCATGCCTGTACCATGCAATGGTTAATATAAGCAGCAAACCACTGCATTAGAGGGGGAGCTGGCTACCAGGGGTAGTTGGGGAAGTGACGCCCATTTTATTTCTATCTTTCAACTCATGAAACCGTAACCCACTGTATAAACAAGGCAGTTTCAGAAATAACCCTGAAGGAAGACAGATATCAGTTTCACATGCATCATCCATTTTAATACTAAATTACATTTTGTGCCATTGTGAATCATTATCACATTTTAAAATGTCTGTGTACCAGATCTCAGGACATGTCAACCAAACTCCGTCTTTGCCAATGTTTAACTCTGCAGTTGGATTAATTTTGTCTTCAAAATTCTAGTTTGAAAACCTGTCTGATTTTTTTTCTTACAGATCAGTGAATGAGATACAGAATCAAATGGCAATAAGAAACTGTTTTCCAATTTAGCAGAATGTGGAATTTAAGCATCTGTTTCTGTTGATCTACTGAAGCGTTGACTGATGAAGGTGAGGAGCCACTGTGGTTATCACTTACAGTAACAGACATGCTGTTAACACACACAAAATGGACCTGGCAAACATGCTGCAATTAGATCTGCTGTGACTATATCGTAGTAGACCTATGGGACCCCTTGGTGATTTGTCCCTCCAGCCCTTACTCAGTTCCTCAGTATAGTTCACTGTCGCTTAATTCACAGTCAAACCCCATTTGAAATTTAAAAGCTGATTGATGGTGATAAGTCGGTTTATTGGAGCTCCAATAATCTGTGTCGGGGAAGTGGTAAAACACAGGTTCACATCAGTGATCCTACACACAGCGAGATCCCTAAATCAATAACGTGGAGAAGAAGGGACAGACACTTAATCACTCAGTCAACTTCTAGTCATTTCTATTCCTCTTGTGATCTCCCGCACTATCCACCTGCCCCAGTTGAGAAGATGGGCTGGAGATTTCCTCCTAAGCCTCTGTCTGGAACTCCCTCCCTAAATCTCTACACCTCTCTTCCTCCTTTAAGGCGTTCCTTAAAACTTACCTCCTTGACCTTTCCTAATATCTCTTTATTGGACTCGGTGTCAAATTTTGTCTGAAAACGCTCGTAAAGTGCCTTGGGACATTTTTACTACGTTAAAGGCGCTATATAAATGCAAATTGTTTTGTTGTTGTGGTAAGTTCTTATCCTTGGGGCAGGATAAACAATTGGAAGGCAGTTACCATCCAGTTTGCTCTTGCACATCTTTTGGCCACTGTAACGTTGGCAGCGGCCTAGGAGGAAATCTCCAGCCCATCCGCTCGTCTGGGGCAGGAGGAGAGTGCGGGAGATCACAAGAGGAATAGAAATGACTAGAAGTTGACTGATTGATTAGTATCTATGGACTGTCACCATATTAGTTTGTGGTATTACATCATTGTGCTGAGATGTCATTTCTGGTTTCCACCTCAGGCAGATGAAGTGAGAAGGCTGGACAGTATAATACATACAGTAATTGTTAAAAGTTTAAAAAGTGCTCAATGTAAATGTGGAAAGTGTCACTTTGTGACTGAATTTGTGATGAGCTTTGGGTGTGAACTGCTTTTCCAAACTGAGGATAGGCGGTAAGATCGACAGACTTGCACCTTAATTCAGCCAGACACCCATCAGTGCTCAATCACACAAACATCAACAACAGCTAAGCACACACTCCCAGGCAAAGGCTACGGTGTATATTTGGCGTAATTACATAGGAATTTTTGAGGGTACTTTTAAGAACTGGTTTAAGTGCACTTTCTGTAAAGGTGAGGAGACAATTAAAAGGGTGTCTGAATGGAGCTGCAGAACTGAAAGTCATTAATCGACATGGGTATGGATGACTTTCCTGTGGACTGAGACTTAGCCTGAGTGTAGAGTGACAGCTGAACCAAGGTTGTTTTTTGCAACTTGCTGCAATGATGCATTCATTCATTCTTTAAGGACCTTCATTTATACAGCACATGACCGTTTCCCAGGATGTCTCAAAGCATTTCACAATCAATTAATTTTGTGTGAAGTTCTGTTGTTATGAAGACAAAAATGGCGGCCAGTTGCAAATGACAAGATCGACAAAAACACAAATGAGAAGAACATTTACTTACTGTGTTTTTTTGGTGGAGGTTGAAAGATAAATGTTGTCGAGGACACCAGCAAAACCCTCTGCTCCTCTGTGACGGAACCTTGTAAGTCCACTTGAATAGATGGATGGGGCCTCAGTTTAACTCTGAAAGAGTGCTCCTTTGACAATACGGCTCTCCCTCTGTACTCACTGTGGTATCAGCCTAGAGTATGTGTTCAGGTCTCTGGAGTGGGGTTTGAACCCACAACCTTCTGACTCAGATGAAAGTGCTACCAACTTAGCCAAAATGCCTTTAATTAGGTTAAAGTTTTTTTTTGGCCACCACCCGTGGACAGATGGGCTGTCTGAGTGATGTGTAATTTTGTGGAGGGGTAGGTGGGTGAGGTTGTGTTGGAAAAGTATAGTGCAGCGCATTGCAGGAGATGGGACTGCCTGCCCCCTCTACTCCAAGCCTTCCTGGCAGCTCCCTATTACTGAAGTGGAAAATAAATTGCTTGCTGGTAGTGTGGATTTACCATTATCATCAGCTGATGAAACAGATTTCCATTGTTCGTGTTCAGTGAAACTGCCGCCATGCTCTGTGTGTTTCGTTTGAACTCCTTTGCGGTGCTGGATGTGCAATTGTCTAAATTTACAAATTAGTCCAATGTGTTTGTTTAACATGGATCCTTATTGTGTTCAGATCAGTTGCATGGTTAGGTTTATCTTGATAAGATGCATTATGTAAGCATCAACTAATCATGCAGAACAAGATGATAAGGCAAACATTTCCCTATGGTTCAATTTGACTCACTAAAGTGCCTCTCCAACATGGCACCAGCTCTTTATAATCAAAAATAAAAGCAAGAAAAAAAATATTTTCAGTACTAATTGCAACCTGTGAAATCTTCCAGTAAGATGATATGTGTTATGTGAATTATCATTAAATGGAGACTTGGGTAGTCGCACCATCACTTAGCAAAGTTGTACTTCAGGCACTGACCTGACACTGGTAACACTTTGTGAGGAGTTTCGAGAGGACAGTGCAGAATTGTGTATACATGGTGCTCCCTCACTGGCCTTCAAACGTTGGTGATGTTTCTAAAGCTAGAGGGTGGATGTGACAGAAGCTGCAGAGTGTGTCGTTAAGTGTCAGTCAAATCTGAGTTAGAAGGTCATGGGTTCAAGCCCTAGTCCAGAGACTTTTTTTTAAATCGGAGTGAATGTTGACATCGAGTCCGCACATGCGCAATTCAGCCCTTTGTCGGACCCATTACAAGTCATCGTTCGGCCTCCATTGCGCGTGTGTCATGTCTGTGACAGATTCGCACATGCACAACTCTGTGTCGCATCGAGTCCGCGCATGCGCAATTCAGCCCCAGTGCAGTGATGTCAGTGCACATGGGCAGATGGCCAATGCTTTGGTGCGATCTTTAAACACTTCGATTTGCAGGCTCCACAAAGAACAGCATCGCTGAGGAACAGCGAGTATTTTAGTTTAAATGTACTTGATAAATATCTAACGTTTATTATATTCCTATCTCTTTTTAGCATAGTTAGTATTGAAATGTTTAACTTTTTTTGTGAGAGGTTACTTGGATCCTGGGCTGGCAGCTCCCCAGGGAGCTCCTTTGCTCTGTAACTATTCTTGGCTATCCATTGCCATCCTTTGCCCTTTCTCCCCCAATCTCCTCTCTTTAAGTTCCCTGGCTGTAACAATTTTAGCCCTAACTACAAGTACAAGCCGTAAGTTTAAAGTTACCTGGGCCCACTGCTCATCCCCGACCATGCCTGTTCTTTGCTCAAATATGGCTTCCAAATTCCTGGACTTCTCTGCCCTCAAGACGACGCTACTCCACTGGGACTACACTAAGACGCAACTGCTGTGACTCTGATCTGCTATTTAGTTGCTAACCAGACACCTGGTGGGCCACCATGGAAGAAAACAATGCCACTTACACGCAACCACTAGCTTCCTTGTGACTTCCCACACCCTGACTGGCGAGCAAAATAAAGGAAAATCCTAAGATGTTTTATAAGTATATTAAGGGTAAGAGGATGACGAGGGAAAAAATAGGGCCCATTAGGGACAAAAATGGCAATCTGTGTGTGGAG
Organism: Heptranchias perlo; assembly: GCF_035084215.1. Lineage (NCBI taxonomy): Eukaryota > Metazoa > Chordata > Chondrichthyes > Hexanchiformes > Hexanchidae > Heptranchias > Heptranchias perlo. Next base: position 114,841,569 of record NC_090329.1, on the reverse strand, counting down.
CCGGCAGATGTAGGAGGGGTTCTAAATGAATTTTTTGCATCTGTTTTCACTATGGAGAAGGACGATGTAGACATAGAAATACGGCAGGGGGACTGTGATATACTCGAACATATTAACATCGAGCGGGAGGAGGTATTGGCGGTTTTAGCAGGCCTAAAAATGGATAAATCCCCAGGCCCGGACGAAATGTATCCCAGGCTACTGTGTGAGGCAAAGGAGGAGATTGCGGGGGCTCTAACACATATATTCAGAACCTCTCTGGCCACAGGGGATGTGCCAGAGGACTGGAGAACCGCTAATGTAGTACCATTATTCAAGAAGGGGAGTAGGGAAAAACCGGGGAACTACAGGCCAGTGAGCCTAACATCAGTGGTAGGAAAATTATTGGAAAAAATTCTGAAGGACAAAATTAGTCTCCACTTGGAGAAGCAAGTATTAATCAGGGATAGTCAACATGGCTTTGTCAAGGGAAGATCATGTCTGACTAATTTGATTGAATTTTTTGAGGGGGTGACTAGGCGTGTGGATGAGGGTAACGCAGTGGATGTGGTATACATGGATTTCAGTAAGGCCTTCGATAAAGTCCCGCACAGGAGACTGGTCAAGAAGGTACGAGCCCATGGAATCCAGGGTGCCTTGGCACTTTGGATACAAAACTGGCTTAGTGGCAGAAGGCAGAGGGTGATGGTCGAAGGTTGTTTTTGTGACTGGAAGCCTGTGGCCAGTGGGGTACCACAGGGATCGGTGCTGGGTCCCTTGCTGTTTGTGGTTTACATTAACGACTTGAATATGAATGTAAAAGGTATGATCAGTAAGTTCGCTGATGATACAAAAATTGGTAGGGGGGTAAATAGCAAGGAGGATAGCCTCAGTCTGCAGGACGATATAAATGGGTTGGTCAGATGGGCGGAACAGTGGCAAATGGAATTTAACCCGGAAAAGTGCGAGGTGATGCACTTTGGAGGGACTAACAAGGCAAGGGAATACACAATGAATGGGAGTACCCGAGGCAAGACAGAGGGTCAGAGGGATCTTGGTGTGCAAGTTCACAGATCCCTGAAGGCGGCGGAACAGGTAGAGAAGGTGGTAAAGGCGGCATATGGGATACTTGCCTTTATTAGCCGAGGCATAGAATATAAGAGCAAGGAGGTTATGATGGAGCTGTATAAAACACTGGTTAGGCCACAGCTGGAGTACTGTGTGCAGTTCTGGTCGCCACACTACAGGCTACATTAAGGGTACGGTAGCATAGTGGTTATGTTACTGGGCTAGTAATCCAGAGGCCTGGACTAAATCCAGAGTTATGAGTTCAAATCCCGCCACGGCAGCTGGCGAATTTAAATTCAATTAATTAAAATAAAATCTGGAATTAAAATACTAGTATCAGTAATGATGGCCATGAAACTACCGGATTGTCGTAAAAACCCATCTGGTTCACTAATGTCCTTTAGGGAAGGAAACCTGCCGTCCTTACCCGGTCTGGCCTATATGTGACTCCAGACCCACAGCAATGTGGTTGATTCTTAATTGCCCTCTGAAATGGCCGAGCAAGCCACTCAGTTGTAAAATCTCGCTACGAAAAGTCATAATAAGAATAAAACCGGACGGACCACCTGGCATCGGACCACTAGGCACCGGACACGACAACGGCAAAACACCAAGCCCAGTCGACCCTGCAAGGTCCTCCTTACGAACATCTGGGGACTTGTGCCAAAATTGGGAGAGCTGTCCCACAGACTAGTCAAGCAACAGCCTGACATAGCCATACGCACAGAATCATATCTTTCAGCCAACGTCCCAGACTCTTCCATCACCATCCCTGGGTATGTCCTGTCCCACCGGCAGGACAGACCCACCAGAGGTGGCGGTACAGTGATATACAGTCAGGAGGGAGTGGCCCTGGGAGTCCTCAACATTGACTCTGGACCTCATGGCATCAGGTCAAACATAGGCAAAGAAACCTCCTGCTGATTACCACCTACCGCCCTCCCTCAGCTGATGAATCAGTCCTCCTCCATGTTGAACACCACTTGGAGGAAGCACTGAGGGTAGCAAGGGCACAAAATGTACTCTGGGTGGGGGACTTCAATGTCCATCACCAAGAGTGGCTCGGTAGCACCACTACTGACCGAGCTGGCCGAGTCCTGAAGGACATAGCTGCTAGACTGGGCCTGTGGCAGGTGGTGAGCAAACCAACACGAGGGAAAAACTTACTTGACCTCGTCCTCACCAATCTACCTGTCGCAAATGCATCTGTCCATGACAGTATTGGTAGGAGTGACCACCGCACAGTCCTTGTGGAGATGAAATCCCGTCTTCGCACTGAGGACACCATCCAACGTGTTGTGTGGCACTACCACTGTGCTAAATGGGATAGATTCAGAACAGATCTAGCAGCTCAAAACTGGGCATCCATGAGGCGCTGTGGGCCATCAGCAGCAGCAGAATTGTATTCCAGCACAATCTGTAACCTCATGGCCCGGCATATTCCTCACTCTACCATTACCAACAAGCCAGGGGATCAACCCTGGTTCAATGAGGAGTGTAGAAGAGCATGCCAGGAGCAGCAGCAGGCGTACCGAAAAATGAGGTGCCAACCTGGTGAAGCTACAACTCAGGACTACATGCATGCTAAACAGCGGAAGTAACATGCTATAAACAGAGCTAAGCGATTCCACAACCAACGGATCAGATCAAAGCTCTGAAGTCCTGCCACATCCAGTCGTGAATGGTGGTGGACAATTAAACAACTAACGGGAGGAGGAGGCTCTGCAAACATCCCCATTCTCAACGATGGCGGAGTCCAGCACGTGAGTGCAAAAGACAAGGCTGAAGCGTTTGCAACCATCCTCAGCCAGAAGTGCCGAGTGGATAATCCATCTCAGCCTCCTCCCGATATCCCCACCATCACGGAAGCCAGTCTTCGGCCAATTTGATTCACTCCATGTGATATCAAGAAACGGCTGAGTGCACTGGATACAGCAAAGGCTATGGGCCCCGACAACATCCCAGCTGTAGTGCTGAAGACTTGTGCTCCAGAACTAGCTGCGCCTCTAGCCAAGCTGTTCCAGTACAGCTACAACACTGGCATCCACCCAACAATGTGGAAAATTGCCCAGGTATGTCCTGTCCACAAAAAGCAGGACAAATCCAATCCGGCCAATTACCGCCCCATCAGTCTACTCTCAATCATCAGCAAAGTGATGGAAGGTGTCGTCGACAGTGCTATCAAGCGGCACTTACTCACCAATAACCTGCTTACCGATGCTCAGTTTGGGTTCCGCCAGGACCACTCGGCTGCAGACCTCATTACAGCCTTGGTCCAAATATGGACAAAAGAGCTGAATTCCAGAGGTGAGGTGAGAGTGACTGCCCTTGACATCAAGGCAGCATTTGACCGAGTGTGGCACCAAGAAGCCCTAGTAAAATTGAAGTCAATGGGAATCAGGGGGAAAACTCTCCAGTGGCTGGAGTCGTACCTAGCACAAAGGAAGATGGTAGTGGTTGTTGGAGGCCAATCATCTCAGCCCCAGGGCATTGCTGCAGGAGTTCCTCAGGGCAGTGTCCTAGGCCCAACCATCTTCAGCTGCTTCATCAATGACCTTCCCTCCATCATAAGGTCAGAAATGGGGATGTTCGCTGATGACTGCACAGTGTTCAGTTCCATTCGCAACCCCTCAGATAATGAAGCAGTCCGAGCCTGCATGCAGCAAGACCTGGACAACATCCAGGCTTGGGCTCATAAGTGGCAAGTAACATTCGCGCTAGATAAGTGCCAGGCAATGACCATCTCCAACAAGAGAGAGTCTAACCACCTCCCCTTGACATTCAACGGCATTACCGTCGCCGAATCCCCCACCATCAACATCCTGGGGGTCACCATTGACCGGAAACTTAACTGGACCAGCCATATAAATACTGTGGCTACGAGAGCAGGTCAGAGGCTGGGTATTCTGCGGCGAGTGACTCACCTCCTGACTCCCCAAAGCCTTTCCACCATCTACAAGGCACAAGTCAGGAGTGAGATGGAATACTCTCCACTTGCCTGGATGAGTGCAGCTCCAACAACACTCAAGAAGCTCGACACCATCCAAGATAAAGCAGCCCGCTTGATTGGCACCCCATCCACCACCCTAAACATTCACTCCCTTCACCACCGGCGCACTGTGGCTGCAGTGTGTACCATCCACAGGATGCACTGGAGCAACTTGCCAAGGCTTCTTCGACAGCACCTCCCAAACCCGCGACCTCTACCACCTAGAAGGACAAGGGCAGCAGGCGCATGGGAACAACACCACCTGCACGTTCCCCTCCAAGTCACACACCATCCCGACTTGGAAATATATCGCCGTTCCTTCATTGTCGCTGGGTCAAAATCCTGGAACTCCCTTCCTAACAGCACTGTGGGAGAACCGTCACCACACGGACTGCAGCGGTTCAAGAAGGCGGCTCACCACCACCTTCTCAAGGGCAATTAGGGATGGGCAATAAATGCCGGCCTTACCAGCGACGCCCACATCCCGTGAACGAATAAAAAAAAAGGAAGGATGTGATCGCTTTGGAGAGGGTGCAGAGGAGATTCACCAGGATGTTACCAGGGCTGGAGCGCTTCAGCTATGATGAGAGACTGGGAAGATTGGGTTTGTTTTCCTTGGAGCAGAGGAGGCTGAGGGGGAACATGATTGAGGTGTACAAAATTATGAGGGGCACAGATAGGATGGATACTAAGGAGCTTTTTCCCTTCGTTGAGGGTTCTATAACAAGGGGGCATAGATTCAAGGTAAAAGGCGGGAGGTTTAGAGAGGATTTGAGAGGGAACCTTTTCACCCAGAGGGTGGTTGGAGTCTGGAACTCACTGCCTGAAAGGGTTGTGGAGGCAGGAACCCTCACAACATTCAAGAAGCATTTGGATGAGCACTTGAAATGCCATAGCATACAAGGCTACGGACCAAATGCTGGAATATGGGATTAGAGTAGACAGGGCTTGATGGCCGGCGCGGACACGATGGGCCGAAGGGCCTCTATCCGTGCTGTATAACTCTATGACTCTATGACCCAGGTAGACAACTGCACAGAAGCTGCGAGCTGGTCAGCGCCAAACATAGAGGCCGCCCAAAGGGATCGAAGGCCTGGGGACATCCAGTAAGAAGAGACAGCGATGTGGGCATCGCTGGCAAGGCCGGCATTTATTGCCCATCCTTAATTATCCTTGAGAAGGTGGTGGTGAGCCGCCTTCTTGAACCGTTGCAGTCCGTGTGGTGAAGGTTCTCCCACAGTGCCGTTAGGTTGGGAGTTCCAGGATATAGATCCAGCAACAATGAAGGAACAGCGATATATGTTGAGGTCAGGATAGCGTGTGACTTGGAGGGGAACTTGGAGGTTTTGGTGTTCCCGTGCACCTGGTTCCTTGTCCATCTATGTGGTGGAGGTCATGGGTTGTGAGGTGCTGCCAAAGAAGCCTTGATGAGTTGCTGCAGTGCACCCTGTAGATCGTACGCACTGCAGCCACGGTACGCCGGTAGAGGGAATGGATGTTTAAGCCAGTGGATGGACTGCCAATTAAGTGGAATGTTTTGTCCTGGATGATGTCGAGCTTCTTGAGTGTTGTTGGAGCCGCACTCATCCAGGCAAGTGGAGAGTATTCCATCACACTCCTGACTTGTGCTTTGTAGATGGTGGAGAGGCTTTGGGGAATCAGGTGAGTCACTCACCACAGAATAATCATTCTCTCACCTGCTCTTGTAGCCACAGTATTTATATGGCTGGTCCAGTTCAGTTTCTGGTCAATGGTGAGCCCCAGGAGGTTGAGCATATAACCCAGGCTGATATGCCAGTGCAGTACTGAGGGAGTGCTGCACTGTCGGAGGTGCCAGCTTTCGGATATGATGTTAAACTGAGGCCCCGTCTGCCCTCTCAGGTGGACGTAAAAGATCCCACGGTACTATTCAAAGAAGAGCAGGGGAGTTCTCCTGGTCAGCATTTATCCCTCAACCGAGACCTAAAACGTGATTATCTGAACATTATCACATTGCTGTTTATGGGACCTTGCTGTGCGCAAATTGGCTGCCTCATTTCCTACATTACAATAGTGACTACACTTCAAAAGTACTTCAATGGTTGTAAAGCAATTTGAGACATCTTGAGGTCATGAAAGGCGCTATAAAAATACAAGTTCCTTCTTTCTTTACTCCGAGGAACTGCTGCAACGATGTTCTAGGCCTCACTGAGCACTAACCATTGCAACCATCTCCCTGTTGTGTCAGGTATAACTCCAGCCACTGGAAGGTTATTCCTTTGATCCTCATTGACCTCAGTTTTACTCGGGCTCATTGGTGCTATACTCAGTCAAATGCTACCTTGATGTTGGGGACAGCTGGCATTTCTGGCATTTAACTCTCGTGATAAGGTCTGGAGCCCAGTGGTTCTGGCAGAACCCAAACTGAGTAGGTTATTGGTGAGTAGGTGTCACTTGATGGCACTATTGATCACTTTACTGATGATTGGAAGGAAGCTAACAGGGCGGTAGTTGGATGGATTAGATTTATCCTGTTTTTTTGTGGATAGATCATACTTGGGAAATCTTCTACATTCTCGTGTAGACGCTAGTGTCAAAGCTGTACTGGCACAGCTCAGCTCGGGAGGGCAGTTAGCTGCAGTTTTCTGGTCTTCAACACAACAGCCAGAATGTTGTCAGGGTCTTTCTTGTATCCAATGCACTCAGCTGCTCCCTAAAGTCACGTAGAGTGAACCAAATTGGCTGGACATTGGCACCTTTGATGGTGGGGACCTCAAGAGGAGGCCAAGTATGAATGTCCACTTCATACCTTTTTGGTTGAAGACACTTGCAAATACTTCAGCCTGTCTCTTGCATTCAAATGGTGGCCTCCACCATGGTAGGGAATGGGGCTGTTCATGAAACCTTTTCCTCCTGTTAGTTGCCTAATTGTTCAAGACAATACTCAACTTAGATGTAGTCGGGCTATAGAACTTTACTCTGTCTGCTTATCTTGGTCCATAACTGTTTTTTGTATTTACGATGCAGGTCACCCTGTATTGTAGCATCACTAGATTGGTACTTCATTCTAGGGGATGCCTGTTGCTGCTCCTGACACACACTTGTACCGTGCCCATTGAACCAGGGTTGGTCTCCTGAACTGCTGGTGATGGAGAAGTGAGGGATGCACAGCAACAACAACTTGCATTTATATAGTGCCTTTAACATAGTAAAATGTCCCAAAACGCTTCACAAAATAAAATTTGATACCGAGCCAGGAGATATTAGGACGGGTGACCAAAAGCTTGGTCAAAGAGGTAGGTTTTAGGGAGCGTCTTAAAGAAGGAGAGAGAGGTAGAGAGGTGGAGAGGTTTAGGGAGGGAATTCCAGAGCTTAGGGCCTAGGCAGCTGAAGGCATGGCTGCCTGCGGTGGAGCGATTAAATCAGGGATGCACAAGAGTCGTGAATTTGACGAGCGCAGAGATCTCGGAGGGTTGTAGGGCTGGAGGAGGTTACAGAAATAGAGAGGGGCGAGGCCATAGAGGGATTTGAAAACAAGGATGAAAATGTTAAAATCGAGGCATTCCCGGACCGGGAGCCGATATAGTTCAACGAGCACAGAGGTGATGGGTGAACGGGACATGGTGTGTGTTAGGATACGGGCAGCAGAGTTTTGGATGAACTCAAGTTTATGGAGGGTGGAAGAGGGGAGGCCGGCCAGAAGAGCATTGGAATAGTCAAGTCTAGAGGTAACATGGATGAGGGTTCCAGCAGCAGATGAGCTGAGGCAGTGGCCGAGATGGGCGATGTTACAGAGGTGGACGTAGACAGTCTTGGTGATGGAGCGGAAATGGAAGCTCATCTCAGGGTCAAATAGGACACCCCTTTTGTGAACGGTCTGGTTCAGCCTCAGACAGTGGCCAAGGAAGAGGTATGAGTTGGTGGCTAGGGAACAGAGTTTGTGGCAGGGATCGAAGATGGGGCGGTAGTTTGCAAGATCGGAATGGTCAAGGGTGAGTTTTTTGAGGGGGGTGATGATGGCAGATTTTAAGGGGAGGGGGACAGTAGCTGAGGAGAGGGACCCATTTACTGTATCAGCTAATTGGGGGCCGGGAAGGGAAGTTGGGTGGTCAGCAGTTTGGTGGGAGTAGGGTCGAGGGAGCAGGAGGTGGGTCTCATGGTCAAGATGAGCCCGGAGAAATAGGAGAGAAACTGGAGAAAGATGCGTGTTCAGGGCAAGGGCAAGGGGGGATCCTTAGGAGAAGTTTGGCTTGGTGAGCTACGGGAAGGGAGGGAAGCAGCTGAACGGATGGTCTCAATCTTAGTGAAAAGGTAGTCCATGAGCTCCTCACATTTATTGGAGGTGAGGGTGGCGGAGGCAGGGAAGAGGGGTTTAAGAAGCTGGTTTGTAGTGGAGAAGAGAAGCCACAGGCTATTTTTGCATTCCAGGATGATCCTGGAATAGTGAGCAGTTTTGACAGAGAAGAGCAGGACCCGAGAGTGCTTTATGTGGTCCAGCCAGATCTGGCGATGAATGGCTAAACCAGTTGTCCACCATAAACGTTCAAGTCTGCGTCCCTTGGATTTAAGGGAGGGGAGATGAGGGCCATACCAGGGGGAACGACCAGGGTGAGAGAAAGCAATGGTTTTAATGAGGACAAGGGTATCAAAGGTGGAGATGAGGGTGTGGTTGAGCAGATCAGTAGCTGCAGAAATATTGTGATGAATGAAGGGCCAAAGGCTAGACAGTTGGGAATTTGAAAGTGCCATTGTAATTGACTAGGGGGAGAGTTTTTCCCAGGGGCGAATACAGACGAAGTGGGATTGGGAGGGGGAAGGGGGGTGTGGGTGGAGAGGGAAGGGGGATGTGTGTGGAGAGGGATACAAGGAAATGACCAGAGATGGCCTTATCCGTCGTGATTGACACGATGGGAGTAGAGAGGCCTTGTGAGATGGCAAGGTCGAGGGGGTGGCAGTGAATATGGGTGGGGGAGTTTATATGGACAGAGAGATTAAGGATAGGAGGGCAGTGAACTCAGAGGAGAGAGAGCATGATGAGTTGAGACGGAGGTTGAAATCACCAAGGATGAGAAGTCGCTCGGTGCAGAGGCTGAGGGAGGAAAGCAGTGAAGATATCTCTGTGAGAAACCTGGCATGGTACTTGGATGGGCAGTAGAGAACGAGGATTTTAAGAAGAGGTGGAACAAGATAAGATGCTCAAAGGAGGAGAAGGTGCCAGAGGAGTAGGGGGACAGACCAAGGTGTGATTTGGTGATAAGGGCCACACCGCCACCATGGCGATCTGGGCGGGGCAAGTGGTGGAAGATATAGTCAGGCGGGGAGGCTTCATTAAGGGGGAAGGTGTCATCACCCATCAGCCAGGTTTCCATCAAGGCCATGATGTCAATGCAATCATCCACAATAAGCTCATGGATGGCAAGGGCCTTGTTCACAAGTGAACGGACATTCTGGAGGGAGATGTGGAGAGGGGCGGTGATCACTGATCCACTGGCAGAATCCACAGTGTCAGCGCTGGGAGGGGTGAGTGGGACAGGAAGGAAAGTGGCAAGATTAACCCTAGCGGGCGCTCTGAACAGGGAAGTCGGTGAGAGAGTAGGATGGGGCAGTCGAGGTTGCTGTTTGTGAGGAGGCAGTGCCTCGATGGGCCCTTTGGAGGATGCCAAGGGAGGCACAGAGGGAAGCTGTAGGCTTATCTAAGAGGGAGTCAAGCCTGGGACGGCAGCAGGAAAGTAGGGAGGATGAGAAGGGGTGAAGAGTTGGGATAGGGATTTGGGGGGGGGGCAGAGTACATGAGAGGGGAGAAATGAAAGGAGGCAGGGGCCTAGGAGGGTAAAGGGAAAAGAAGAAAGAAGGTGAAAGAAGGTGAAATAGAAGCGATGGGTTCAGGTCCGCAGCAGCAGCCAAATGGACATACGGAAACTCAAGTTACATAGGTCTGGTTACATAGCAAGACTGGGATAGATACACCCTGGTAATAAACGGGGAATAGAGAGAAGACAATAGGAGGGAGTCCAAGGTTAAAGTCAGAGGTCCAGTGGTGGGATAAAGTTGATGTAGATAGGGTGGAGTCAGCTTGGAACATCAACAAACTGATGTCCAGGTTCGGAGCTAGGTGCGGAGGACGAGTGAGTGCAGAAGCTATTTGAAGGGTAGAGTATCGGAAGACGTACTGCTGGAGGTATTTCAGTGGGCATGAAGAGCCAGACGGTGTGCAGAATCAAACGCGGGGCAGAAAAAGGGGGTGAAGTTGGAGGTCACTATAAGATCCAGAAGCGGCGGAGAAATGGACTACCCAGGAGAGTGAATTTCTGGCCAGGAACCACACTGTAGCAAAAGAAAGCTGAAAGACCATTAGGACAGTAATAGGCTCAGCAGGTAACAACAGTGGTGGGGGATGGGGCTGTAGGCAAGACAAAATTATCTTAACCATTAATATACTAAATAGCAGATCAGAGTCACAGCAACTGAATCTTGCAATGTAGTCCAGTGGAGTAGCGTAGTCTTGACGGCAGAGAAGTCCAGGAATTTGGAAGCCAAATTTGAGGAAAGATCCAGTGCTCACTGATGAAAACAAAGAGCAGGCATGGTCAGGGGATGGGCAGTGGGCCCAGGTAACTTTAAATTTGCAGCCTGAACTTGTAGTTAGGGCTAAAATGCACCCACAATTAGAGCCAGGGGAACTTAAACACTGAAAGAGAGGAGATTGGGGGAGAAAGGACAAAGGATGGCAATGGATGGCTAAGGATAGAGTTGCACAGCAAAGGAGCCATCTTGTCTTCTGCAAGATGTAGTGGGGCCTTCAGGTTACAGATTGTGGTGGGTTCAAGTCCCACTACAGAAACTTGAGCACAAATCCAGACTGTCGCTTTCTGAAGAAGTGCTGCACTGTCGGAAGTGCCATCCTGAAAATGAGACGTTAAACCGAGGCCCTGTCTGCCGTCTCAGGTGGATGTAAAAGATCCCATGGCACTATTTCGAAGAAGAGCTGGGGAGTTCTCCCCGGTGTCCTGGCCATTGTTTATCCCACAACCAACAACACTAAAACAGATTATCTAGTCATTATCTCATTGCTGTTTGTGGGACCTTGCTGTGCACATATTGGCTGCCGTGTTTCCTACATCACAACAGTACTTCAAAAGTACTTCATTGACTGTAGAGTGCTTTGGGGTGTCATGAGATTGTGAAAGGCGCTATATAAATGCAAGTTTTTCTTTCTTCCTTTATACAATTCTGCTGCTGCTGATGGCCCACAGAGCCTCATGATACCTAGACCATGGCTGCCAGTACTGTCCTTAGTCTGTCCCACAATGGTAGTGCCACACTAATTAATGGAGGATGTCCTCATTGTAGAAATGTGACTTAGGCTTCATAAGACCTGTGTGTTGGTCACTCCTACCAATACTATTATGGATAGATGTGTCTGCAACAGGTATGTTGGTGAAAATGAAGTCGAGTAGGTCACTATCTTACCAACAGACGCAGGCCCAGCTGTGCAGTTAAGTCCATCAGTATTTGGCCAGTTTTGTCAGTGGTGTTACTACCAGTAGTGTTACACTTGGTGCTGTACATTGACATTCCCCCACCCAGAGTATGTCCTTTCCCCTTGTTTCCCTCAGTGTTTCCTCCAAGTGATGTTCAACATGGAGAAGGCCTGATTCGTCAGTTGAGCAAAGACTATTAGTTGGTGATTGGCAGGAGCTTTCTTTGACCTTGTTTAACCTGAAGTCATGATACTTCAGTGGACAGTCCTGAATTACCAGCTGTGATTGACAACAGTGAGGAGCTCGGAGTCAGCCATCGATTCTGACAGCACATACA